>NC_081291.1:207100344-207403374 GCF_030435805.1 Mustela lutreola
GTCCTGGGATCGAGCCCCGCATCGGGCTCTCTGCTCAGCAGGGAGCCTGCTTCCCCCTCTGTCTCTGCCTGCCTCTCTGCCTACTTGTGATCTCTCTCTCTGTCAAATAAAATAAATGAAATCTTTAAAAAAAAAAAAAAAGAAAAAAAAAGAAAAGAAAACGCAAATCTCTTCGGTTTCCACAAATAGGTGCAAAGCCATTATTTTCATAGTTCTACATCTTAGATTTCAAAAAATCTTTAAAAAAATTTTTTTATTCTCAAAAAGGATTTTATTTATTTATGGGTGTGTGTGTGTGTGTGTGTGTGTGAGAGAGAGAGAGAGAGAGAGAGAAAGAGAGAGAACAAGCAGGGGGCGTGGCAGGCAGAGGGAGAGAAAAAAAAAGGAGGGAGCCAGATGCCCGGCCTGACTCCAGGACCTTAAGATCATGACCTCAGCTGAAGGCAGACGTTTAACCCAGTGAGCCACCCAGGTGCCCTGGATTTCAAGAAATCTTAAGCATGTAAATGTAAAATGTATACATTTCTGTGCAAGTTAAAAAAAAAAACAAAAACCACTCTAACGAGTTAAACCTTTTTCTGCTGGACATGGTCTCAGTTATGCCAGGTCATAGGGTAGCTCTATTTTCAACTTTCTGAGGAACCTCTGTACTTTTCCAGAGAGGCTGCACCAGCTTGCATTCCCACCAACAGTGTAGGAGGGTTCTCCTTTCTCCGCATCCTCACCAACATCTGTTGTTTCCTGACTTGTTAATTTTAGCCATTCTGACTGGTGTGAGGTGGTATCTCATTGAGATTTTGATTTGTATTTCCCTGATGCTGAGTGATGGTAAGCACTTTTTCATGTGTCTGTTGACCATGTCGATGGCTTTAACCCACTGAGCCACCCAGGTGCCCCCTTATATGCATTTTTAACTACAGAAACCACATATGTGCTCTTCTGATGAAAGAAATGTGGATGGATTTTGTACTGAACTTTAAAATTTTAGCTCAACTCCTAGCTCTAAAGACGAACATGGCTGTGATCCAGAGGTTCCCATGGATGTTTCCCTGAATGACTTTTTTCCTCCAGGTTTTTTCTTTCAACAGTGGGGGTGCCTGTAAAATGCTAAAATTCTAAGGGCCAAAGTTTATTTTGCCCCTTTGGCCCTTTGGCCCTAGTGACTAACATGATGTTAAAAAAAAAAACAAAAAAACACCAACTCCCTGAAACCCATGTGTAATTCTGTGTGTGTCTGCGTATGTGTTTCTTGGGAGATGATCCCAAGTTGCTGTCTGTTCTAACAGGGTAGATGTCTGTAACAAGCCCAGCAGGTAAGGGCAGGTAATGACCCGTGGATCATTAAATAATGTGTTAGCATGCATTTGTCAAAAAAAATGAAGTATTTATGTTTTCATAATGGGTTCTGATTTTGAAGGATGAAATGAAAACAAGACATCAACATATTAATCTGTACATGTGACCTATGCTGGAATGAGATAGGACATCCCGGTGCTGCATGTTTTGATGATATCTAATGAAGAGCTATTTTGACTTCAAAGGCAGTGATGAAACAGGGCTCTGCGGTGGAGCGAATCTGGTGATGACTATGGACTCAGAGGCACAGGACAGCTTTCACACTAATGCTTTTCCTACATGCTTCATCATTTTATTTTTTTTAATTTTTTTTAAGATTTTTATTTTTTATTTTGAAAGAGTGAGAGAGAGCACAAGAGAGCTCAGTTAGGAGGCAGAGGAAGAGGGAGAGAGAAAATCTCAAAAGAATTCCACACTGAGCACAGAGCCCAATGTGGGACTGTGGGCCTCAATCTCACAACCCTGAGGTCATGACTTGAGCCAAAATCAAGAGTTGGATGCTCAACTGACTGAGCTACTCAGGCGCCCACCACTTCATAATTTTTTATTTAACTTAATTCAATTAAAAACAGAAAGCACTAGTGTTTCTGGTATATATACTTCCTGTTGGTCTTTAGAAGATCTGTCTGTTGAGCCTGGCAGAGTCAAAGCAAGGTAAGGAGGTCCTATTGAGAGGTTTCCTGAAACACCATACAAACCACTCATTATACGCTATAGGATTTTGCTCAATGAGTGCTGATTCTCCTGTTCTCTTTTCCACTTGTTTGTTACTGGGTCTGTCCTTAAAAGCCCTCAAGTCAACGAGTCTCCTTGTGCTCATCAATTTTAACAAATCTCAACTAAAAATAAATAGATGAATGATGAATGGATGGACAATAAGCATATAAGGTGATTTTCAACACAGCAGTCTTTTTAGGTACTTTTAAGTACTTTGATGTACTTTCAAGTACGTTCAGATCAGCATTACAAAATTTTTGGTGTATTAAAATTTAGAGGGAAGAATGTCTTAAATATCTTGGGACTCATCTGTCTCAGTGCCTTCAACGTTAAGAACTAGGCAAATACTTTTTAACTTATTTACCATCCATTATATTGAGATTCAGATGTCCCATATTTACCTTGGCATGTAGATACATGCTCTCTACACTATTCTATAAATGCCCATATTTCCTTTTTTGACCCGAAGTGATTAGCAGAAAATGAAGAGTGGTAGGGAGAGGGGAGTTTGCAATATCACATGAAAACTTTTTAAAATGGGTAAGTTAAGGACCTCAATTTTGTACCCATTAATTTCTGTCCTTTATTTTCTCCAATGATTTTGCTGCTTCTTATTGAATATTTATTGCCCTGCTGTTAGAAAGGACTTAATCTCCATCCTGGGACAAAAATCACATTCTTTGATGATATATCTCACAAACTATTACATTAACCTTCTACCAAAGAATTTTACGTGGCAGTTTTCCAGAATCTCAGGAAAATTTAACATTTGGTCAAACTAATCAGAAATGAGAAAGGAAAGGAGGTTGGTGCTAAACAAAGTGCCAATTTTTTTCTTCCCCCTCAACCAAATGTTGAGAATCTGAGTGTGAGATATCAGATATAAGAAGGAGACTAATTTTAGTATGAAGATGGCTGCCATCATGACACTGGGGAAAAAATATAACACAAACGACTGGCACACAGACAAGACAGAAATACATGAAAACATTTCCTAATTGTCACTTCCATGCAGAGAACGCTTCAAAGTCATTATAGTCAGGGGGCACCTAGATGGCTCAGTCCATTAAGCGTCCTGCTTGAGATTCTCTCTCTCCCTCTGCCCCTCCCCACCATGGTCTCTCTCTCTCTATTAAATACATAAATCAATAAATCTTAAAAAAAAAAGGATGTTGTCTAATGGGAGATTTAGAATAAGTATCTATAAAGACACCAAAAAATCTCAGAATTACAAAGAAATCTTTTGTAATTTGTCTCTCATCTTTTAGCACATTTCAGTTCTTGCTAAGTAGGAGCTCCTGAGTTTTTCAGGACCTAAGCCTTTTTAAAATTTCTTTAAAAAGATTTTATTTATTTATTTGACAGAGAGAAAGAGGGAGAGATTGAGCACAAGCAGGGGAAGCAGCAGGCAGAGATAGAGGAAGAAGCAGGCTCTCCGCTGAGCAGGGAGTCCAACGTGGGACTCAATCCCAGGACCCTGGGATCATGACCTGAGCTGAAAGCAGTTGCTTAAGCAACACAGGTGCCCAGGAAGCTTTATTTTAAACAGAAATTCCTATCTAGCCTTTAGTTTAACTGTACAGGAGCTTGCTTAAGGCTAAATGCTCTACAGATTGCAGACAATGTTGGCTAGTCAGGCAGTATCACTGTCTTCTCTCCATCTAGGAAGTAGAATCCTGACAGTTACAAAAAGGAAGGCTCAGATCACATTTAGCTCATCTTTCGTGAGGCTGTAAGTTGCCTTAATATGAGCTCTGAGAAAGTATGAAGTCAGAAGCACAGGTAGAGGTCTAGATTTTTAAATAGTGCTAATTTAATTTGAGGAAGTACTTGAGTTTGGTAGTGATCCATTGTCTGATACAACTCTGGAGAGGAATTTCACATTTCTCAGGGGGTATGGGGGGTGGCAGAGGGATAACTCCAGGTGCAGGAACCAGCTTGAGCCTGGTGGACTCCCATCAGTGAAGGCAGGTTGACAGTCTAGAGGGATGAAGGCAGCTGGCAGTCGCAGGCAAGTGCCAGGAGAAGAGAGTTGCCCAGATGTACATGCAATGCCCCTTGAGAAGTAGCTAAGTAATAATGATCAGGGCATGCAAGTAAAAGAACCCAACCAAGGCCGTGGGGAAGGAAAAAACCATCCAAAAGGACTAGAGGCAACAGTGCCTGGTGTTCACACAGGTCAGAAGTAGCACCTGCTCTCACCATCCAGACAGGAAAACATGAATACCAGTACTCATGGTAGATTACTTGGTAGGATCCTAACCCTCCATATTGGAGAATAAGGAGCCATAAGCTGATAACCACTCTGATCCCACCGAACAAATCTTAAAAGCAAAACCTGAAAGGATCAAACTGTTTCTGAGTAATTTAACAACACTGCAGAACAAAGCTCAAGAAGAGAGGTATATAAAAGTACCCAGCACTCAATAAGGTAAAGTTCACAGTGTCTAACAGCCAATAAAAAACTATTAGGTATGAAATGAAGGAAAATATCACATATAATGAAAAAAAAATCAATCAAAATCGACCCAAAGCTGACATAGCTGTTAGAGGTTGCAACCAAAGGTATTACAAGTTACTATATATAATGCATTCCACAGGTTCAAACACTTAATAAACTTCTAGATATGAAATGCACGAGATGAAAAACAGCCAGATGGGGGTACCAGCTGATTGAAATCCCTATGGCACATCATAATCAAATTACTCAAAACTGGTGAGAAAGAGAAAATCTTCAGAGCAGCAGGGCTTAAAAAAAGAAGATAGAGGGCGCCTGGGAGGCTCAGTCAGTTAAGGATCAGACTTCTGATTTTGACTCAGGTTACATCTCAGGGTCATGAGATTGAGGCCTGTATTGGTCTCTGTGCTGGGTATGGAGTCTGCTCTGGAGTCTCTCTCATCCTCTGCCCACTTCCCCCCTCTCTTAAAAAAAATAATAAAAAAGATATATTATTTACAGAGACAAAGGATAAAAGTATTCTTATTGGAAACTACACAAGTAAGACAATGGAACACCATCATTAAAGTGGCTGAAGAAGAAAACTTCATCCTAAAATTCTATACCCAGCAGAAATGTCTATCAAAAACGTAGGTGAAATATAGATCTTTTCAGATATACCCAAGCAAAAGAATTCTTTCCCAATCTACATGTATTAAAAATTTTTTTAAAGGAAGTCCTCTGGATAGAAAGAAAACAATTCCAGACAGATCTATACAAGGAATAAAGGGCACCAGAAATGGTAATTATTTTTTTATTATGTAAAACTCTTTAAAAGATAACTTATTGTTTGAAAGAAAACTAATAATAATGTAGTATCGAAAACGTATGATAACAACAGCACAAAGATTGGGAAAAAGGAAAATGGAAGAATTCGAGTATGAGTGTCTTCTAATATACCTGAAATGGCATAATATCACTTTTACTGGTATAATATTGTGAACTATTAGAAACATTTTCTAAAACCCTATGGCAAACAAAACACAGAGTGTTACAGCTAAAAACCCTACAAAGAGCACAAAAGAAAATCATAAAAAACATTCTATTAGCCCAAATTTGGCCAAAAAAAAAAGAAGAAGAAAAAGGGGACAAAGAACAGATGGGACAAACAGGAAACAGAGCAAGATGGCAGATTTAGGTGTAACTGTATCAGTAAGTTCATGAAGTGTTCTTCTCAATTAAAAGGCAAGGTTCAACTGTATGCCGCCTATAGGAAATGCACATCAAATATAAAGACAGATAGGTTAAACAAAAGCACAAGGATGGAAAAATGATATGCTAGGATAACATTGATCAAAATAAAGCTGAAATAGCTTCACTATTAGACAGAGTAATTTCAGAACAAAACACATGACCTGGGAGAAGCAGGGCATTTCATAATGAGAAACAGCGGGGTGAAGGGGGGACGTAACAACTCTGAATGTTTACGCACCGAAAAACAAAGCCTCAAAATACAAAAAGCAAAACCTGACAGCCTCACACGAGAAAATGTCAGACTTTACTATCAATTCCTTAGTAACGGATAGAACAGACAGACAAAATGCACACACGCTGGTGCTCAGAATGTTCCTGCTGTCTGAAGTAAACTCTCCCACGAAGGCTCATTGAAGAGATACGCGTGCATTTGCTTGCTAAGCCTTCCTGGGCGTTTATTGCTGAAAACCTTGTGGGCCTCCTGATGCCTCTTGACATGAGTGGACGCCATGACTGACGAGGGCTTTCCCCTCAGAGACTCTGGAGGCTGGTCTGAGCAGGAAACTTGAGTTCTAGCTCCTGTTATGACTTTAAAAATCCTGATACCTTGGCCAAAATCCCAACTTCCCGTGACGCTTGGTTATAGGTCATTAGACAGGGAAGCTGGCCTTGGGTATATATAGACCTCCTGCCACCCGTCGTGTGTGTGCGGTGCCCTAGGGGAGCCGGGAGACCTACCCGAGGGGGCACGGCCTGCAGAGCAGTGATGTAATTCTCCAGAGCCAGGCGGCGGCGGTCGTTGAGCATGGCTTCCACGCGGGCCATGTGCGTCTCCACCAGCTGCTGCCTCTCGTTGGCGGCTTCCTGCTCCAGAGACTCCACTTTCTCCTGGAAGTGCTGTCGTTGCAAACACACGTCAGTTGGGGACGGAACAAGGAGGACGGGGCAGCAGAGGCAACTGCTTCCAACTGGGCATCGTATGTCATTTCACTCAAAGATTTATAGTCCTTCCCACTTTTTGACTAATTCACCGTGTTTTATGGGCTTCCTCCCTTACCTGTCCTCCATCTCCCGACCTGATTTCTCACCGTAAATCACTATTTTATCTTTAGTCCCCGAAGACTGATTTGACTAACCATAATACAGGATAAATTTCTGTGTTCTTAAAACTCTGAATTCCATGGCAGATAAAAAGAATTCCTCTTACTCGAAGTACTTTAATTTCAGAAAACGGCCAGGAGACTTTCACCGTTTCCTCGAAGGTAGTTTTGAGAGGAGTTCCTGTCACAAATTCTAATCATGATGTAATTTTTTCCAGAGGAAGAAGCAGCAGCAGATTTTGGCCATCAGAAAGATATATTATTGATACAAAGCAGGCGGCAAATAACAATAGGAGTTTTATGGAAATGAATTGTAACTTGGGCTAATTAAAAGCCAAATAGAAGAAAAAAATTTAAGAAACTGAATTACTGGACAATTATGAGCCACAGACCAGATTGATGGGACTATGAACAACCCCCCGGGGAATACGACCATTCATCCAGAGATGCTGGGAAATGTGTAGGCCTGTGCTGCTGGGTAAACTAGCCCGGGTTTTACCTGAATAACTGCTTTCTTGTCGGCTTTAGGCAAGTTCTTTGCCTGTCGCTCTGCCTCTTCCCATTCTCGCATGACCTACAAAATGAAAAAACATTTGAATTCATAATCATCAGTTCTTCCCCCCCCAATTTATATTTAATGAGAGATTATTTCCTTTCTGTACTTGACATTTTAAACATTTTAAAAAATAATCACATTCCAGTCCTATCTCAAAATGGTTTATCTGACCTCCCACTAAGATGGAAATCATCTACCGTAGCAGAATATTAAACACAGGGCTCACATTTATTGAAGGAATATGGCCCTTTGAAACAAAGTTGGTCTTTTTTGCTCTTCCTCAGGAATGGCTGGAAGTCATTTTATTTGATGTGCACAAATGTCAACGACTCATAAAAGGCATATATATATATGTATTTATTTATTGAACAAAGATTTCCTCCATTAAACTGAGTGCATTTTTAGTCTTTTGTGAAAGTAAGTTATAAAATTTAAAACTGTATTTTTCAAACAGTAAAGTGGGGGAAGGCATGAACATTTTATGCGTGCGTGCGCACGCCGTGAACATACTACCAAAAAGACGTTACACGATGGAGGAAGGAAAAGAAGGCTTCCAGTGTCACAATTCCTCGGAGCCACCCACTGACGGGTAATGAGGGTCTTTTGCTCACCCACCACCATCATGCATGGCAAAGAATACCCGAAGTACCTCCAGAAATTCCAAGAGAGTACACATTATAATGTTCTGAACGTAGCCAAACATATTTTTGGCAAGTTATGCTAATTTAGTAACCAGGCTAATCTGCTTGGTAGGAAGAGAAAGCTTCCTCTTCTCATCCTTGAAGTTCACCCAGGATTATTACCCTGAGAGAGGTTCGTTCATTGACTTGAATGCAAAGAGGAGAAGTCTGCAGCTGCCTGTTGTTGAAATGAAATGATACTAGATTCTTAACCACCTATGGCTGCCTTTCCTTTTCAAGTGTACTACTCTGCTGTCAAGCAGAGCTTTTCTAAGTGCAACTCGTAACGAGCCAGGTGAAATAAAGAACGGGAAGATCAAGGAAGCAAAGTAATGATCTACTGACAGATGCGTACTTGCATATTTTGTAGACACACAAAGCATAAAAGAACCTGATTTCCGTACCATAAGAGCCTATTATTTATAAGTATTTATTCCACAAGGAATCGATTTTTCTGACATCAAGATTAAAAAAGAGAGAGAGATAGACCTGGATAAAAAACTAGTGATGGAGAATTTCTATGAGATAATAACTTATCAAATCACTGTGTGGGCTTTTATTTAGGTATTTTATACTCTAGCATTAGTTTGCTGTGTATGATACAAGACTAGCTTCCTTGTGGTCTCTATAAAAATTATGGAGAAAATAGAGTGAAGTGAATTTTCTACTATTGTTGAAGAACATGTAAAAAAATAACCTGAAAAGGTCACAACAAGATTAGAACAAATGCCCCACTGCTATGAATAAGAAGAGAATACAAAAGAAAAGAAACATTATCCCAGATGCCTCAGTGTCTCTAAGAGGTAATGAAGGGCAGCCGTAGGGAGGGGACTACGGAAGGACTACCTTTGCTTTATGGATAAGGCTTGCAGCTTGCAATAAAAATATGTCAATTTCCTGCTCTGAGAATATTCACAGTGGCAGTGCTCTATTACGAACTCTTCAGGCAAGGAATCTCAAAGTTAGTTTGAGAGAGAAGACAAATGTCTGACTGGACTTTGAAAACTGATCTCCTTGTATATCTTTACATTTTTACTATTCCACCTTGCACGTTCAGAACCTGGCCTGTAAACTGTGAGCTGGGGAACTACAGGGAATAATTATATTTATTTAGCTAATAAACTGAAAATTAACATTGGTATAAAATGATACCGAATTTGATTTTTAGAGGAATTTAACAATATCCTATACAAATAAAAAGATTCACTGATACCATCACCCTAGGCCTACTTAATGCAAGGTAAGCGTACACTGTAGGCTCAACGTCTCTCTGAACAATGGCTACCACTGAGGTGTCCCAGTAATAGATAATATTACTGCAGATTGGTTACATAGCAGACTCTGTATTAAGTGCTTTATAAAATCTGTGGGAATAGTCATGGTGATCTCCATTTATGGACCAGATTAAGTCACCTGCTCAAGGTCACGGAGAAAAAAGAAAAATGGAGAATAAAGGATATAAAACAAGATCTTTGTGGCTCTAAGGACCATGCTTTTATCCTCTACTGCCCAATTTGCCATTATAAAACATAAAAATTACATATATATCATATATATGATTTATATAAGTTATATTCTTATATAGCTAATTATATGAATGTCTAGTTATATATAATATATAAATATACATACAAGTATATATAAATTACATATATAATTATATAAAAATTGTTCAATAGTAAATTCAATGGGTGAGCTAAGTTTTCTTGTATTTGGTGACAGGAAAAGGACTATTCCTAAGATATTGATGTTTATCTTAAAAATAATAAATTCAGAGAAAGGTCAAATTTCATTTTGAAGAATTTCATTTTAAGGATATATTACAACTGCTAAGTCCATAAGTAATCTGTATAATTATTATAAGATATATAAATATATAATCAAAGTATTTATAGACTATTCAGAATCTTCTATTTTCTAGACACAACTGAGAACATATGCAAACAGAAATCTTCAAGTTTAGTTATCATGACGCCCAACAACCCAATACCAAGGCCCCCAAATACCAAACTCCCCCCACCGTCAAATCTCTGTGCTTATAAGAAAACAAATAGTAACAAAAATTACAATAAGAAGAAATTAAAATTCTCAGGTTGCTCCATATGGTCTTGTAAAGCAACTCCCCACTGAATGAACAAAAGTATCAGGATCATCAGATTTATGGATCTTCAAAGACTTGGCTGTTTCTTGTAGAGAAAATGACAACTAATACATAGAGAGTTAAGAGGCAGCTACGCAAATACAAAGGCAAACAGTCCTTAGAATTCAGTCCCACAGATTAGGGGATAAAATGTTAATCTCAGGCATCTCTCTATCCTGGGGCCATTGGAATAAGCAGACAGCGTACTCTGCTCTAGGATCACATCTCTTAAGTTAGGTCAGATACACAGTTATGTATAATAACTAAAAGATGAAGAAATTCCAGAAAGATTTATAATGGTTAAATAAACGTGCTAAACTAAGTTACTATTCTAGGAAAGATCTAGAATATCTGAAACTGACATGTAGATCAAAAAATCACAAGTAAGTTACTTGGCACTGGAGATGCCAATGGGAGCTTTGAGTTTATTTTTTTTATTACTCTTTTATTGGACTTCATTGTCCCTGAAATGGACTTTGAGGCCAGTAAGAAGGCTCTGAAAGCTTCGCAGGGAAACAGTGAGATAGGATTTAAGTTTAAAAGATGCCATTTCAGGGCCAATAAATACGACTCAACAGCTTTCTTAACGTGATTATATATTAGCCTGTGTTTTCCTTTTTTTTTTTTTTTTAAAAAGATTTTATTTATTTATTTCACAGACAGAGATCACAAGTAGACAGAGAGGCCGGCAGAGAGACAGAGGGGTAAGCAGGATCCCTGCTGTGCCGAGAGCCCTCTGTGGGGCTTGATCCCAGGACCTGAGCTGAAGGCAGAGGCTTTAACCCACTGAGCCACCCAGGCACCCCTGTGTTTTTCCTAATGAAAAGTCCTGCTTTCCAGAATTGCCTTCAGGTGAAATCTTACTATTCCATTCTACCTAGCTGCCTAGTTCAACTTGCTTTTAGGTTTTCATCATGGCCAAAAACTGCTATTGCACATTATACTCTACAGCTAAAGTATTTTAGCTTTTTTCTTCCCTTGTTATTACTCCAAAATAAATTCAAGCATCATGGATCACGGTCGCTCATCTTAAAAAAAAAAAAAAAAAAAGTAATTGTGTCTTTCCAGATACATTAGATAGTTCTTTTAATTTAATTTAATTAATTAATTTTTTAAAAAAGATTTTATTTATTTATTTGACAGACAGAGATCACTAAGTAGGCAGGCAGGCAGGCAGAGAGAGGGAAGCAGGCTTCCCGTTGAGCAGAGAGCCCGATGCGGGGCTCGATCCCAGGACCCTGAGATCATGGCCTGAGTTGAAGGCAGAGACTTTAACCCACTGAGCCACCCAGGTGCCCCTAAACAGTTCTTTTTAAAATATAGGTTTTCATAAGAGACTCTTAATCTCAGGAAACAAACTGAGGGTTGCTGGGGGGTGGGGTAGGAGGGATGGGGTGGCGGGGTCATGGACACTGGGGAGGGTATGTGCTATGCTGAGTGCTGTGAATTGCGTAAGACTAATGATTCACAGACCTCTACCCCCTGAAGCAAGTAATATATGATAGGTTTATAAAAAATAAAATATAGGTTTTATCATATTCAAGTATAGTGGGGTCAACAGATCAGGGGACAGATGCCATTGAAAAGATTGTTACTCACATACAGTTCCCGAGAGGAGCGGCAAGCCACGCCATGCCACTGAGGAAGGAAGGAGGGAAGCCCCAGGGTGGGTTGTTAAGACAGAGGAAGTGAGGGGAAAATGTAGCCAGGAGTCTCTGGTTTCCTCAGGAAGGAATGGGTGAGTCAGGGTAAACAGGTGAAGCAGGCTTAGATTTGGGCAGTTCAACAATTTTGATATATGGGCATGAGGGTTTTCCCTAGCTATCTATTACCTAGCCTAGAAGTGAACAGGGCAGGTGGATAGTGGGTCAGAGAGTAGGAGCAAAATGAAGAAGGTATCTGGTAGAAATGGACTTTGGAGAGGTTGGCTTGATTATGAAAGGTGTGCCCGAAGGCTAGTCATTTGCTACCTCTAGGAACTGGCTAACCCCGGGAGAAGCAGTCTCCCTAGAGTTGGTAAGGCCCCAGATGTTAAAATTCCGGAGAGTATAGAAAATTAAAGCCCATGACTAATGCCATCTTCTAAAGACTTCCTGTGATCTTAGAAAATACACAGCAGACTAACCCATGGGTCCTATTAAGAAAACTTTAAGTATTTCTGCTAAATATTACCCAAATCAGTAATACTTTCTGGTATTTACTACAGAATATTAACACCAAAAAAAGGGAATGGTTGACTTTGACCTGAGAGATTTCCTCATTCACTCACTTATGTTTCCTTAAATTTGACTTTTCCTATGGTTTTCATACTCTGAATTGTAGGCTTCAAGTTAGGCAGTAACTGACAAGGAAGTGCTGATATATATATTTGCTGAATGAATGAATGAAGCATCTGAGAAAGGGCTAAAATTATTATTTATTGTTAATAAATACAATATCTACCACCAGGTACAGCCATATCAGAAATTGTAATTGATATCCGTAGATATAAATTAGCCAGGTTTTGAACAAATTTTTCAATTTGTTTTATAAAGAATCTGCTAAACAACAAACAAGCCATGGTTTGCCACACAATGTGGTGAAAAGAACACTGCACCGGGAGCAAGAAAGCTTCTAGTGCCAAATGTCATCTCTTGTGTTCCTTGCATTGCTTTGCTGTCGAGTGCGAAACCCGTCTTGAACCGCTGCTATATTATCGATCGTTTACGAAACAAGGTGACATGATCATTATGGTTCACATTGCTTTTAGGTTCCCCTGGTCCTATGAATTGGCTTTGGAAGAAATGTGAGATTCAAAGGTATAACACTTTGGCATCTAATAAAAAAAAATTCATCTTTACTAACAGATCATTTTAAGGGATTTTAATGTACAACATCATGGTTACAGGGCTATGTATATACAAAGTAATAAAACCAGAGAGAATGCTGCAGACATAATTTAATTTGTGCTTATGAATTCCTGCTTTACTTAGTGGGACTGGATCTCTCCTAAGTGGCATGCTCAAGGAGGATTCTAAACACCCCAAACCATATCTTTAGAGCAAACATATAAAACTAAGACTTTATGCCTTTAAAGATCTGGTTAAAATTAAAGGCCCTTTCGGCCCCTAGCCATTCATTCATCAGCCACAGAGCCCCTACGGAAACTCCAAGGCAGAGGCCAGGCCCAAATTTCCCCTTCATTGTAAAGTAAAGGACGGAAAAGTCCCTTTACCTGGGACATTCGCTCACGGTGCTTGGCTTCCAGCCTCTCTTTGGCTTTCTGGAAATGGGCGTGTTCATTCTCATCTCCAGGTGTCTCAAGATACTTGTCAACGGCGTCAGGGGTGCTGGCTGCTGTTGTAGGAACTATAAAGTAGAAAGGAGGTTTGAGAAGAGAAATAGAATATCCAATCGTTTCAAAGAAAGCTGTATTTTCTGCTTACTACAGGACAAAGAATTTAGTAGAGAAGCACATACAAGAAGTTAATGCTATTTAAGAGAACACCATGAGACATTTCACAGCACAGTACAAATGTTTCCCATCTTTCAAGTATAGGCTGAAGGAAAATCTATAAAACAGTTCATTCTGCGAGTGTAGTGTTATATTTAAAATTCTCTGCAAAACAGGCATGCACAGAGCAAAACCAGTGTTTAATACATTTTGTCCCAGATCCCTATACCTTGCTAAATTAACTTCTGTAATCTTCAAAGTAAAATATGTTATCAATATCACACCTCATGATTCCTACAGAAAGTGAAGAAATCTCCAAATCAGTCGATTGCAGAATAATCACACCAGAGAGTAAAGGTAAATTCTACACGAGGTATTTCCGATAGCTTGACTTCAAACCCACCTTATGTGACAAAGTGTTTCAAACACTATCCCAAACCCCATAAATGTCAATAAGTGTGTTGCTGAAATCACAAAAGGATTCTTTCCTCCTTCACAAAATTTGACAACAGCCAGCCAATTCATTATACTAGTTGTCAAAAAGAAAGTGATTTCTATTTTGAATTCAACTAAAACTGCCAAGCAATATGACTGAGTTGCAACATATACTGCTAAATTACATGGAAACACAAATATTCATAAAATTGAAGAGCGTACTACAAAACAAAAATATTTTAATTCATGAGCCGAGTGAATTTTAGTGCCTTATACAGTGTTCCAAAAGATTAGTAAAGATTAGTGAGAATTCAGATCATTTATGAGCTTACAAGAAAAAAAAAAAAAAAGACTCTGATTTAAAGAATAGAATTATGTTCAACCAAAACAGTGAAATTAGGTGTTTTCACTATGTTTTCAGGTCAAATCAACTCAAGTATTTTATTCAAAAGATTATTCAAATATCACTAGTGTTCTACATATTTTTCATCACTGATTTTACCTAATTATTGACTACTATCTTTGAGATATGATATCCCAAAAAGGACTTAAATGAGAAGTATTTATGACTAAATCATTTTGAAACAAAGTTCTTCTTAAATTTAATTTTATTTTTTTGCCAGAGAGAGAGAGAGAGAGAGAGAGAGAGAGTGAGAGAGTGAGCGCGCATAAGCAGGGGGAGCCGCAGGCAGAAGGAGAAGTAGGCTCCCAGCTGAGCAAGGAGCCTGATGCAGGACTCAATCACAGAACTCTGGGATCATGACCTGAGCCAAAGGCAGACTCTTAACTGACTGAACCACCCAGGCATCCCTTAAAACGAAATTTTAAGATGTTTCCTACTGAGAAATAACCTGGAATCTTCACAGTCCAAAGGCTTCAGGATTTCAACCAAAACCAGAAGCTTGTTTGTTTCTAAGTAAGATCTTTAATTTAATTTTTTATAATTTTTATTTTTATTTTTATTTTTTTAAGATTTTGTTTTGACAGAGATCACAAGTAGGCAGAGAGGCAGGTAGAGAGAGAGGAGGAAGCAGGCTCTCTGCTGAGCAGAGAGCCCGATGTGGGGCTCGGTCCCAGGTCCCCGAGATCATGACCTGAGCTGAGTCTGTAGAGGCTTTAGCCCACTGAGCCACCCAGGCACCTCAGATCTTTAATTTTAAAGGGGGATATTTGCTCAGATTTGTTCCCTTGCTCTTGAGTCACTATGTAATTATTATTATTTTTTAAAAAATAAGAGCAATTTAGGTATCTAAACAGAGATTGCTCTCAAGTAGAAGGAAGGAGGCAGCGCGTATGCCTGGGGTTATTTTTCAAAATACTTGTGTGTTCAGCCCTTCGCCTCCACCAGGGGATTGACTGTGAGTCAACAGGTCTGGGACCTGTACAGGGCAATACAGATTAAAATGCATCTGTCCCCACCTCCTGGATAATAGATGAGGGAGAAGGTACTTCAGCAGAGGAAGGGGAAAAGCCTCATGAGCTTTGCAATGAGGCACACCCTGCTTTCAGTCTTTCTTAGACTAGCTGTGACCCTGCTTCCTCGCCGAACAGGCCAGCAGCCTAGGTGCCCGCGGAAAACGAGATGCCACCCACGTGTTCAGGTTAGTGCCCTCCTCTCTCCTTTCGCTCATCACATGTTGTTCAAATTTTAGAACTTAGGCAAACCATAGGAAAAATGAGCTTTTATTTCGCATCCACTAAAAAGGAATGACACACAGGACCATGAGGTACCACACACAGGAAAAGGAATATATATTTTTCTAAAAGACCTTCGGCATAACCCCCATAGAAGGCCCACAAATGCTTGAAAAGGAGTCCTTAATTTTTAAGACTGAGAAGTAATTTTCAATTTAAAATCCTTTTTTTTAAAAAAAAAAGGAAATCAAAGGCAAGTGTTTTTCTGAATAAATTCAAGCAAATCAATATGCAAGTATATTTAACTTCATCAATGTTCCCCACTTGATATGGAAGCGATGTTTAGCATTTTAAATGTGCTTCCCGGGGTTTTAATCGTTTTTTTCATCTTTGTGGGTACAGCTTAAACACGAACACGTTAAAGTTCTTTTGGCACAGCACAATCCGGCAGCATGACAGAATTAGGCAGACCCTATTTTCCATTTTGAATAAATGAAAATGTATGACTGTTTGGGGTTCTTTTCGCCGATCAAGATAGCCGTCCAGCTGTTAAGTGTCATAGCCATAACATACCATCCCCTTCAAAAACTGGAATTATTGAAGTTACTACATAAGTAGGAAAGTTCTCCACCCAACGTTTATGGTTGGCAGACTGTACGTTTTTCTCCAGTCCTTATGATTTGCAAACACTGTCTCCTGTTTTATGGAAAGGAGATAACGCTGAAATCTGAGTCAGTATAATCCCATTAACCTATGTTAAACTGTAGCTTTGTAATATTAAGAAAAAAAGAATATTAGAGAAATAAGCATGCAAGGTATACTTAATAGGATTAAGGATATTTCAAGTATTAAACCTTCTTTTTAGGGATGTGGAAATAAATATAAATACTGTATTACGGATTTATTCCATTTAATCCATTATTTCTCTTTGAGTAAATCCTTGTAAGTGGCCCTTGTTACTGCCTTTCGTTGAAGACTTTGAAGGAGCTGTCTCTCTTTTAATCTTTAATTCAAGCATTTTAGCCACTCATACTAAAGCTCCATCTCAATTAGCCTGAGTGAAGTTCTCCTGTATGCCCACCAACCAGCAAACCAGATCACTGTCCAGTCAAGGACAGAAGAAAGATGGTTCATCTTGATATCTGAAAATGAATTTAATATTTCATTATCACTACCCCGCAGCTGGTACGGAGGAAAGAGAGAACATTCTAAGGAAGAGTTTGTACAGAGAGCTCGGCTTTTGCATCTCTAATAACCCCACGCCATGATCACACCAGGAACAGCTGCTGGTTTGTGATAAAGTCCAGGGCAGGCCAGACGCATGATAACGAGGACAGTGGGCAGGAGCAGGACACCTGTGCCCTTTGTCCCTGCCTTTTTGAGGTGCTTCCTTTGGGAAGAGTGGCTCAAGGAACAACAGGGTACATTCCAAGGTGCAAAGGAATGGGAAGCTGTCTATCACAGGTCATTTAAATCACAGGTCATTTCAACAATGAAGAAAGTAGGAACAAGCTGGCCTTACGGAATTTACTTTGGTTGTGTTTTTTTAAGCTACCATCTAGCAATTCACCCTGCCCAGAGACCTCCGAGGCTCCTCAGAAAGTGTGATCTCGGCTCACATTTCCAAGTCGGCCAAGTAATAACAGTCTGCCTGGATTAGGCTCTGCTGCATGAGGTGCTTTCCACGTGTCCTCATTCAATATGTGGGGGAGAGTAAAACTCACCCCATTACATCTACTGTGCATTTAACATAACTCCTCCTATCTCTGACCCACAAATGTCTGAGTTTAGGATTAGGTAAACCATGAATGAGGCTTATAAAGTTAATATTTAGAGCAGAAAAGGGCAAATCCATCGATATGTCTAGGGCACTGGAAAGTATTTGCTTTTGTTAATGAGCACCATGAATTGGCAAAAAAATATGCTTCGCTATGATATCTGTTGACCTATTTTCTATCCAATAGCTGTTCCTACTCCGAATGCTGTCTGACAAATGACTTCCACCCAACGTTTCAGCACAAGTAGGGTTCTGAGGCAGGGGCCTGGTGAAAGATCCCACAGAGCGTGAATCTGGATGATCTTTTAGCCTTTGACCCCTGTTCCGATAGGCTCATCTGCAAGCAAGTTCACTGGATATATTCCCCTTTCGCAGAAAACTAGTCTAAATGTTCAGGGTTAAACACCTTTAGCTCTGGGTTTTAACCTCTAGCTGCCACATCGTTAACAGCCCGGCACCATCACACACATGGGCTTTTACCTTTTCCAATGAACTTCATATGATTTTCTTAGTTTAGTCTCATATCGGCCTGGTAAAATATACCTTTCAATACCGAGAATGGGTGTCTACACGTAATACCAAATAAAGGCAAATGCTACAGAAAAGCAGTTCCAACTCACAGCACGTTACTGGCTCAAGGTGAACATTCTGGTTCCAAAGGTTCAGTGGATTCTAGATGACTAATACTTTCCATAGATGCTTCCTTCTTGCTTTTCTGCAACGGGGGAGGTCAGAGGTGTCTGAAAAGCTGAGATGGCAGCTCGGATGTAAACAGTGCCACCTTGGGTGTGTTTGTCCATTCCTTTATTTATACCACCCATACCCAATGTGAGGCACACGGGAGAAACCAATGAGCACAACAGAGACAGATGTTCTTACGGAATTATAGTCTAGTGAGAGAAACAATCAGTTCAAAAAAAAAAAAAAAGATAAAAATAAGTCACCTTGTTAGAATGTGATTTGTATTATGAAGACAAAGGAAACCAGAACAGGGCTGGGAAGAATCACGAGAGCGGGGGAGGGGAGGTGGGGGTGGGCGAGGGGCCAGGCTGGGTCGAACTGAGAAGGTGTGTTTGGACAAAGGGCTGAAGCCCCACTCCCCGTCAGCCCGGGGGAGAATACAGCGGCGAGACACAGAAACTAGCAAAAAGGCCCTAAGAGGTGAGTGTGCCTGGAGAATTCTAGGACAAGCAAGGTCAGTGTGGCCAGAGCTGAAGGAGAAAGGGAGTGTGAAGCGTGAGAGGCAGAAAGGAAATGAGGGACAGATCAGATGAGGGCTGTGGGGAGACAATGCAAGTTGTTGTGAGGCGGGGGGAAAGATATGACTGGATGCTTTCGGACGGTCGCAGTTTGCTGAGGGATAAAGCAGAAGAGAGTGAGGGGTTCTCGTAGAACTTTCCTCCCCCGCACTCCGAGACACAAGACGAATCACAGATTCGCTTCTTTCTCTCATCGCAAAGTGCTATTACCTAGGTGACCAGATACTAAGGAAGACATTCTTTTCACACATGTGTGAGGGTTCTTTCCAGTTTTAAGAAGTTTGCACCAATGCAGGTCACAGCGTTTCTACTTCACATTGTAATCTCTTAGTACCTGTCAGAGCTCTCTCTCTCTTTTTTAAAATTTTATTTATTTATTTGACGAAGAGAGAGAGAGAGCACAAGTAGGCAGAGAGACAGGCAGAGGGGGGAGGGGGGAAGCAGGCTCCCTGCTGAGCAGAGAGCCCGATTCAGGGCTCCATCCCAGGACCCTGATACCATGACCTGAGCCGAAGGCAGAGGCTTTAACCCACTGAACCACCCAGGCATCCCTCTCTCTCTCTCTCTCTTTTTTTTAAGGTGGGTGGAGGGTGTGTGTGTACATATTTGCTTTCAGTTTATTATTTATTTATTTATTCTTTCCTTTTTGGGGGGTGCGGGGGGAGAGAGAGAGAAATAGAAAATGCCCCATGCAGGAATTGGGGGGAGAGGGAGACAGAGAATCCCAAGCAGGATCCACACCCAGCACGGAGCACCCCAGGGCGGGGCTTGATCTCACAACCCTGAGTTCATGACCTGAGCTGGAAATCAAGAGCTTAACCGCCTGAGCCACCCAGGGGCCCCCTTGCTTTGAGTTGCTTTGAACCCCAGTGCTGTCCCCAATGTTCTCATAACAAAACATAACCACCATCACTGGGGATGTGATGTCAATGAAGTATTTCCCTTCCAGCATTTTCCCCTGAGAACACTATACTTTTTAGGAAAGTTACTTCAAAAGGAAGTAACTGCACAAAAATCACTCCCTTTGCCTCTTTGGAGGACCTCTGTAGGAGACACATGATCAATTTCAGCCAATAAATCAAAGTTTATGCCACGTTTTTAGTTCATTTCAGTTCTGACTGTATCACTATGCAGTTCTCCATTTCATGCCAGGCAACAACAATGTGGATCGAAACACTACAGGCATTGAGAAAAATGGCCCCTATCATTTTGATATTTGCTTGATTCCTCAACCTCGAGGAGAAGCATAATGTTATGTCAAGAAGGGCTTAGGATACAAAAGGAGTGATAACCTCACCTTCAAACAGTAACGAGCTGGACGACTTCCACCAGGCCACGGGGCAGAATGTTTCCCCCAACAGAGGCCTGTGAATGGCATTGAGTCAATATACTACTGTTAGACTCTAACAAGAAAATGTGGTTAGTCTCCTTTCGTCAGGAGAAAGGCAATTTATCTCTACAGCGCTGACAAGAGAAGATGAAAGTAAATTAAGACCCATACCAGTCACTGCTTTATCATCGGCAACGCGATTTTACACAGAGCCCGCAACGGGGCGACTTGAAACGGCTGTGAGCATATCGAGGTGGCAAAGAGGCTCATTCACAGAGAGGTGAAATATGAACCTATAAATAAAGATTTTAGGTGGAAATTTAATCTGGAAACAAGGAAGAGCTTGCAGATGGCCACCCTGACGTTAACGAAAAGGAAAAAAAAAAAAGGTCTTCCCATTTCCATAATTCTAAAATAACTAAAGTCCCAACCATGTTCTGAACTCAAATGTGTATCGCAACCACCAAGTCCAAGTGAAAGAAGCCACTTGTAATGTGAAAATACCGTGTGACCCTTAAATATGGGCCTAGACCCTCTAAAAACAGGAAAGAACAAAGAACAAAAGCTCTTCTCTCCCCGCCACACCCTCACTTCAGGTTTGTGTTGTTTTTTTTTTTAAATATTTCATTTATTTATTTGACACAGAGAGAGAGAGCATAAGCAGGCAGACAGGCAGGCAGAGGGAGAGGGAGAAGCAGGCTCTCTGCTGAGCAGGGAGCCTGATGGGGGCTCGATCCCAGGACCTTGGAATCAGGACCTGAACTAACGGCAGCCGCTTACCCAACTGGGTGACTCAGTTTTTAGAGCCAATGGGATCAATGTTTGCAGACGGTCCGTGTGTATGTCCTGCGGACATAAGGTAATAAAAATGTGGCTCAACACTCAACAGAGGGGTTCAAAAAGTCAGAATCTGCAGCATGATCTACTTTCAAAAAACTGCAGCAGGAAAAGTCAGATTGAGCTGTTAACCTCTGTGGAGGTCTTAAGGATAAAACCAATTTCATCAGGCTCTGGCCTTCCATACCAGTCTCTCCCTACAATTGTATGTTTTACTTTATATTTATTGTTCCTTAAGCCCATCACATGCCTGGGTCTCATCTCATCAATAAAACTGTCAAGTTATTGGAAGCAGGGAACCTGGTCTGCTTGGCTCGTGTCCCTCAAAATACCCAACTTAGCACTAGCACCTCCTGAGCTCAAAAGCAACAGCTTTATTAACAGAGGTTATCATAATGATCTTCTTTTTGTAAATAATGTTTTTTGGAGCACAGCCCTGTATGCTTACCTACTGTATATAGCTGCTTTCATGCTACGATTCCAAGTTGGGTATGTATGACAGAGACCATACGGCCTGCAAAAAACCTGCAAAACCTAAAATATCGACTCTCTGGTCTATTATGGAAAACTTTTGCCAAACCTTTTATTAAACTACCTACACTTCTTTGGAAATAGCTGAAGAACAGAGTGCAATTATAATGAGCATTTTTTTACTGTTCTGAGTAAATGAGCTTTGATTTTTTTTTTTTTTTTAAATGCTGGTTTGCTGAGCAAATCGATTCCTGTCCATCTTAGGGATTTGTTCCTATGATAGTATGTATGATAGCTTGGAGGAAGAGGCCATTTTTCCATCTGCTCATTTCTCGATACCAAAGATGTGGCTTCTCCTATATGTCAATCTAATAGATTTTACTGTCACTGAGGTGGTATGTAATTTAATGCACTTCCACATCTTTTTAATGATTTTAATTACCACTAATAATGCCTGGCAGTTTTATAAAAAAATCATAATTCCATTAGTACTCGAGAATGTGCTAACAGGAACTAATATTTGCTATTTCGCAATCGAAAGAACAAGTACAGCGTGACTGAGAACAATGGTTCAAATCTGGCCAAAAACTGAATGCCCGAGCGTTAGGACAGGATATGACAACTCTGGGGTGAAGGTGGCACATTCCATTCAAAGGCTGCACAGTGAGTTTGCAAACTGTGAGCTTCGCAGGCAGCAGCCTTAGAACTTGGAGATGGTGATTTGGCCTAATTTAAGATGTCCTCATTATTTTTGTATTCTGTGGAAGTATGTTAGTCTATTCTATCTCGACCATTTTGATGGGAGTAAAAAACAATCTTTTCCCTTTCTGGATTCTGCATGAGGCCCGATCTAGCCTTTGCAGAGACCCTAAGGCCATAAACATGATCCCAAGGTACATCCTAGATGCCAAGAGATCTGCGCGGTAAGGCCACGTGGCATCACCAAAGACGGCCGTTCTCTAGCATATGCTGGGATTCTGCGAAACGGGATAGGGGGTGGTGCATGGGGGAACCATCAACTTCCGACCCAGGGATTTGCTGGGTTAGTTCCCCTAATAGCACTCACATTAGAGTAGAAAGACTACAAGACCTCTAACTACCCTACACTCAGCGTAGCAATATCTACCCTACCTTGTACACACTGAGAGCCAGGGTAGTGGTCTAACAACCTCATTAACATCTGTCAAGAACTGGAGGCTCCTGACATTCAACACATCCACAGGCCCTCAAGTTCATGGAAAGCATTCCTGTTTATACCAGCTTAGTTATATCTTTGAATCAGATGTGGGCTCACTTAGTCTAGATCAGAGGCTCTCAGTGGGGGGTAGGGGGGTGATTTTTACCTCTCCCTGCCCCAGGACACAATTTGGCAAAGTCTGGAGACAGATGAAGTCATTATAGTTGGGGTGGTATTACTGGGGTGGTAATACTGGCATTTTGTGGGTAGAGGCTAGAGATGCTGCTAAACATTGTCCATACACAGGACAGCATCTGCAAGAATAAATTAGCCCCAAACGTCAGTAGTGTCAAGATTGAGAGACCTTGGTTTAGGTATGGTCTGTGTCACAACTTGCTGCAAGAAGAGAGCCGAAGATGGGTCATTTGTCGTTCTCTTTGGCCAGACCCTTTGGTGCCTTTAGCTGACTAAATCCGGCCTGATCCTTTGTGTGACATTAAATGCCATTAAGGAATCAGTCGGTTTGTCTTTTGAGATGCAATCTGATGGGAAGAACGCTAGGGAAAAAAAAAATCATTCTCTCTTGTTCAGAACACAAACTAATCAATAAATTAATAAACTAATCAATAAACCTAAGATTAGTTGTTGTTCACAAACACAAATGGGCAGACACCAGATTAATGTCAGAAACAACTCTGGTATCATTGGGTACTACATCTCCAACAGGAAAAAGATCTTACAAAGGATACAAATCCACAAGTTTATGAGTAAAATGAAATCTCTTAGCCTCTTATTTCTCTCTTTTTTAATCTGTGGTTTAGATCCTTATCTACAACAACAAAATTTTAAAAAAAACAACAAAATTAAAAAAAAACCCCACGTTCCTTAAAATTGCAATAACCAAAGATTTAAAATCTAGAAATATATGATCATAATATGTTTTTACAGGAACATGATTGCATTTATACTGTAGACCATTGCATATTTTCCCCACATATGCAATGTTAACATCAGTTTAACTAAGGAGCTTTTTCTATCTCATTTCATATTTATTATTTGACTAGAAGCAACTCCAACTGAGAAACCCATAAACAACCACTTTGTTGAAGAGAGACCCTCCAATGAAGCCCTAGGCTGGTGAAGGAGGCAAATCAAATAGGCTAGCTCACCTTCTTGTTGGGCTCATTTCTCAGACTACATTCTGCTATCTGCATTTGACCTCCAGATGACCGGGACTTCTTTAATTCAAATGTGAAACTCCGCTATAAATAAGATAGCATCGTTGCACAGGCTATAAATAACTAGAAATTACAAGCTTTCTCTAGTCTGTTTGTACTAGCACTGCAGAACCCTCCACTTGCCGTGATGAACAGTCTCTGTAGGTAGACAAGAAAATAGAGCTGCCAAAACCACTTCAACCTCCTAGGCTGGAAATGTGTCATGATCCCAAACACACTACAAGTAGTTGGAGAATATTACTGGAAAATAGAAAATAATGAGAGATTTTCAAGGTCTGTTTGGAAGAGCTGAGGACTGAAGAAATTCATGAAAGTAAAAGAAATTTTGTAAAATATATTTCTTAAAGATTTTATTTATTTATTTGAGAGAGAGAGAGTTTGAGAGAGCACACACACGTGGGGGCAGAGGGAGAGAGCACCCAGTCCCGATGTGGGGCTCTCTCTCACACCACGGAGATCACACCCTGAGCCAAAATAAAGAGTCGGACACTTAATCGCCTGAGCCACACAGAGGCCCTCATGAAAATAAGGTTATCAAGTAATCATTTCTGTTAATTAATAAGAATGGAAAAATCTAATTCTTTTATATGCTAAAATGATATAAAATATTTTTTCTATGAAAGGGGGAAATATATTTATTGAGTGATGCTATCTTTAGTGCATTTAGAAAAAAGTTTTTAATATTCTTCCTCTTTCTGTTATTTTCTATATTCTTAAAATACACTCTGAACTTTAAATGTAATTTTTCTAACCTAAAAAACAGAATCAAATCCTTGGTTGTACGGAGTGCAGTGTATAGCCGCAAATTCATTTATGTTTCAAAGCTGGTCCTGCCACATTTTGATGGCTCTCACGGCCTCATTTTCTCCTATGTATAAAGGACATGAAGGAAATGCCCACAAAGTGCTCCTGAGAAAAATAAATGATCCGTGAAAATGCCTGGTAAATTGCAACCCGCCACGAAGATCAATATATTATTAATCCTACAGTGTAAATACCCAGTTTTCTCTGGTCCTGTGTCAACTCACTTGTCATAGTTTTGATGGCGTTAGGAAAAAAATGCTTTGTCACAGTCACAGAAAGTACATTGATTGCAGTAGTAAAACCCCTATATCCTTCAAAAGTTATATATAAAGTGAATGGATTTGAATCCTATGGTGGTCATTAAAAAATTTTTATGGTCGATAATGAAATTATTATATAATTCTCTATTATTTAGCTTTTTAAATTTTATTTATCTTCTAAAGATTTTATTTCAAAGATTTTATTTATTTATATGAGAGAGAGAGCGTGCACAGGAGCAGGGGCAGGGGGAGAGGGAGAGAGAAGCAGTCTCCCCCATTGTGCAGGGAGGCTGAAGAGGGGCTCATTCCCAGGACCCTGGAATCATGACCTGAGCTGAAAGCAGATGTTAAACTGACTGAGCTACCGAGGTGCCCCTAAGATTTATTTATTTTTTTAGGGGGGGGAGAGAGAGAAAGAGAGAGAGAGAGTTAGAGAGAATGTGCACATGTGCAGAGGAACAGAGGTAAAGAGAGAAGGAAAGCAGCACACTACTTGCCCAATGGAAGGCTTAATCTTACGACTCATGAGATTATGACCCAAGTGGAAATCAAGGGTTAGATTCTGGGCACCTGGGTGGCTTAGTCATTAAGAGTCTGCCTTCGGCTCTGGTCATGATCCCAGGGTCCTGGGATCGAGTCCCACACTGGGCCCCCTGCTTGGCGGCAAGAAGCCTGCTTCTCCCTCTCCCATTCACCCTGCTTGTGTTCCCTTTCTCGCTGTGTCTCTCTGTCAAATAAGTTAATAAAATCTAAAAAAAGAGAGAGAGAGAGAGAGAGAGAGTCGGATGTTTAACCTACTGAGCCACCCAAGTGCCACTTATTTATATATTTTTTAAAAAGATCTATTTGGAGACCAGGTTTTTTTTTCAGGATAATATAAATAAATGCTAATTTTCATTACATCTGAACTACTACTGAAATTGTATCTCTTTTTCCAACAACCATAAGCATCAATTGTGTGTGTGTGTGTGTGTGTGTGAGATCCCTAGCCTAAAAACGCATAAATCTATTTTTGGATATAATCCATATTTTAAAATAAGTACTAGAATGTTTAACACCACATTTTATTTGTTTACTTGAGAGAGACACAGTGAGAGAGAGCATGAACGAGGAGAGGGTCAGAGAGAGAAGCAGACTCCCCATGGAGCTGGGAGTCTGATGCGGGACTCGATCCCAGGACTCCAGGATCATGACCTGAGCCGAAGGCAGTCGTCCAACCAACTGAGCCACCCAGGCGTCCCAACACCACATTTTAAAAGCAAGCTAGACTAATATGCCAAGTGGAATCATCACAAGTCACAGACATTCTAAGGTTGGTTAATGTAAGATTTCTTTAGATGAATCTTCTATAACCATATGATAAAACTCAAAGTCAGGCACTTCTGTCCCAGTAGTGTGCATTCACAGAGAGGAAGAAGAGGTGGTTAGGAAATTTAGACGGGCTCTTTCACTTCCTAAGGCTTCACCATGTGCCTTACAACACAGAACTGAAGTCTGTGCATATACATTAGTCCATGAGTTAGTACAATGCATGCATATTATGTATTTTTCTAGGAAACAAGTCACTTATACATCTGTGGCTTCTCAAACTGTGGCATCATGACAGCTTTAGGAAATAGTGATGCCAACTAAAACACAATAATATTATATATACACGATACATAACAGAACCACACTGAATTGAAAAAAAAAAAAAAAAAACGATCAGAAATAGAAGTTTAGTCAGTGCTCTTAGCCCGGGATCTCAAGTTGTCTGGCAAAATTGCACATAATTACAAAGCAAAGGAATGGAAATAAACATTTTATTGAAAGACAGGTGTTGGAGACACATAAAACCATGCAAAGAAAGTGATGATCCATGCACTGGACTATGTCCTCCCCGCCCCAGCCCCCTCCAGTGATCGACAACATACGTTTAACAGCATCTTGGGGAAGAGGTTCCTGGGTAGTCTTGAGTAAACTTTGGGACACTATGGAGAAAATAAAAGAACGTAACTAAAAACAAAAAATAGAAACACGCAAATGATGGTCGAAACTTACATGATTCCACTGACCAAAGGGAAAAACAAAAAGAAAAACATTGGAAAAAAAGCAAAACTAAACAAATACCCTGAGGTTGGGCTCCAGCACGGAACCAAAGTAAACATGAACCTAAGAGATCTATTTCCACAGTAATACCTTAAGAGTGCTGGGTATTTGGTCTTCAATAGCATTTCCAAGTAACCTGTTCAAGATTTCCTGCTCTCTTTCTCCCTCCTTAGTGCCAAGCATCTCCAGTTCCCAAGGATTCACACCGATCCCCCATTCACAGGGCACCTCCAGCTCCCAGCACGGGCCATGTGTTATTTTACTGTCCACTTAGATCTGCCCATACTTCGGACCTTCAGCCTCTCACATTTGCTTTCTTGATAAATTACTCTATAACCTACCTGCCCTTCTGAAACTAAATACAGACTGTCTGGCTTATCATTACATCTTCATTGGGAGTCTTTACCTTTGGCAAAGCTCTCAGCAAAAGGCATACCATCCAGAGGCTCCGGCTGACCTGTGGTGCCCACGGCTCGCCCCAGCCTGAGCCAAATTAGACTGATGATGTGGAGAGCATGTGCACACGGGCTGCAGTAGGGTTGTGGGGGCCGGGGGGAGTAATTTCTAACTCAAGGCAAATTCCTCCTCACTGGCTATAATTTTTAAAAACCTTCTTTCTTATTGCATGTGCGTGCACGCACACACACACACACACACACACACACACACAATTTATACTCCAAAAAATAAGTCCACCTCAGGGAAATGGAGAAAGAAAGTTGGAAATTTGCCAAGAAATCTCCCTTAGCAGCTAAACCAGTTAGAATCTCTGTAACAAAAGTCTTTTGTTCAAGAGGCTCCAGGCAACAGAATCCCCCATTGTGTTCCATGTTACCTGACCTAATTAACTTCTTTGTTTGAAACTGAAGAAAGGAGTCTTTTGAGCTAGAAGCTACCATCATCCAAAGGCAGCCAGAAGAGAAGCCCTTGGGGTTACCAATTCCTACATCTGTTCTCACACAAGATAGAAATGGAGTCATCCCTCACTCAGGAGACCAATAGGAACTGTTCTATTAGATTCCACTTAGATCTGGGCTTCACAATACAAGGTCTTAACAGTGCAGGTCCTTTTGTTGTTTAGTGTAAGCCCGTGATCACAGCAGAAAACAATTTATATAATCCCTAGGAATTCCAGGCAGGATATGGTACCTGTCTCCCTTACAAGAGCAAGGGAGAAAAGGCAGAAGTCTCTCAAAAAAGAAATGCACACCCACTGAGTTTAATCTTTAATTTCTCAAGTTGAGCAATTATTTCTTGGGTAGTTTAATTCTCCCAATCACGAACAACAGTAAATAAATAAAAATGTGGATTTTCGCACAGAAGGCTGTCAGCAAGAACAGAAGTCCCCTATGTCTGGTTCACTACCTCCTGAGTGCCACCTCTGTGGTAAAGTTTCATCTCACATTTGAGTCACTGTCACTGTATGTCTTTATCCCCTGGAGTTATGAATAGCCAGAAGTTTGAAAGAAAAGGTTTGGAAAATTATATTCCCCAAGTCTCTTGTCATTCAAGGTTTCTAACGTGAAGTGAAGAGCTTTCTTCTGCTTCCAAGAGAAGACACGAAAAATCAATATTGCAACCGGCCCAGCAAAAGCTCTGAGGCCACTGGGGACTTTCTATCCTCCGGCATTTGAAGTGCATATGCTCGATTCAATCACATTCGCTGCTGACACAATCAAAGTCGCATGTTACAACATAACTTAAAGGTACTCATCACAACAACCCGCCTTGCCGAGGCAACCAAAGCTGCATCGGCCGGGCTTCCGGTGGTCAGCCTTGTTTGCACACATATTGCTCATGCACAGACCCGAACACACAGGTGCACAGACAAACACGTACGCAGACACTTGCAGAAGACAGCTGAGAAGTCAAAACAGCGACCTCAGCTTGGCTTAAAGAGAGGGATTCGAAAGAAGTCCCTAGAGATTGCAAGACGAATGCACCACAGCTAGTAGAAGAACACATCCAGGGCCATGCTTTATTAGAGAAAGACGGAGATGTGGGCTCGGGGTGGAACAGACGCAAGGAGACGCCCGGCAATTAGAGGAAGTGGACAGAGAACGTGGTTAGTGGTAGCAACAGACCCGTTCCCAAGGACCAGGAAAACCGATCTGTTACAGAGAGCGGAGTCAGTGGCGAGAAAAGACGAAAGGTGGCCAGGCTTGAGGAAGGTCCACTTACTGACGCTGCCACACACGGCCATGCAGTATTCCTCTGTGTCAAAGTTGTTTCGGTTGCCGCCACATCCGCCGTAAAAGAACGGGGCGCACTTCCCTTCGGTCACATCAAAGTACCAGCGGGAGATCATTGCTCGGCATGGCCCCGTCTCGGCCTGTTCAGAGCACACCTCTAATCAGAGGAGACGTGGGGAACCACATTTAGCATGAAAAGGTACCGGCTCGCGGTTCACGCACATGTTTATGTTTCTTATGCATCAGTCCTCCCGGGGGGTGGGGGGTGACGTGGGCTGGGATGATTAGGCAGATTCTGCCCAACATTTTAATCACTGACCAGGACTTTCGAATGACCTCGGAAACAGAGCCGTGCATGCTCATCTGGTTTAATGAGGGTAGCTTAGTAGTAATAAAAGGATTCCGGCTGAAGTGAACCAATCTTTAGCTGCTTTTAGGTGAACAGTAAATGCCCCAAAGTGTCTGCACATTGAAACATCTCTTCCCTCTAAGAAATAAACTCCTCTTCTAGAATAACCTCAAGTCAGCTTTAAAGGTAAAAGGATTGTGTCTGCTTCTAATGCAAAAAACGTACCCTGTCCCCGACATCTGATTGTGTTCCTTCATGAAGGACAGCCTTGCCTCGGAGTGTAAAATAATTATACCTATTTTGAACGTGATCCAGTCTGCAGAGAGCCGGCCTGTCCACTGACCGTATTTGAAAAACATATGGAACATCTGTAAATATAGTGACCTACAGCCAATTATATTAACCCTAGTTAAATATAATTTTTGTTTTTTCATTCAACTGTCCTTTGGGCAATAATGTCACAAACAATAAACCATCGTCAACCAACTCTAATTTGTTAAAACATACCATGCCCCATTTTACCTTAAAGCACATCTTACCTGTCGACATGCTTTGCCACCTTCCCCAAGATCAGCGTCACGATCCCTGATTGATCAAAGTGTAATAACCTCTCTGTTTCCATTTGTAAAGTTATGGTAATTAGAACAAGAACTCTTCCTCCCGTGTGTATTCCATTTTTATTAGAAGTAAAACAATTCCCCCTCTGAGTCTGTATCTTGCCTTAGCTCAGCTTATAGAGAAACTGCAGATGCCTAAGCCCACACAGATGTCTTATTTATTAGTTTTATCATACCAAAGAAAAGCATCCTTCTCACAGAGAAATGTCACTCAAAACTCAGCGCTTCCCAATTAGGAATATTCAGCAACATTCCTCCACTCAATCCTTTAATCCTTCACTCAAAGACAAAGATCCACACTGTTGACGTAAAGAGAACGACTGTTTAACTTCCCTATACACCACTTATTGTTCTTTCCAACTGAGACAAAGAGGTGACTGCAAAACCAGGAGCTACCACCATCATGATGACGTTGACAGTCAGTACAGAGCTCAGAAGGTGGAGGTCAAACACTGTGCAGGAGAAAAGCCAGATATCGGATATCCAAGGTGGTTCTGACTCTCTTTAGATGGTTGTCAGATGGACATTTCTGCCTCCAGGAGCATCAGGGCTCAAGGTCACCCATCTCTAATGTCTTCTCATTCAGTACCGCTGCTTTGGAAGTCCATTCTTGCTAAGCCATGATACATTTTCAGCTCGCTTTCTGTACCGAGCTCTCCTGTACAGTGAGAACCTGCCAACCCGTTCACACAAGCTTCCCATCCACTTGGCAATTTGCTTTATCTTCCACAAAGTAAAGGATGGTAGTCATGCTTGAAAAGGATAAAATAAGTTTTGGCAGTGGAGGAGAGTCTGATCACCTGTGAGTTATTGACAGAGCAGCTTCTGGGCCACAGAGCGAAAAGCCAGATGCCCCAGAGGTGGGCTCCCTTCAAACCACAGCCATGAACTGTCTCCTCTCCTGGACCTTAATGACTCTTTCTCTCTCTCTTAGCTCTAAGAAACACCTACAGGCTCTCTCCCTTGTATTTCCCTCACCAATCTGCACGTTTATGTGACTGCCTCTTTCTTGTTTCTAAGATGTGGTAATATTCATCATTAAGCCTCTCCTCAGGCTGTACTAACTGCAAAGAGACTGCCAGACAATGGTATCTTCTGAGCCTACACCGTGCATGAATTTGGCCCCGGAGTTACCAGTGGCCGCTGCTCCTAGAAAAACACAGGGTGCCTGCATGACCCAAGTCACAGGGCCACCGGCAACAAAACCCATCGTGCCTCAACAACTCACAGCAGTCCTCACATTTGGTATGTCCCAGTCCATGCCGCCTTGCACTCGTTGACCGCAGGCCCCCCAGTGAACACCATGGCTGTGCAGGGGCAGGACACTGTCTCTAGGGCATCTCCTGTATACGAATTAGAAGTGAGAGAGTTTGGGGCAGGGGAAGGTGAAGCAGTGGGATAAAAGAGTGATGATCCAAGGACAGGATCTGTGATAGATATTTGGCTTTCTGTGTCCCCTCGGAATTTCTGCTGATCGAGGCAAAACCTCCCAGTCTAGAACTCAAATGGCATTTTAATAAAGCATCAAGTGAAACATTTTTATTTAATTCATTTAACTTTTCTTCGGTCTCATTCAAAATGGCTACCAAACCCCTTTGTCACACCCAGATTTGCAGAGTCCCAGTCAAACAGAAAAAATCATTCAGGACACAAAATCCATTTATAAGTCAAGTAAGTAAATGGAATGAACTACGCGACGAGCCTACAATTCTTGCTGGTGTCTCCCAATGCAAGAGTCTTGACCCATCAATCTGAGAAGGCAAAGAACTGAGTGACACAACATTGGGTGGGAAGTGTTTGGGGGGCTCTCTTGACATTATCAGGGCTGCTCCTGCACTCTGGACATTGAAGGCCCCACGCAGTTTCACACTGGTGTATGTGGACAAGGTGAGGCATAGCCATCAATCTCATAGTACTCAAATAGAACACGTGATAACGTGGCCAGAGGTGGTAAAATAGCGTGTGATAATCTAATGTCAAATGTACTAGGCAGTACCCACATGGGAGCCTGGAAGAACAGGGGTACGAATGGCTCCCTTTGGAACCTCTCGAAGACAAGGGCTCTGTCCAGCTGGTTCTGATCTGCTGACACGGGAGGAAGGCACTCCAGCTGTTCTGGGCCATAGCAAGGACAGCAGAAGAGAAAGAGCAGCTCGTAATCCTGCCAGTCTCCCGCGCCGCTGTTCCACCATCGAGCTGGCATCTCCCACCACTTTCCTTCTGGCTAGGACTCGAACGTCAACCCCCTCGAGTCGCAGGGCTCCTTTCCAGGGGGAAATTATTCACAATATCATCCACTAAATGCAGAGCATTGAGACCCTCTAGGACTGTAATTCCCCCAAAAGAGAATTCACCTGAAAATTAAACCTGTGGTTTTCTTTTCTCCACCTTCATTTTCTTCTCAAAATGTAAAATAATAAATAAAAAGATTCACATTTTAAAGCCACTTAAATTCCAATCCACCTTCATTCATATTCAAAGTAAATCTTCCATATCATAATGAAGAAAATTTGTCCAGAATAATAGACGCTGGGATCTTTCTCAGAATGCTTGAAGTCAGATAGAAATACTGACCCAGACTTACACAGACATCTAAGAAACGATGATCTTTGTTTATTCATATTTAATTCTTAAGCTTCTAAGATGACAAACAGGTTTCTCAATATTCATCTAGCTGAATTCTGCTGGCAGGGAAGGCTTAATTTCTTCTTTTAGAATAGCTCTATCCATCTCTAAGACAAGAGACCACTTAAACTGAAATGCTAGTATACACAAAGCATATGAGTTTATAAGCTTAAAAATGGACTCTATGCATTTTATATTGCATTTTATATCTTTGTAAGGTAGGCCTTGGCCAACAAGCCCTGGGCTGGTTTCAACACTAAATTCCATTTTCTAAAAATCAGTATTATACAAATATAATACAGGAGCAAAGTGGCAGCTCCCTACGCTATACAAAATGATTAGACAATCCACTGTCCAAAAAACAACGCTTTAGCCACAAAAAATTAACTCTAAATAGATGTCAAATTGAAGCAAACTTTATTTTAGACAACCAAAATTAGAAAATTTTATACTTTAAAAAAAATATCAGCATGAAGATACCTGAGAAAGTTGCAGCTAGGCTGAGGTTAAAATCGTTTTCAAATGTACAATAATTATAATGCCTTCTTAAAAAGCAAGATTAATGGGTGCCTGGCTGGCTCAGCTGGTAGAGCACACAACTCTTGATCTCAGGGTCATGAGTTTGAGCCCCACATTGGGTGTGGGACCTCCTTAAAAAATTAATTAGTAAGTAATGTACAAAGTTCTCTTTATTTTAAAAAATAAAGAACAACATTAATAGATTAATTATCATTACATAAAGCATTAACTACTAAAGAATAATTTTAGAATAATGTAAAGCTTTTTATTATTCGTTTTTAGTAGTTAAGTTTCAATTATTCTGACTACTGGAATATGAGAAAATAAAACCAGTATTATATGGAATGTATAAAGTTTAAATTTACAAATTTTGAGAAAGCAATCACTTGAATAATCCTAGATTTTTTTTTATAGAAAGCTAGAAATTGTGTATTCTGATATTATAAAGAAATAAACAAAGAAAATGACGTAGGAGAATTTCTCCATGTGCTGCAAGAATATATGCAGAGTTAAAGTTCAGATACAGTACAAATATACCTATTTTCTTTGAGTTAAAAATTATACGTCTTGAAATTTTACTTTATTTAAGTAGTTTCCATTAATTAAAGTGGAGCCCAATGCAGAGCTTGAACTCACAACTCTGAAATCAAGACCTGAGTCGAGATCAAGTGTTGGACGCTTAACTAAGTGAGCTACCTCGGCACCCCCATATCTTGAAATTTTAAACTAGAGTAGAAAGGGCAATAAGAAGACAAATATAGTCTGACCTTGTGATAAATCACTCGTTTAATGTTAACAGTAAAATAAAAACAATGACAGAAATACTAAAATCTACTAAATATTCTTATCTTTAATATTTCCAATTAAATGTTGACTGATCTGCCTAATCATTTAATCAATTAATAATGACTATGGCCAATTTCAGTACAGTTTAGAATTACTCATTTTCAGCCTAATTAAGTTATTTCTGCAATTCTAAATATTATTATGGGATGCAATTTTGTGAGCCTAAGTTATTAGAACTTACAACTCAAATTCTGTGGAATAAAGTAGACAGATTCAGGTTTAACTTATAAGTATAATTTTAAAAAGGTAACATACCAGAAAAAAATGGTTTTTTTAAGAGTGCATTTTTTTTGGAAAGTAGATTTACATACTTTTAATTAAAAGAAGATATGATGATGTGCTTGCAAATATTAGCAAGTAGCCATCAGAAAACCTGTCCAGTAGAAAATAATTCTGATCAGGGCAACAAATGACCAGATATTTATTACCTAGTAATCATATTTTATGAAATAAAGGCACGTAGAAACAGGTAAGCAAGCTTGAACTAAAGTCTTATAACAAATCTCACTTAAGCCCCAAATATGGGTCGGACTGTACAAACAAGTGATGGGAACAGCTGTGCATGGTCCCGGAATCACTGACTCTGTAATTGCGAAACGACGGGTGTCACGGAAGTCTCTACAAGGTTTCTGTAGTTGGCTGGCCTGTTAACTGAATTGTGTTGATGCTCTGAGGCTAACCCGTACATCTGTCATTCCAATTATACCTGACCCAGTTCTCACATCTCCCCATGATGGAAGAGTATAAAATACCACCTGAAGGAGATCCACTTGTAAGGATTCAGACTCACCAGCACTCTCGTGGCCTTGCTGGGCACATTCACAAAAAGGCACCCCTAGGACTTTTCCTGATTTCTCTGTTCCCTGTTTGCTACGGGAATAAACTTGTTTCTCACGGAGCTGTGTGGTTAGCCTGAAAACAACACGGTACTATAAGAAGCTCCAGACTCTAAGTCAGAAAAGAAGAGGTCATGTCCTCTTGCTGGAAATAAGGCAAAGTGACTTTTCTCAGAGACTGAGAGACAGGGGATGCTGGGAACTCATTATCTCCAGGAAAAAAAAGTGTGATTTATAATGTTCAATGATTTTCCGTGGTGTAAAGACTCCCACCATTGGTATTTCAAGATACCACTGGTTGTGGCTCACAAAACTCCTGTATAATCACATTTAACAGGCTACCAGTTGTCCACACTGTACCAGTGAGAGGAACTATAAAGGGACAAGTCAACTAGTCACAGTTGCATATGTAGGAAGATAGTAAGAATTTTCTAATTTGCTTGGTCTTCAGAGCTCACTTGGTGATATTTGATAATACATTAAGAACACCCCCACCATAGATAAGGATGGTTTCCCCTTCCAATCTCTTATTTCCTGTCTCAGTCTCCTACATCGGCAAGGTATGAGGGGCATGCAGTGCTACTAGAAACTATCCCTCCAAAGCCAGTCCATGGGTCAATGGGGCCAGTATACCTGGGTCTCAGCACCCACTCCAAATCTCCATCTCTGAACCTATGTTTACCAACTGCCTCAGTGGCTTGAATGGACATTAGTGTTTGAAAAAGCAGTGTGATCAACCTTTTTATGTGCAGCTGTAATGTGAAAACCAGATATGTAAGATTCAATCATTTTCTGAAATGACCAGAGGGGAAAGATGAATAAAAAGAAGCAGAGGTTTTTTGGCTTAAAAAGAGAAGTCCACATACATTTGGGAAAAAAGAAATACAACATATTTTAGTAGAGGTGTTACGACTCAATTACGCTCTATCCCCCAAATTTAATTTTACGAGTTAGTCATACATATTTCTTTGGCAGTTTCAATACTTGGGCCTTAAATCCAATACCAACATAATAACTTTCTTACATATAAAAACAGACTTTCAGAAATCTGAGTTTAAGTGATAATGTTCTTATAACATGCCAGAACACCAGGAATAAAAAAGTTATTACTTTTATTTAGAGAAATAAACAAAGAAGCAATGAAGAAGGCTTGAAATTTATGTTCATCACCTCTGCATCAAGAAGGAACTACATGGGGGCACCTGGGTGGCTCAGTGGGTTAAAGCCTCTGCCTTCAGCTCAGATCATGATCTCAAGGTCCTGGGATTGAGCCCCGTATCGGGCTCTCTGCTTGGCAGAGAGTCTGCTTCCTCCTCTCTCTCTGCCTGCTTGTGACCTCTGTCTGTCAAATAAATAAATAAAATCTTAAAAAAAAAAAAAAAAAAAAAAGAAGGAATTACATGGAGTTCCTGTTCTTGCAACAAAAAGGATGCTTCTAGATAATGTGAGTCCCAGATGGACAACTGTCCTGCTGTTTTATGACCATTTCTGAGGGGAGACTGGGTGTGTCCACCTTGCCATTTTAGCTGGTCTCTTATCACGGGACCGGAGGGAAAGGATGGGCCTCCTCCAGCTGGGAACACGTGTCCCTGATTGCTATGTGGACACTAACCACCATCTGCTATTTTAAAACAGTGCACCAGGGGAGAGTGAATTGCTTTTGGAAGAATACAAAAACAAAGCCAGGAAGGCAGTTTTTCTCCATCTCTCACTGCCTATGTGACAAATATGCAATAAGCAATCTTCAAAAAAAATAAAAATTTTGTGCTGATTTGTCTCTAAGCTATGCAACTACATTTCATGGCTTACCAGATAACTGCTTTTACCTGATAAATGAGAATTTATCATCTTTGTTTGAGCCTGTGTTTTGTTTATCTATTCTTCTCAAACAAACAAAAAAATGTCCACTGGCTACCTCCCATGTACAAAACGCTGACTTCAGTGTCACAGCTGACATTAAGATGAGACAGAGTCTCGTGGTGTTTCCCTGCTCACGTATTTAAAGCTGGACATCACTGGAGATCCCTGTACCACAGTCCAGAGGTTAGTAACCAGATAGCTTCTGCTTCCATCTCCTCTCAGGGGACATCCAGCAAACACCAGAGACAGTTTTAGTTGTCACAATGGGGCAGGGGGTGTGTTGCTGGCCTGTGGTGGGAGGGACAGCACTACTTAAACGTCCTAAAATGAACAGAATGGTATCAACAAGGAACCATTGGGCCCAAAACACTGTTAAGGCTGAGACTGAGAAAACCTGCCATGGTCCATGCAAACACCAGAAGGCTTCATGATGCACTGTAGTCATTTTGCCCAATCCAGAGACTGGACTAGCCAATAAGCAACAGTCGCCTACACCTCAGAAACCCTGAGTAAAAACTATTGTTAAATTTCAGAACAGCATTAGGCATGAGATTGCCCAATGAGGGTTATGTTTCTCTTGTGAAATGGTAGAATTCAAACTCATAGGCAAGGAACACAAAATTTCTGTCCAGATTTTGTCATGCTCTCAGAGTCTACCTTAGAAATTATATCCAACAAGAACAGAAAGTAAATTAAGAAATAAGAGAGATAAACCTATTCTCACAGTTAACTACTCGAACAGTCCTACCAGATACACGAAACACAGCACACTTTTGACAAGTCTTTGGTTCTAAACTCCTTCTACCATTTCAAGAGTCTCTCAGATTTTATTTATATTTACTTTATTTATAAAAGTTTACTTATTTATTCTTTTTTAGTAATCTCTACACCCAACATGGGGCTCAAAATCATACCCCCGAGATGAAGAATCGCGTGCACTTCGGAGCCAGCCAGATGCCTCAAGCGTCTCTTAATTCTTAAAATTTGGGCTTTTGCTGCCTGGAAGACTTAAGGGTTATACTGAGCATCTTTTGAGGTGAGACTCAGTCAGGCTCGCCTCACCTTGATTTCTTGCTCTTCTAACAAAATTCTAAGAGGTCAGAAGTTGGAAGGGTGGCTGGAAGCTAGCGATGACTGAGAAGGGCAAAATGGTTGATGGCTGAGGTGTTTAGGCTGTAAACCATCCCGCTTAAAAACTCCAGGAAGCATTTTTCTAAAAGAGAATTACAGATTTCCATTAAAAGCCACAATTCTGGGGGCGCTTGGGTGGCTCAGTGGGTTAAGTCTCTGCCTTTGGCTCAGGTCATGATCTTTTAACCCTCTGAGCCACCCAGGTGCCCTCTCACTCTGACATTTTAAGCAAACTACCTGACTAGCTTTCTGAATTGGGACCCTCTAACTCCATGAAAAGAAGCAGTCAATGCCATGCTCTGTGTGTATGAACACCTCACCACCAATGGCTGACATGCCATGGGCACCAAAGAACAGGCCACTTCTTCCATCTATGCCCAGTGCCAACACGAGTTCTCTCGGCATCGTTAGGAAGGATGTTACCTTCTGGTCCAGGAACAGGACTGTATCTTACTTGTCCTTAGTCATAACCCTGAGGGAAGGCTTCCTCAAAAGGGAGCAGCCATTGTCCCTTTGTCTCGTTCCCTTCATTTTTGGGCAGCACGCTACTATGAGGCCTCCATGAAGAGTATGTGAGCACATTTTCATGTTCCCAGGTCATGCTCCTTTTTTCCCCAAACTTGGCAAAAAGTTAAATATGAGTGATAACTAAGAATCCTATTACTGAGTCACGGGACACCTTGTTAAGTGTCAGATCCATCAGAGACAGCTAACAACGGAGATGTGAGAAGCAGGCTAATGTTTGGTTCCTCTACCCTGGAGATCAGGGCAAGCCACTTTGACTTATTAATGACAATTCTCAAATTCCTTCTGTTTGGTGCTCTATAACCGGGCAAATCTCAATTCTTCTTGAAAAATCACTCACATGCCAACTTCTCATCAATGCCTTCATTAAAACTGAGGCCGAGCACTCTCCTTCCTCTGGGCTGTTGACGTGCCCTACCAGCAGGATGGAAGAAACTCGTGTCTCTCCCCAGGAGGGAGTGTGCAGGAAAGGCTGGAAGCAACATGACGGAGCTACCTTATTCATATCCCTTTGCCCCCAGGAACCAGGGCGATGCCCAGAACCTGAGTGTCTGGTTGATGTTGGTGAACATCCAGCAGTAAATCACATGGTGCTGCTCCCACATTAATGACTACCAGAGGGGGAAGAGAAACAATTTAATTCTGCAGAGTTCAGTCATGTAGCCCAAGGCAAGCAACATGAGATTGAACTTTTTAACTTCATCATCATATGCGATGCTTAAAGTGCTACCTGTATCAGTCTCCGTCCATTTAATATGAACTTCCAAGAGGTTCAAAATACCCGCAAGAAATGAAACATTATCTTGAAATGCAGTCGCATTTAATATTATCTGGGTTGAATTTTCAGCTAGACATAAAATTTAACTGCAGGTACTTTACTATACAATGTATATTCATAAAAAATAATCTGGGTTTAGGTTGTTTTTCTTAGCATGTATCTGTAACTATCACCTCTATTATACCAATAGATACGGATACAGAACACTTATGCTTTTTCTAATTAAAAAAAATCTATCTGTTCATTTACCTTTGGCATTGCTACTTAGTAGTGAATATAAGTTCTCTGAAAAATCAGAATAATGCTTATAATTGTGACAACTATAACACTTCAGGTTAATTGAAGACAATTAATTTACTGTCTACCAGGAACTGTGCTAAGTGTTTCTCATAGATTATACGTCATTGAGCCCTCACCAAATCATTAAAACGAGGTTGGTATTATTAAACCCCACTTTACAGAGGGAAGTAATGAGACTTCAAGTAAGGAGACTTATTTGATTGACACAAATTTACATGGTTGGATGACAGCTGGGATTTGATTCTGGGCAGCATGTGCTTTTTTAAAACAAACCGAACACTTACAGCGTGCCAGGCATTATGGTAAATGCTGAACACAGAGCAACTGTCATAATTTGTTCAACAAACACGAACTGTCTTATCAGCATCTACACCATACACGTGAAAAAAGCTAACCAAGGTTACTCATCTAGCCTAAGGCCATAAAATCAGTAAAAATTCTTCTCGAACACTGTATTGGTCTGCCTCTAACCAAAATGAAAACTCCCTTAGTGAAATGAACCTGTCATGGTAGTATCTGAAATATAAACACTTCCTAATATTCCTCTTTCCTTCCTTTCTTCCCAGATTTATTTGTTTGAGAAAGTGAGAGCAGGTGGGCAGGGGGAGGGGCAGAGGGAGAGAGAGAGAGAATCTCAAGCAGACTCCCTGCTGAGCCTGGAGCCCGACTGGGGGCTTGATCTCATGACCCTGAGATCATGACCTGAGCCAAAACCAAAAGTCAGATGCTTAAATAACTGAGCCAGCCAGGTGCCCCTCCTATTATTTTTCTCATGACCCATATCAGGGATTTTTCTCTAAGGACCCAGATAGTAAATGCCTCCAACTTCGTAGGCCATATGGTGTCTCTTGCAACGACTCCACTCTGCCTCTGGAGCAAGAAAGTAGCTATATAGGTAAACAAATGGGATTGGTTCTCCCCTAAGAAACCTTCGTATTCGGAAACAGGTAACTGGCCATGTATGGCCCATGTCATAGTTTGCTGACCTCTAATCATCATTTAAATCATAATTCTAAATTTTTAAAATTTTTTTTAAAATTTTTTCTTCTCTTTTTTTTTTTTTTAACAGATTTTATTCATTTATTTGACAGAGAGAGACACAGTGAGAGAGGGAACACAAAGAGGGTGAGTGGGAGAGGGAGAAGCAGGCTTTCTGATCCCAGAACCCCTGGATCATGACCTGAGCTGAAGGCAGATGCTTAACAACTGAGCCACCCAGGTGCCTCAACAATTCTAAAATTTAGGAAGGGCTCAGTGTGAGATAACAGTAAACAAATATATGACTATAGCAAAGGAATACACATCTACCAGAGAGCACAAATCAATAAACTGAGCCAGTATGTATTTGTAAACAAAAGGAAAGGGAAAAAGGAAATTCTGACAGTAATGAAGTAGAAATAACCTGGTCCATTTGGTTTTGAATGCTGGCTTCACCACCTCCCACATTCGTGGCCGTGGACACTTAAAAAAAAAAAAAAATTCTCCAGGCCTTAGCTGTAAATGGAGAAATAAAATTTCTACCATATGGCATAGTTACAAAAGGGTTGAAAGACAGATGTTAACTGCCCTAGAGTGGTAGGCAGGTCCATCTTCCACCACAGCTAGCTCCCCACCACACTTTCCTACAGTAGTGGAGTGCCTGGGGTCAGCAGGGGCACAGTGATTACTTGCTGAATAAATGAGCAGAAGCAAAAAAGCAGACTCATTCTATATGAACAAAACAGGCAAGAATAAATCAAACATTATGTCGCTTATTATAATACCAAAGTTTAATCAGAGTTTAGAATCTATGGTTGAGTCAGAAATTGCCCTGACATCTTGGGTTATGAAGTGCTATCCCTTCTGGAATCACAGAAAATCAGGAGCAAGCATCTGATATACTGCTGTTTTACTCAAATTGGTATTGGTTTATTCCACAGGATCAATATCCAAGTTTTTCTGAAGGACCCAAACCAATAAATCCTAAAGCTAGATGGATGTAGGAGGTGCTCAGTTTTTCCCCTGAAATTGGTAACCGAGTTAGAACTGACATCTCCCATTTCAGCATCATTGATTCTAATACAATACAGCGGAAAATTTTATGACCACGCCGAAATGTTCTATACTCTCCTTCCCTCTACCTATTTCATTCAAATTTAAACAGGTTATAGAACGATTGAGTTTTTGTTATGAAGCAAATTAAGGAATTGTATTAGTGGTAATATGCTGGTAATGAAGAAACAATTTTCTTATTAAGTAGGGCTGTAAATCACATTTTCTCTCAGGCACTGAAACATTAACGTTGAAAACTAGATTGTGAACCTCTTTTCAATATCTCTTCTTTGCAAGTTGCTTCTTATTTTTATTTTCAGCAGGCTCCTTCTAAGTCAAGTTTGACAAAGTCAGCAATCAGGAATGGCACTGCTGTCTTCTTCATCAGAGAAGAGTTAGCTGGGAATACAGGCAACTCTCTGACATGGACCCAACATACCATGTTCCTTTCCCAGAAGGCCTTGCCTCAATTATACTTCTGTCCATTTCAGGAGTCTCTCATGGGATGGATGGATTCCTATTAAAAGCTCTTCTAGAGCCACCTGGGTGGCTCAGCTGGTTAAGCATCTGCCTTCGGGTCAGGTCATGATTCCAGGTCCTGGGATCAAGCCCCGCACTGGACTCCTTGTTTGGCGAGGAACCTGCTTCTCCCTCCGCCTGCTCTGCCTGCTGCTCTCTCTGTTTGTGCACTCTCTCTCTGACAAATAAATTAATTAATTAATTAAAAAAAATAAAAGCTTTTCTGTTTCTAGCATTAACAGTAGATACTGTAAATGACCATGTTGTGTGTTTAGAAGGTCACTGTTAACTGCTTTTCTTGCCATTAACATTATCAACTTGTTACCTTCTAGGGCTAAGCTTCTTAAATACAAAACAAAACAAAAAAACAACCACCTAGGCTGGAGATTTAAAAAAAAAAAAAAAACTATTTTAATTGCCTTCATCTTTCTACAGAAAATATTGTAACCTATATGTCTCTATGTTCTATCTTAGCTAATAATGCCACATTGAGAGAAAAACTCACGCAAAAGAACTGGACTTATTTAGAACATAAGACGACCATATTATCTCAAGAGAACTTGGGCTTGGTTTGGAATATCTGCATTAAGTTTATGTGGCACTTTCTCATTCTACTGCATTAATTAAGCTACTCCCTGTTCACCCATCCTCTCACAGCAGTAACATAACAAAATCTCTTCATTGTTTCTACCAGAAAAATCCTCAGCACATACACAAAAGGTCCCGAAGTGATCACTTCAGCTGATACTCAAACTTGCCAGCCTGACGTTGCGATTCTCCACATTTTAGCCCTAGCCTAATCTTCCTGTAACTGTCTCATCTAGAGACATCCGCTCCTGTTTAAATCAGACGGACCTTGTCTCCCAATCATGTCTTGTACCTTCCCATGGCAAACTTGGGTTGCTATCTTGACTAGAATACAATGCACGGGTAGACCTACTCCGAGTTCTTCTACTTCTAATCCAGATGCTGTCTCCTCTGTAGAGCCTTCTCTCATGGCTTACTCTTTGCAGTAGGCACTGGGCTCATACTGTTAAACACAGATGACTTCATGTTTCTTTAAGTTAAATTTCCTACCAGATTTGAACATCCATGAGGGTCGGCTCTCCTGTGTATTCTCATCATGGGATCCATTAAGCTCAGCAAAATGGCTTATACCAAAAAAGGTGCTCCAAAAATGAGTGTTGAGTAAGTGGGCATTGATTATGTAAACCGCTCTCTTGGTGGAGACCATGAGAACTTCCGAGCCACTGCAGAATACTAGGTCCTGTAATCTGTAGTCACACATCCTGGAGGTTTCAGGAGGAGAAGCTCTAAAAAATCTGTCCTTTCCCTGCTAGGAAAATAGAAACTAGCAAGTTCATTAACCACAGATGGTCCTAAGAGGCACACGAAACACACTCCAGGAAAGGATGCTTTGTGTATGGAAAAAAACCATGGTTCAAACAAAATGTGTACCAGCTTACGAAAGTCTTTAGGTGCTAAATGCCAAAAGAAGTTGCATTACGTGGGGAACAATGCAGCAAAGCAATCTATCTTCTACTCTATTTTGTAACGAATATGTGACTCTTTCAATGAATTTTTAAATTAATTCTGAGTGTCCCACTTGGAATCACCTCCATTTTCAAAACTATAGGTTCAAGCACAGAACCTCAAAAACAATCCAGCACAGAAGGCCATGTAGGACGCCGCTTGTATCAAACGTCTAGAAAAGCAAATCGGTCAAGTCATGAAACAGACTGATGTGTTGCGTAGGGTTGGCGGTGAGAACGAGGACGAACCGGACGGGAGGAAGAAGCCTACCGGGTGACGGAAACGTTCCAAGACTGGATTGTGACGATGGTCGCATGATTTGGTAAATTTATTAAAGCCTCCGAGTTATACACTTAAATACTGAAAAATGAGTGGATTTTATATGTAAATTATGCCTCAATGAAGGTATAAAAAGTGCAGTGATCATCAGAAATCTACTTAAGGCAGAGAAAGTAACCCATGGTAAGCTCTAATTTAACAACAGAGCTGAACTCATCTTACCTCAATAAAAAGTGAGGGGAAGACTCACAATGCTGTAACACGTGTGCACGGACTTGAGAAGTATCTGAATACATTTAAATTCCATCCATGTGTATTCACCCCCTCTAATTCTACGAAGGTCTATCACCATTTGCAAAATAAATGCATAACCTTGAAGAACTGTGACCCAATGGTTCACTAGTTGCTATGATACTATTTGGTTGTTTACTGTAAACTCAATGCTTGCTTTTATTTCACGGAGACAAGAGGAAGTCTGTTAGTTCATTCATGTCCCAACATTCTTAACAGGAGCATTAATTAAACAGAAGAAAAAGTCTGAAGATAACTAACACACCATCTACCTCTCAAAGAAGGCACTGCCAGTCCCCTCAATAAAGCAGTGTAAAGACAACACAAACATCATCCAAGTTAAATTTCACAGCAAAAAATAAGTGATACCTCACCAAATGCTGTTCTTCTTTAACGAAAGTTCATTCCAACTATTCACTCCGCTAAGATTTAACTAAAACTTTCTACAAGGCAGGCCCTCTGCGCGATAATCCGTAAAAGCCAGTCCTAGCCCTCAGGGAGCTCGTAGTCCAGGTGGTAAAAGAGGCAACAGGGAGTCGGATAGTAATAAATTCCCACTACGGGGGCATGCCACGGAGGTCACCTAAGGCGGCCTCTGCCAGGAGAGACCGCAGCTGCTTGGGCGGGGTCCTGCAGAACAAGGCGGGATGTGCCCAGCAGCATCAACAAGGCACAGAACAGGCTTAAATCAGGACTGCACGTTACCTGAAATGAATGGGTGGACGGCTTGTTAGACCCAAGAGAGTTTAACAAGCACAAGACTTGTGACTCTGAATTTTATTTTTGGTGGGGGAAGGCGGTGGTGGTAGGCCGGAGAGAAATGTCAGACTCTGGCATGAGGCTTCCCTTTTCCCTAACAGGGGAGATCCAAGTAAACAGGGAGTTACCTCGGACCACCTCTTCCACAGACTCCGTGGTGGTGGTGGTGGTCGTGGCGATGCTGGTGGTTCTCTCCGTGGCCTCTTCGTAGGGTTCTTCCGCCTCTTCTTCCACCTCATCACCATCCTCGTCGTCCTCATCATCCTCGGCTTCTTCCTCCTCAACGTCAGCCACTTCCTCCTCCTCTGCTACTTCTACTACTTTGTCTTCGCTGGAGCAGGAAATAAAAATAACAGTAACAGTCATTTAAACAAATTTCAGGAAAGAGGGAGGGGGCTCTATAGCAAAGGATTTTGGTAATTCGAGAGGGACTGTGGCACCAAAGGATAAACATACACAAGGCTCGAAGCCGGTAGGTCAGAGTATGAATCCCAGTGCAGCAGATCTACAGTGTTCTGGGGTTTGTTTGTTTGTTTAAGATTTTATTTATTTATTTGAGAGACAGAGTGAGGGAGAGAAAGAGCACAAGTGGAGGGGCAGAGGGAAAGGGAGAAGCATGCGCCCTGCTGAGCAGAGAACCGGATGTGGGGCTCGATCCCAGGACGCCAGGATCATGACTTGAATCAAAAGCAGATGCTTAACCAAGTGAGACACCCCAGGTGCCCCAATTCTATAGTGTTTTACCCCTGGCCTCAGCTCTTCTTAGTTTACATAGTTGCAAAAAGGCTATACCATGATTCCAATTATACGATATTCTGGAAAAGGCAAAAATTATGGAGACCATTGGTTCCCATGGTTCCTGAGGGATCAGGGTGAAAAACGGAGGGATGAACAGGTAGAGCACAGGGGATTTGTACAGCAGCAGGAAAATTACTCTGTATGATACTCTAACAGTAAACACAGGACACATGCATTTGTCAAAACCAAACGGAACTGCACAACACAAAGAGTGACCTCTAGGAACTAATGTATTGATACTGATGTATCAGATGTACCAAACTCATGAAAATGTTAACAACAGAGGAAATGTGGGAGTGGCCGGGGAGGCGGGGGAGGGGGGAAGAGCATCGCTCTGTACTTCCTGCTCAAATTTTCTGTAAACCTAAAGCTGCTCTAGAAAAATAAAGCCTATTCAGCAGGATAGAGGAAGGAGAATACCCAAACTGAATTCACTGTGTGCGGATGACTTCTCATCCTGCATATGAAAATACCACACAGCATCTGCATGGTAGATAGTAAAGGTGGAAACTGGGTCAAATATTGCGATTCAAAGTTTCAACTGGATATGGACGAGGAAGAAAAAACTGGGGTAACTAAATCTGTAAGACCGAGCTGTCAGGGATGCCTACTGAAACTACAGAGCTGTGCTCCCTACTCTTCCCTCTTGGGTAAGTGCTGTAGATTATCGAGTATTTCAGTGGTTCTCAAATGTCAGCGGCTATCAGAACCACTTGGAAGGCTTCCTGAAACACTGAGCACTGGGCGTCATTCTTCAGGGTTTCTGGATTAGTGTGTCTAGGATGGGACCTGAGAATTTGCATTTCTAACAACTTCCTGGGTGATTTGACGCTGAAAATTAGGGGATGATACTCTGAGAACCACTGGAATATGCAATGTTGAGAAGAATGGTAACAGTCAGTAAATCACAGTGCAATTGGGAAGGGGATCAGAAATAATACCTAAGGCATTAAATATGTATCTACTGATGCACAGCGGTAAGAAATAAATCGGCACATGTGGATGGAGGAAGAGGGGTATGTCTGGGACAAAATGAGAAAGCCCCAGTAAGATATCCTTGTGGAAATTGTGCACCTGCAGCGCAGACATGGTCGAGAGCATCTGAGAGGTGATAAATGAAGATAGGAACGTGTTAAACAGTAGAAGCATCTATATCACACACCATCTGGCCAGACGGGAGAAATCCATGTTGCATCCTTGCTCGGATCACAGAAACAATACAGGCAAAAGCTGTGCAACCGAGCGGAGCCTCTGCCATGGGTCTCGTTTGACAAGAAGCACCACCAGAGTAAGACGGAGGGGCTGCCATGCTGACAAGTTTGCATGGAAAAAATAGTGGGGAATTATTACCCCACAGCTGACTCTCACCTAGGAAAAGCTGGTGGGGCAGTGTGTAGGGAGTCAGATTTCAAACATGCTGGGGAACGAGAACAGTAGGATTCCATGGTGTGGGAAGACAGAAAGGATGAAGGCAAAAGGCTCCCCAAAACTGAGCCAGAAGGACAGCTACAAGTCATTTTGCGGAGGACGAAAAAGAAAAAGGTATGTAAGAAGATGGAATATAGCACCAGAAGAATTCCTTTAATCGATTAACTCATAATATAAGGAACTTTTATAGATGTTCTATAGATACGTGTCCTGCTTGGCGAGTGGAACACCTTTCTCATTCTGGTTAAATATGAAGCAAGGATAATAAATGAATACATCCAAAGAAGTTGAAGCATGTGGCTAGAGAAAAAGGAGGAACTTACAAGCAGAATAACATTAATCATAATTTATTAGTGTATTAATAAATGACGTGTAATACAGAAGACCTAATCAGTTATTTTAACATTTCCACAAGACCAAGAAGGAAAAGGTAAGAAGGGAAAATGCTGGCACTGATAACCAGTTGATATAAAAACTTCATCTGCTTAAAGATAAATGGGGTGCCATCATTATTAATTGATTACCTGAATTCCTGTACAAAAAAGTCTCACCGATGCAACATTTCCAAAGAATTCTGAACTTAACGGTTTCTCACTCAGATGCTCCAAATTTTACCTAGTACCCTGCCTCATTTTTCTACAGAACCTCAATGATGTATTACTGTGCACAGAATAATGATCCGATGCATGCCACCAGCCAACTTATTCTCTTCTGTTTTCAATCAAATTACAGGCACCAATACTATTCAGCTCTAAATTAAATACAAAATTGAGGTAAAGCCAAGGAAAAATCAAACCAAACCAGTATTCTTAAGCCATGAAGTGAGCACGCCCACTGTCTTGCAGCGTGAACGGAATGACAGGTCCCAGTATGCGATCTATGTCATCTGGGGATACAACCGCACTGTGCTTCCAGGTGGGACAGTTAAAACAGGGCTGTGGGTACTCCCGGGAGCCTGCCTCAACCTCTCCTTTCATCACCTGACTGTTGCACCTAATGCTCCAGGAAAGTGTTTGTGAAAAGAGCTGTGTTTCTAACATGTGTCTAGCCACACACACACAAAGAGTGCAATATATACCCATCATCCATCACAGCATCTGCCTAAGCAATTTACTCGCATAATAACAAGGAACAGAGATACATAATAGTTCAACTGGCTGAGGAATTAAATTACTTGGCCTACGAGAACTCAGGTCCAGTTCTTATTACCATAGCTTTGATTTCTGGAATTAAATTTAGATGTCCATGAATTCAATTATCTGTTTGGACACAATTAAACCAGCAGCTCACAGTTATGTTGTAATGATGCTGCATCTTCCCGAAGAATGCCAAACACACTGGCATTTTGCTGCTAACCTCAGATTTCACAGATAGCAGGGAACACAGAAAGGTGAGAGAGATGGACTTTTCCACCAACTCTTCTACTGCGGGGCAGCTCCATTCAGCGACGTGACTCAGGTGAGCTGTTTTGGAAAGCGGCTTGCAAGGTGCAAGGAAATGCCGAGGAGGGGCCCGTTGAGGGAAGCGTGGGGTTAGGCATCATGATTTCCTTGTAAATAATCAAAGAACTCACAATGACACAATCCCTTAGTGGAACACGGTGGAATATTCGTATCACATTCACACATCTTAGCATCTGTCAATTTGTAGGAGACAGCTTTTATGGCCTTTAAAGTCCAATAATGAGAAATACTTCTGAAGAATGAGGGGAAAATGCTGATCATCTCAGGAGTTTCTGACTTTAATAAAGAAGGTTAAAGGGTCAAAGGGACATTTCTAGGAGGAAATATATTACTGATAATGAAATTTTATGTGTCAGCACGTGAGAGTTTACTCTGATGAAGGATATACTCCATCACAAAGGTGACTCTCCTTGTATTTCTAAATAAAGGCTGACCTTGACAGATTCCACTTGCCCTTGCTTGCCCGATGTTCCCTTCAGATACCAGTTTTAATTCCTTTCTGTTTAAGTCATGCAAAACAATTCACTATTTGCATTCTCTAAAAGAGCTGTATTTACTCTTTCCTAGTGTCTGCTAAGACTGACTTTCTGCTGCCCTTTCGTAGGACAAAGGAGAGGAAGCGACATCCAGGAAGCTGTGATTCCTGTGGTTTAGGTAAACTGGACAAGCACAGGACTCCAACACCCTGGTGATGGGGGTGTGGGGGGGCAGGCGGTGAGAGGAAACCGAACTGCTTTCAATTCCCAAAATGTAAGACCAACCCAGGACCAAAGGGGCGAGCCTCAAGAGGAAGATGCTGGGACTCACGTATGTTTACTGAACTAGAAAGGGGAAGAAAGCCTCTTGGAGAGTCAGAAACAGAGAGCAAAGATAAAGCAAATGTTTCAAAAGGTAAACAAACCAAACCCTTTTCCCTTCTGCCCCGGTTCCTGGTGCTCCCAGAGTTTAACCTGGAGAGTACAACGATGGAGGAGTCAGTGTGTTCCAGGAGAAAGCACGATCCAAAATACTGCTGTGAAATTAGGAAAGTTAGAAGTTGCCAGAAAACTGAGAAAAGGTAAAAGAATGGAAGCTTAGTCTTCAGGGTTCTGAGCAAAAGATTCAGGAGGGGTAGAGTTAAGTAAGAAAAAGCCAGAGCCTCTCCCACAGAAAGGCACTGTTAGGAATCGGACGCACAACTGGACACGCGGCCTGATGCCATTTATATAAGCTACGAAAACGGGCAGCCCTCCACGCTGCTGCCAGAGCTCACGGGAGGGGCTGCCCATTGGTGATGGGAGTGGGCATCTGTAACTTGGCAGGGGGACAGGACAGAGGCCTCTGGGGGCTGGCCAGGCTGCACCGGGATCTGAGGGTCAGCTCTCTGGCATGTGTTCGGTTTTGAAAACCCACGGAGTTGGGTACTGGGTTAGGTACCCTGCTCTTTCTGTAACTCTTTAGGTATTTCTCTTTACATAAGTTACAGTTTAGGAACGAGGGGTCAAAGGGAGAGGATACTGTTACTATACTGTTCCACTAATATTCTCAGGACTGAGCAGGAATGAGAGCTCTTTAATTGATAAAATTGTATTTTCTGGGACTCCAAATGTGAAGAAAAAAAACAACAAAAAAAAACAAAAAAAAAAAACCCGTACTCCAAACCCCCAATCCTCAAATTATTTAGGTAGAAGGCAAATAATAATAATAACAATGGTAATGATAATGATAATAACAATGGTATGTAGATACAATAAACTATATATAATTATATATAGTAATTACATATAATAATATATATGAATCTTTTCACTCGTGAAAATTTTTCACTATCTGAAGGGAATATAATTATGTATATATATATATATACACACATGAATATATGTATATAGTTGTACATACATATAAATATACATGTATATATACATGTAACGTGTGTGTGTGTGTGTGTATGACTTCTCTAACCATGGCCTCACTAACTAGAGTGAACTGGTTAACTAGTTAATTCTCCAAGTTAATTAATTCATTGATACATATATTTTATAAATGAATTTGAATTTGAAGCTCATATAGGATTCAATCCACCACATGTTGGTGAAAAAGAAAGTTACCTGCCTTTAATGTTATACTATTAGAATCTCTCCAGCCTACAGATAATAATATCATATAAAAACAGATCCCCACAGATTTCTCTTTAGTAGTCTACTGAGTTTCAGGATAGTCATGCTGACTCAGTCAGTAGGTACTATTAATTTTTCATTTAAAGGATCTCTGAGATTTGATTAGCCTCCTCTCCTGCCTGAAAAATGTGCTGTAGCAGAAACTGTTGATAAGCTACACCAAAGCCATATCTGACCCCTGCCCTCAGCCCTTCTTCGACCAGAGAAAAGAAGGCGCCAAACCATTCCACTGGTCTCCCTTGGAGAAAAACAAAGGCCAGTGTGACTGCCAAGTCTCTGGATAATCAGACGCCGCCAGACATCTGCTTGGACCTCTAGCTGGGGTTTCTCGGAAGGCTTCATTTTCCAGATGAGAAGGCTCATCGCACCGAGGAGTCCCGGAGCCCTTGTTCCTTTGCCCTTTATCTCTCTACTTTCTCCCTAGCTGGGCGAGGGCCATCTGACAAGGTTAATTAATTGATAAACATCCAGATGTAGAAGCTGATAAGGACCGGGAGGCGGGACAGATAAAAAAAAGATCTCTGCATCACTGCCCCAGCCTGGGGCTCCCTCCTACACTAATGACCAAGGTTTCGGTTATCTGCAGCTAAAGGCATTCCTTGCCACTGGTTCAGATGCTTACCCCAGGTGCCAGCTTCTGGATTCCTGCTTCAGGGAGAGAAGCAGGAGACACCAGAATTCATTCACAAAACGGAGACACCAAAAATCCATGACTCAAGCATTACGGATGAGATATAGACAACCTTAGTCTGAAATGAGAATGTATCATCATTGTTACATATTTAATTGGAATGTCTCTTCTGGGCGAGAGAATCTACACTGATTACTGTATGAGTAACAGACACACTCCCTACTGAATGCTTTAGAAATTTAAAGGGGAAAGTAATTCTGGTGAGCCAGAAGGGTCTGAGCAGGTAGGCCGGTGAAAAAGCGGGTGAGGATGAGGGAGGGGTATCCGTGTAACGCACAATCAGGAAGAATGAATACTTAAGCTTGACTATAACAGAATTCAACATGGCATGAATTTTAATAGTGAGGTATGCTAAATTGCAGAGATCAAGATGTTTTTTCTTTAGTCAATGGATAGTGAAGTATTCGAGTTGAAACAATTGTTAACGAGCAAAAAAGGGGTCATGCATTAATTTACCAGCCACTGAGCCATTCTTTTTTTTTTAAGATTTTATTTATTCCTTTGACAAAGAGAGAGAGCACAAGCAGGGCTTGATCCCAGGACTCTGGGAACAAGACTCTGAGCAGAAGACAGACGCTCCACCAACTGAGCCACCCAGGTGCCCCACTGAGCCATTCTATTAAGTGGCTCTCGACGCCACATGCCATTAGGCATCCAACCGACACTATTTGTGGTGCTTTCGCCAAGTGCCAGGTGCTAGTCCAGAGACTAACGATAGATGTGTGAGCAGGACAGAGCCTCTACTTTCCTGGAACATATATTTTAGTGCGTGAGGCACAGTATGAGCAAATAAATAAGAAAAAATAAAGTCAAAAATATACAGAAAAAGGAAAGGGGGCTAATCTACTAACTGGTGACTGTAACAGATGTGTGGGGAGGGAATGGGGGCAGCACGGAAAATAGGATGGGCAAGGGAAGGCCACCAGGACACAGAAGGCTGAAAGAGTCCAGGTGAGGGGGTCGGTTGGGGCAAGAGGAAGAACAAATGCAAAGGCTCTGGCCAGAGGTCAGGCTTAGCATGATGGGGAGAAAGACAATGAACTTAGGGGGCAGTGGACGAGGGGATGAAGTATAAGGTAAGGTGGTGGAGACAGACAGGAAGGGCGTGACCCAGGAAGGCCGCACTGGTTATGTAAAGAAACAGCAAGTTTACTCACGTTTTAACAGAAATGACTCAATCAGATTTAAGTTTTTTTTTTTTAAAGACTTTATTTATTTATTTGACAGACAGAGATCACAAGTAGGCAGAGAGGCAGGCAGAGAGAGAGGGGGAAGCAGGCTCCCTGCCGAGCAGAGAGCCAGATGTGGGGCTCCATCTCAGGACCCTGAGATCATGACCTGAACCGAAGGCAGAGGCTTAACCCACTGAGCCACCCAGGTGCTCCCAGATTTAAGTTTTAAAGATGGCTCTGGTTGCTGAGTGGAGAGCAGACTTTAGGGAGGCAAGAGTAGAAACTAGGGCACTGCTCTGGGAGAAACACCCTGGGGAGCAAGGGTCACTCACAGGGCTAACAGCCAAAAGGACAATGATGTCACTGTCCAATAAATATGATAGTATTATGGGGATAGCAATCATGAATGGCTAGGAAACCCAAAAAAGTAAGATCTGACCGGACCTGGGATATGCAGTAAGACATCCATGAGGAAGGGAGGGCTGAAATGTGACCTAGAGAAGGCCAAGGTTGATAAGGTCTGGGGGCTCATGACCATTCTCCACAGACATTGTAGGCAGAACATATGCAAAGGTCCTGTGGTAGGAGGGTGGAAAATGTGAGAGTCTGAAACAGAGTCAGCTGACAAGAACAAAGAGTAACCAAAGAAGTACACTTAATCAATGGCACGGAGCAGATGGCTCATGGTTCATTTTTAAACACTCTATAAGCTAAGAGTAGATTTTACATTTTTAAAAGATTATGATAAAAAAAAAAAAAAAAGCATGTCACAGAGATGGTATATGGCCTGCAGAGCCTAAAGTGTTTATTATCTGGCCCTTTAAAGAAAGTGTGCTAACTTTTTGCATAGAAGATAGACTATGGGATGAGGTGAGTATGGAAAGAAACATACGATTGTGCTTTGTCCTGATTTGAAATGAGATCAAATAAAACAAAGTGACCTCTAAGTGGCCTCTAAGATGTCCAAGTTCTAAAATTCCAGTGCAGAAATGACAGTGATTCCTGCTTCTTGCCTCCTTTGGGGCCAGCAGAACACAGGGTCCAAGGAAACAGGAAATCTTGCAGCATGGTTAAAAATACGAACTCTGGGGCTGCTGGACTTGAATCCTGGCTCTGTGATCTTGAGCAAGTCAGTTAACCTTTCTGTGCCTCCTTCTCTTCATCTATAAGATGGCAAACTTTACAGGAGCTACTTGCATTCATAGGGGTATGAGGAGGCATAAACTGGGATAATATTTGTAATGCACTTAGAACAGCACCTGACCCACCATGAGCACCACAGAAGATGTGACAAAGCAAAGGTCACACACAGCACGTGCACATTCTGTGACATAGGGAATAGCTCAAATTACAGCTATCGAAAATAGCTCAAAAAAAAAAAAAAAAAAAGAAAGAAAAAATAGCTCAAAAAATACATGTTAAATGAATGAACGATAAGATTATATACTACTGAGATATTCTTCCAGAACACTCTGAATTGGTGTACTCTAAACAACTGCATACAGTCTGATGTTCTTCTTTATGAGAAACATGAAAGGGTCGGATGTTAGGTAGTCCTAGGCAAGATTTTTAGAGAATACAGAATTACTTAATCTTTAAAGTTAAAAAAAAATACCCTGTACCAGACTGTATTTTCAGAATTCTGGTACCACACGGCACAATGATATTAATAGACTACTACTATAGAAGCCAGTATTAAATTCATGTGTGTATGGGCTACTCAGGTTTTTGCCAATACTAAGAATAAAATTAACTGCATTCACTGAAAGGTGCCAGGCATGAAAGAAAATTGAAGATTATAAAAATGGTGCTTCAGTATGAAATCAACTTCTCTTCAGACTGGCCTATATACTCCGCTGTGTTTGATTTAGTCAAATTCTGAAGGATGCAGCTAAAGTAAGCAGAGATGAGAGGAGGAACCCCAGCCTTGGTGTAAATTAGTAGCACCTGGGTAGAACACGAGACAGACAATTTTTCTTTTCTCCACCATCTCACTAGGTACTCATAACAAGAGTACTTCAGGGGCGCCTGGGTGGCCCAGCTGGTTAAGCGTCTGCTTTCAGTTCAGGTCCTAGGATCGAGTCCCGCATCGGGCTCCCCGCTCAGCGGGGCGTCTGCTTCTCTCTCTGCCCCTCCCCCTTGCACGCTCCCTCAAGCTTGCTCACTCTTCCTCAAATAAATGAAATCTTTGAAACAGTAATATTCCAGCAATTGAGAAAAACAATTTAAGTAATAGCCCTAAGACATGAGACAAATTAAAGGCTGGAGAAGAGTTCCCAGAAAATCGCTGGGGCTTCTTCAGCTATGGCTGGTCTGGGATAGATAAAGGGCTGTTCCAAATCCCGAGCGTTAAGGACCTAAGATGCTGGGATTGATAGTGGATAGAATCTGGGGTGGAAAAATGAGCCATGAAGGGCATTTCTGCAGCTCGGGGAAAATCTGACGGCAGACTCAGTATCTGATAATATTAAAAAATGATTAATTTTGTGGGGAAGATGGTATCATTTGAGCTCTGCAGGAAAATGGTATGCAGTTTTAGAGATGTAGAAGTATGTGGTATAGTTGCTGCTCAAACTTTAAATCATAAAAAGTCTGCTGAAAGGAGGAAAATGATATTCTGGCAAGACTCAGAAAATATTAAGTTTAGCACATAATTATAGTAAAAAGCTAAATTGCTTTTTTAAAGACTATCTTGGAGGCATGAAGAGCCATATATAATCAAAAGCACTTTTTTTTTCCCTGACAGCTTTATGAATCAACTAGGATTAAGGAGAAGCACCTCAGGTGATAAAAACTTTCAGAGTCATTTAAGGCTCTTGATAAATGAAACCCAATCTTGGTTAATCAGATGCTGCACCAGAAAACTTTGAGCACCTTCCTCATACCGAAATATCTGGTGGCTGCCAAGTGCAGGTGCTTGGTATACATTTTGGGCGGACAGCTGGGGGTATGTGGTCTGTAGCCATTTACCATATTTGAGTGTGAACCAGGCTCTAAAGGGTCTGTTCCACACTCAGAAGTTATCTCTGGGAAGGAAACATATAAAACTCCCTGCCTTCCTGGCACTTCTAGTCTGCTTGGGGGAGAAGTGATGATCTAAGAAACCAAGGCAAAGATGTCTGAGCACGTTACGGATGACAAGTACGATGGGAAAATATGGAAGCAGCGAGGCTGGATAAGGTACACTAGAAAGGGGAGTTAGGAGGACTGGTATAATGTTTAAAGAGAATAATAAGAGAACACAGCCCCAAACAGGTGTCATTTCAGCACACATACTGTGCCCAGCGTCATTTTCCGCTGTGTCGACACACACAAGGACTAATCTAAAGCAATAGATGGTCTGGGTACAAAATGGCTGCAAAGTCCTCCAGAAAAGCCAGAAAGCAAGACAGGAAGGAACCTGCCTGTTTCTGGGGGCTTCCCTCTTGCCTCTTGTGAAAAAACCAAGTAGTTCTACCTAGAACTCTGCTTCTCCTTGCACATTGCAAGGAACTATATGGCTACACCTTGTCCGGCCCCTGTGTCTCGGGTAGGTAAGGGTCCCACAGATAGATCCACCCCCATCCTCAGGTGGTAGGAAATGCCATTTAGCCTAAAAACAATCCAAGGCCTCCCTTGCTCCTTTGTTTAAGAGCTTGAAAGAAAGTAATTTATTTTAAATTTTATTTATTTATTTGACAGAGAGAGAGATCACAAGTAGGCAGAGAGGCAGGCAGAGAGAGAGGGGGAAGCAGGCTCCCTGATGAGCAAGGAGCCTGATGCAGGGTTCGATCCCAGGACCCTGAGATCATGCCCTGAGCCAAAGACAGACGCCTAACGACTGAGCCACCCAGATGCCCCAAGAAGTATTTTAAATTGTAGGGAAAGATGGAAACAAAAAGTAAAGGCAAGCGTGGTCTGCTACTACAATGCAGTCTTGGATCAGCCAGAAGTACAGGGAAGGCATGCTCGGGAGAGGGAGAACTTTTAGTTCCTTCTCCACGAGGGAGCCAACTTTCTTCCTCTTCCAGCAAGCCCACTTCCATGGCTTATTGAGTTTATTTTTGAAAGCATCTGCAGTTGCGGTCTGAGAAATCTGTAGGTCAAAATATCAAACGCGGACACTGCAAGCACTTCAACACACGTAGAAGGTGCGGGGCCCTAAAGGAACGCGGAAGCGCATTACTTTTTAGGTTAAATCACTGGTAACAGCTGTTCTGAACATCCTCTCTTTCTCAAGGAAAAATTACACTGTGGTAAACTCCATTTCACTCACTGTCTTGTCTGCCGGGGCCTGCAGAGGGGAAACTGCTGGAATTAAAGGCACATTTTTTTTTTTAAAGATTTTATTTATTTATTTGACAGACAGAGATCACAAGTAGACAGAGAAGCAGGCAGAGAGAGAGAAGGGGAAGCAGGCTCTCCGCTGAACAGAGAGCCTGATGCGGGGCTCGATCTCAGGAACCTGGGATCATGACCTGAGCCGAAGGCAGAGGCTTTAACCGACTGAGCCACCCAGGTGCCCCTAAAAGCACATTTTTGGAAGCCACCTGCTAGCTGTGGTGTGACCATGGTCAAGTGACTTATCCTGCTGTGACTTAAGTTTATCTTTAAAACGGGATAACCTTACCTCCCTCAGGAGACGCTGTGAGCAATTAATGTATGCCAAGAGCTTAGAAGCACACCCTAAATGCTAATTAGCACGCCTGTCTGCTGGTATTAAACTATGGCTCAAATTTATGCATGACAAATAGGGTTTTTTTTCCCCTCCCTTTTAGTGGTATACCGTTTTGAAAACGGTGTCGATAAAAGTTATCATTTGTTCTTCACCTACAATATTTTCCCTGGGGTTTACTATTTCAGAAAAGGAAACCTATGAAGACTTATTCTCCATTAGGTACTACATCTAGTCAAGTCCCAGTGCTGACCATGGGCCCAGAGTCCTGCAGACATGGACAGGTGAAAAAGCACACACAATGAGGTCAGAGCTGTGCACATCTTAACTGTAATAGATTTTTTTTTTTTTTTTTTTTTCAAGTCTGTTAACAGGGCTTGGGAAGGATGGACTGAGAAGGTTAACAGATGAACTAGGAATCGATGAGTGAACAGACGTCGACAAAGGGGCAATGCAGAGACAGGACCCAGCAAGTGTAACTACAGAAGTGTCCGCAGGCAAGGCAGGTAGCCCAGCGTGGCCTGGAGACAGGAGTGCTGGGAAGTGAGTAAACTGTAGACGCATTACAAAGGACCTTGTATAACCTCATTCTTCTACTGATTCAGAGCCTGGTAGAGAAATTTTAACAGAAGAGCAGAAAATGAGCTGTACTGCAGTAAGTCTGAGATGGCAGAAGTACAGGTGGGGGAGTCACAGGTGGGTGCGGGAGAAGGCTCTGCAGAAGCCTGGCCGGGGAGGAGGTGGGAGGTGAGAGGTTTGGGAAAAGAACCCAGCAGAACTGGTGACTGGCTGAAAGGGGGCTGGTGACAGGATGAGGGTGACGTGTGGAGATGGAGCAACTGGGTGGAGAGGGGTGACCAGAGGTAACGGGATATAGCAGAAGAACAGATGGCGAAGACAGGAGACACACAGGGTCAGCTTGGACCATGGTGCAAGGCGGTGATATAGAAGCTTCCAGCCTCCAGCTGGAAATAAAGGACGAGAGGGGTACGTGGATGGCTCAGTGGGTTAAGCTCAGGTCACGATCCCGAGTCCTGAAATGGGGCCCCGTGTTGGGTTCTCCGCTCAGCAGGGAGTCTGCTTCTCCCTCTCCTGCTGCCGCTCCCCCTGACTGTGCTCTCTCACACTCCCAATCTCTCAAATAAAGAAATAAAATTTTAAAAAAAGAAAAAGAAAGAAAGGACTAGAAATCTGAGCCAAAAATATATAGATCGGGGAGGCACTGTTTTTCTATTTCCATTAGTTAAATAGTAATGCACATTTTTGTTGTTTTCCCCTTAAAACTCAAGAGCTACCATTTCTGAAAGACCAGAGATAACGGTCCAGAAGAGCCACTCATTTTCTGTATTGCTCATACGTCCTGCTATGATGTCATACGTAACTAGGAACAGAATCCAGCCTGCTGAGGTCTAATTACCCTGTTCTTCCCGGTTTCTCCTCTTTCCCCACAAGGCTAATTCAAGCTGCTTTCCAATTCAGTCATCTGTGTGAAAAATTCTCCAAGGAGGTGTTTTCTGTATTGATTAAAGAGCCTAATCAAGACCATCCTACTACATTTAAAACAATAGCGTATAAAAGTCCTTCATTCAACAAATGTTAGTGGATATCAGCTATGCAGCAGGCCTTCTGCCAGACCTGGGGCTCTAGAAGAGAGAAGGATATGATCTCTGCCTTTCAGGGAGAGAAAGATGATCAGCAGATACAATACTAAATGGTATAATTCATGTCATCAAGAAAGAAATCGGCTGCCAAGATAAAGAAGACTGGGAGCAGAGTGTTCTGCAAGGGAATGCATTTTGAGAACACGATGGTGAAGCTGAGGCTACAGAGTAAGAAGAAGCCCAGAAAACTGGGGAAATCATTACAGGGATATTCATTGATTGTGGGGTGAGGAAGACCTGCCATGTTTCGTATGATACAGACACAGCAGAGGGAGAGACAGGCACAGGGCAAGGTGCAGAGAAGCTGGGTCAAATACATTCCTACTGGAAAGGACCACAAGCTACGTGTTGAGTCACTGTTCCAGTTAACGCCATTCTTGGCATCTCAACAAAAGGGGTTCACTGCTTTTTCCCTTGTGTATTAGGTTGTTCAGTGTACCGGAGAGCCAGTCGCCCGTCTTAGTCTTGGGAGTTCCAGGGTCAGCTTTATGTACATGTCTATACTCCATGTCCCGGCAGCTGTGTACAGAATGGCTTCAAATGTGTGGAAATGGCTCACGTAGGTCTATAGTGGAGAGCCAACGGGAGCAGAAATCAGTGGTATACTGCAGGAACTCCGGCAAGAAACAATGGTACTAGGATTGTACTAGAAAAGATGGAGACAAGTGCATGAATCCAGAACGGACAGGATTTGTGGCAAGGGGGACACGAGTCCCAGGTTCGTAGCTGTAATTCCTAAGAGAGGCTGTAGAGCCATGACTAAGACAGAACAGCTTTGAGAGAACCCAAGTGGAGGTGGTGTGTGGGAATTAAGAACTCTTCTCTCGGGCACATTAGGAAACCCTATGCATCTTGCCTTAGTTCAAACCCTATGCATCTTGCCTTAGTTCTTCAATCTCACCATACAGACCCTCAGGCTTCCCACCTGGGGACTAACCCTAACTAGCCAGGGATAACTCAATACAACCAGTATTGTAAAGTCAAAGGTGCAGATTACAGCAATTAAGGAGAATGGACCATAAAGGAAGCACTGTAATAACCCAAGAGAGATGACCAGAGGCAGGAATTTAAAAAACAAAACAAACAGAAAACAGTGACATCAGGATGACTAAAAAGAAGCAAAACAAAAAAACTCCAAAGCCTTGTGCAAAGAATGCATAGGGAAGACAGATTGGAAATGAAGACAAACAAGTTATTAAAAAAAAGACTTCCGAGCAAAAGTAAAGATAATTGGTTCTAAGGGCTTATTAACCTTAAGGTGCTTTATATTGAAATTTTTATCCTATGAATATTTAAGTTCCTGAGCCCAGAAGCATCGGGGTCTGTCTACACTGGTACCTCGATTAGGCAGATAAAGAACTTATGAGGAAACAAATTACCTTATTTGTCAACTATAACCAACAAAGGAGGAAGAGCATACTTAGTCCTATTAAGGGGTCACGGCCAAAGATCACAGATGTTCTAAATATACTACTCCAGACAAAGATATGACATATAGAGTCAATTTACCAATGTGCATGCTGGGAGAGAACATTCCCCACAGGGGAAGAGGTGAGAAAGGCCACCTTGTTATGAATGTTCTGTGCATGGAAGTGCTGCTAAGCATGGATGTCCCAGCGCCAACACCGAGTTGGATATGAAGCTGAGCTGGGTACAGAGATGCGGCGAAGTGTGGTCTCTGCCTTTGGCACCTCTGTGATGGGCGATACTCTCATTAAATCATTTTACTTAAAAAAAATTTTTTTTAATCTTTTTTTTCTTTAAGATTTTATTTATTTATTTGACAGACAGAGATTTCAAGTAGGCAGAGAGGCAGGAAGAGAGAAAGGAGGAAGCAGGCTCCCCGCTGAGCCGAGAGCCTGATACAGGGCTCGATCCCAGGACCCTGAGAACATGACCTGAGCCGAAGGCAGAGGCCCAAGCCACTGAGCCACCCAGGTGCCCCCCTTTTTAAAAGATGACTTATTCGTCAGAGAGAGAAAGCACAAGCAGGGAGGAGGGGAGGAGTGAGAAGTAGGTTCCCCACTGAGCAGGGAGCTCCATCCCAGGACCCCCAGATCATGACCTGAGCCTAAGGCAGATGCTCAACCACCTGAGTCACCCAGGCGCCCTCTCATTAAATCACTTTAAATGCAATGCTGCCATCCTATGACTACCCTGCAAACATTTTTGTAAAACCCTGGTGCTTCATTACCATGTTGACATGTGTAGGGCTCTTTGGTTCCAATTTTCCAGCATCAGGAACTATAAAATTCTCCCAAGAAGCAGATGAGGCTAACCAACTACCACTCAAAGGATGTATATACACTCAGAGGGGAACAAATGAACAGCATGTTCCAGAGATAAAAGATTAAAACTTTGATATAGCTTCCCTCATTAGTTTAGTTGAAGATGTCATCATTCTTTTAGAACTATTTCTGAAATACAATTTAAATATAAAATTGAAGGTCTTCAAATATACAGCAGTTGAGAGGAGAGAGACTTCACTGCTATTTGAGGACCCAATGAATTTCTGTTTAACATGTCCAAGAGATTAAGCCAATTCTACATGAATTTCTTTTTTTTTTTTTAAGATTTTATTTATTTATTTAACAGACAGAGATCACAAGTAGGCAGAGAGGCAGGCAGAGAGAGAGGGGGAAGCAGACTCCCTGCTGAGGGGCTCGATCCCGGGACCCTGAGATCATGACCTAAGCCAAAGGCAGAGGCTTAACCCTCTGAGCCACCCAGGCGCCCTTCTACATGAATTTCTACAGCCATTTTCCAATCCTAGAAAAATCACATTTTCTAACGTTTCACTTCCCTAAAATAAAAAGCACTCCTACATATCTACTAAAATTCATAAAATCAGGAGATCATTAGTTGTTTGCTTCCAACATCTATTTTAATAATGTTTTCAACCTCATTTATCTAGGATGGAAAGCACTGAAGTCATTACCTATTAGTATTGGTTATAATTATTATGAGGGCCACAATACTTTCTAAAGACCTAATTAAGAAGGAACATGTTATAACAGCCATGATTCTCAAACCAGACATGGGAGATTAGTCATTATGCCCTGAGGAGAGCTTTTCTGGTTGACTGTGTGAGGCAAGGAGTGGGAGCAGGTTGAGGACGGCACTGGAGCCCCACCCTGGCCTGCCCTCCCTTACAATTCCACTCAGTGCACCACCATCAAGCCCACGGGAACATTTTAGCTCAAGAGGCTCCCATCTCTAAGCTTTAATTCCGTTCTAAATCCAAGTACTATGGTAACACGTGATAGCGATCTTCTCCATGTTGGAGGCCAAGAAGCAGGCTCAAGAAGATTTTACTAGGTCCAAAGCACAAGCTAAACCTCTGAAGACATTTCTGAAGCAAAAGTCATCTTCCTCAGGAACATGTCTGTTCTTTCCTAAGCTCTTTGGGTGTGTCTCGTATGTTGGACTTCTGTTTCCTCACTATGGTCTTTTTATGCAGATTAGCTTTACCGTCATAAATGACTATAAATGTAATGCTGTCCTCGCCATCAGGGTGATAATCTCCTTTCCAGTCTGGTAGCTAGCATTATGCTAACATTTTTTGTACTCACAACATTAATCTCCTAACTACTGGTATCGGAGCCGCTGATGTCAGAGACGGCAGATTATCAGCGCACACCCCAGTGACACAGCTACGGTTCTTCTAGAATGGCAACAGGGTGCCAAGCAGAGAACTCAGGAAGACCAAATTCAAACAACAGCACACTGGTTTCAAATGCAAAAGAAAATTTCAATTATGGGACAATAAGAACAATATAATGCCAAGTTCCTTATACAGTCTGACTTATCACTGTTCTCAAGAAGATGCTGCTATTCTCTGTTTTCAAGAAACTTCCAACACCATACTGTACTTCTGAATATCCCTGGGCAGAACTTCCCAGAATTGCACATGACACCTTCCTGAAGCAATTTAGTCAATACCCAAGCACTGTAGCCCATGATATGCTCAATATTCAGTTCTCTCCAGAGAGATTTATAGGGCAAAATGTGCCTGGTGGAAAACAGGACATAAATCACAACAATGAACCTCCATCTGCTGTGTCTGCAAATGTGTAAAGATAACATGACCAGATAGAAGGTCTCTGTGTCCTCGTGGACAATAAATGAACAGAGATTAATAAAACAGAGCTGGAGGAAGCACGATCACTAGCATTATTCAAAAACACAGACGCACTCATAATTCGCATTTCAGATGCCCTCCAAAAGTTTATGAAGATGTTTGCTAGTAAACAGTCTGATGCTGGTTTATGTCTGCAATTAAGAAATTAGGAAAAGAGGTCAGGGTCAGTAAAATAGTACAGATAATGTTGTTATTTCCTACAGGACTCTTACTGATTAAAGATAACTAACATCTGGTGCAAGTAAAATCACACCCATTTAAAGCTGCTTAAATATGATCAGTGATACAGTTTTATAAAAAACAGAAAGACGTTTATATTTGTACATGTTGGGGGGTGTGAGGGTCGATTTGCTGTGCTCAGATTGTTTTACTCAATTACAAATAAATGAAATGTATTTGTATGAACAAATATATATATATAATATATATGCAAAATAATATACAAATGGTAGGTAAAAATACTACCAATAATGACTTGAATAAAAACACATGCGTTTGAGCTACTATATTTATTTGATAGTAGTAAGTAAACTTCTTTAAAAAATGTTGTACAGGGGCACCTGGGTGGCTCAGTGGGTTAGGGCCTCTGCCTTCAGCTCAGGTCATGATCCCAGAGTCCTGGGATCGAGCCCTGCATCCGGCTGTCTGCTGGTGGGGGGCGGGGAGCCTGCTTCCTCCCCCCTCTCTCTCTCTCTGCCTGCCTCTCTGCAAACTTGTGGTCTCTGTCTGTCAAATAAATAAGTAAAGTCTTTGAAAAAAAAAAAATGTTGTACATTCTAGAACTTTAATTAATAAGATTAATGTTCTACTGTCTCACTCTGTACAGGGAATTTGCTACGGATTAAGTGAGGAAACAATTTCATCTGCACATACCTGAACCTATTTTTGAAGGAAGAAAAGGACACTGTTCCCTTAGGACCATTTTAAAACAAACGAAGCATCAGTAGATCATGCAGACAGAAAACACAGGTGACCGCCAGCGTCATTTAAGTGGAACGATTCCACCCCCAACTTTTACAGGTAAACACAGAGAGTGTTAACTTTTTAAATATGGGGGGTGAAAAAAGGAAACTGTAGTTAGTTCTCACTTGGCAAAGATTTTGTTTACTCTCTCATCAAAGGAAACAGTTTTGAGTATCTCTAAATTATTCTCTATGTGAATGGCCTCCTTCAAAAACAAATACAGGCTTGTTAAAATTTTGCAGAGTTTTCTGTGACAAGTTCTTGGTACCAGTTTAGACAGAGATGGGGAGATACATCATGTACTACAGCTTGGTTTCCTAGTACAGGGCTCCTGGAAGCCAATTTAGTATTACTAACTTCCAAATAAAGTTCCAGCATGCTATTTATTATTACCGAAGATCTGAGGAACAACACTGTTCAAGTAAAAGAAATCTCTTTGGGCATAACATGCTGATGAAGATCCTCAGGCCACAGGGAAAAAGAAAACAACAAAAAAATTAGTAACACATACTTCTGGATTAATTGTGAATTCCGTCTAAACTAGGGGTTTTACAATGAGAATAACAATATCCAGATGCTGGTTTCAAACAAGAAGTTACTGTTTGGGGCTAACACTGCCAGAAACCTGTTTGCATCATGAAGCTTTCTAGTTTTTTCTGCATTCACTATTTTGTAATTCAGGAGATTTGAACAGTTCAGTGAAAAGACATCAGGAGGATAAAAAGATGTTCCTTTCCTCAATGGTGTAAGATCCTTGGCAGTGAAAAATTCAACCCTTTAAGGAACTGTTACTAAACAAATGGTTCCCTTGCGCGTCCAGCCATATCCGGTTACTGGGGCAGCTGTGCACCAGTGGGTCCCAGCAAGATGGGCCGCCAGATGTGACTCTGAGGGCAGCAACCCAGCCCTGCACCACTTCAAAGGCATCTCACATCGCCTTTCCTGGCCATCACCTTCTTGCCAATCAGAACGAACCCCACTCGTCTGGCCACACAGGCTGAACTCTGGTTCAGACTGTTAAAGCGTTTGGTTTTTCCTTCTTGATAAACATGCGACCCATGCTTATTAAATACAGAAACTCAGCATTTTTAATAAGACCTCAGAGCTGGTGGCCAGTTGCCTCAAGAGAAAAGCGAGCTTCTGCTACTCTCCTATTCATCATTTTCAAATTAGTTGCCTTACTTCCGTGCAAGACAGCGATGTGTCTGTGCCTCAGAGTGCTACAAGCTGCCAACCAGCACGGGGACGATTATGTCTCAGAGCCACACACTGGCTCCTCAAATCCATTCCACTTGACTCATCCGCTAGCAAGGATTTAAGGCTGCCGATTTATCATTTCTCTGATTCACTTTGTGACCCTCCTCTAAGTTGTTAGTTCCCCCTGCCCTTTGAGCGCTTAATACCACTTTCTCAAAATACAAGACAGAAAAGCAGCTGAAAGATTATGTATTCAAAGGATTTTAACTCCAGAGATCCAAGTATGAGTTAGTTAACTAAAGCCTCTCTCATTCTTTCTCAAAACCAATTTTAGAGAGAGAGAAATGTACACTGACCGATGAATAGACATGCATTTTCACAACCACCGGAGATGAGGGGAGACCACGAACGCTTCCATATCCCAAGCTAACTGGAAGCCAACACTTGCATAACACACTCCATAATTCACTGGTAAGGTCTCATAAAGCACTGAGAGTCTATGAGACACGCACATCCTTCATACTACCCCTGGGGGTTATTTTCTGCCAACAGTTCTTGCAGCACACAGACCCAAGTAAAGTCAGCTTTCAGCTCTCCCTAGACAAGAGCCACCACACATGGAGCAGTAACTACTGCTTTTTAGGCTAACTGCAATAATGATCATGATCAGGGTGTCCCCCCCCCCCCCCTTATGCTACAGAGCTGCTGGGGTGGGTCTCTGCTCAAAGTTCTGGGAAATGTCCACAAATGGGCAGCATCCAGCATTATTAACACCTTTCATCTTTCTGGAAGAGGTCAAGGCCCAAGTCCACGTGATGGATTTAAAGTATCTCCTAACTGTGTTCCTGTGTGGGGTACAAAGAATGCTCCAGAGAGTCAGGGCTATGCTGATGCATTCACTGTGCCACAGGTTCTTATGGGAAAGGTAGATGAAAACTGTGAAATCACATTCCTGTGCTTTATGCTGGAGCTCCATCAACAGCTTCAGTGAAGCCACAGACAAGGCTGTCCTCCATTCAGAGTCAGCTCAGCCTTCCCATCTTTCACATTCTGCCATGTTAACCCTGGCCTGGGGTTGTTGGATGATCACTTCCCCTCCACAAACAGTGTTAACATGATGGGTGTACAAGCTGCATTATTACCTCCATCTCTATCCTACTTGGTTCAAGAATTGAACAACTCACCTGAAAATAAGAGCCAAGTGAAGATGGCCTTGCTGTTGATCAAATGGAGATATACATTTTAGGTATATTTCTCTACATTCATAAACCCACTCTCTACAAAAAAGAAGTTATTTTTGTGAAGCATTCTGCACAGAAATATTGAATAAGATGCCTTTCTTTCCTTTTTGAAAGGATTAGATTGAAGAGATCTCTACTAATGTGGAAGTAGGATCTATAAATCCTCTGTCCCTCCATTAACTCTGGTTCCCCACTCCCACACAAATAAATAGAAGGCAAGAGCTTAAAAAGAAAGAGCTTGCTCAGTTTAGGTCAAAGTGATGTTTCTCCAGTGGATTAAGTTAGCCTTTTGCAGCTTCTGGTCTTTTTCCTTCTTATTTCCCATCTGTATTAAACTAATCTAAAGCTTTAGATTCTTTTTTTTTTTTTAACTTTTAAAATTTTATTTTATTTATTTGACGGACGGAGACTACAAGTAGGCAGAGAAGCAGGCAGAGAGAAAGAGGAGGAAGCAGGCTCCTTGCTGAGCAGAGAGCCCAATGCAGGGCTCAATCCCAGGATCCTGGGATCACGACCTGAGCCCAAGGCAGAGGCTTCAACCCACTGAGCCACCCAGGCGCCCAAGCTTTAGATTCTAACTAAGGCAGATTAAACTGTTGTTTATGGAATCGACACATACTAAAATATTAGTCAAAATCAAGGATTTTTAACTTCCCTCAAATATATTATGAATCACTCAGTCAAAATTATTTATGGGTTTGAAACTTTTTATGATCTGAACTTCTTATGCTTAAAGCTGAATGAATTAATCACTTTTTTAAAAAAAAGATTTTATTTATTTATTTGACAGAGAGAGTAAGAGATCACAAGCAAGCAGGGAGGCAGGCAGAGAGAGGAGAAGCAGGCTCCCTGCTGAGTGGAGAGCCTGATGTAGGGCTCGGTCCCAGGACCCTGAGATCATGACCTGAGCTGAAGGCAAGCGCTTAACCAAATGAGCTACCCAGGTGCCCTGAATGAATCACTTTTTTAAAGTTTTGATTTATATGTGCTCTTTAGGTAGAATGGAAGAAATGTAAGTGAATGAGAAACATACAGATTGTTAATTATATTTCATTATTGTAGAATTAATGGAATAAGAATCTGCAAAAGGGTTCTGCAGAAGTTTACATTTGGAATAAAATATTTGCTTGGCACAAGACAAAAAATATTATAAACTCCAACTATAAAGACCTCAGCACAAATCTATTCCTAAATTTGGAAAAGCCCCCCCAAAACTCATTAAGTCATTCAACAAGTAACTACAGACATTAATGAGCTATTAAAATTAAATGAGTTAACATTTACAAGGAAATCCGAATGGTGGTTTGCACATAGCAAGACTATATATAGCATCTACTATGATTATTCCAGTTATACACAGACAAGGTGTAAGAAGGCACTAAAGCCTAGTCCATACCCTCATGAAACTCAGTCTACAAGACCCTGAAAGCTTGGCGGTATGAGGCAGGAGTCAGGTTATTAATAACAAAAATCAGAATCCAGTGACTATGCAACAATAGAATAAATTCATTCGCTGTCGATACCTCACTGTAAATAGGCATAAACATTATTGAGATACCTTTTTAGTACTGTCAAGTATATTCTTATCTCTTACTTCAGTAATCCAACTTTTATATCTTCAAGCAATTATGATATTATTAATATGGGAAGAAATCTAGGTTCAATAAGGAATTTAAAAGCATGGCCTCCGTAACATTTAAAAAAAAAAAATCATTAAAAAAAAATCTGATGGGGTGTCTGGTGGCTCAGCTGGTTAAGTGTTTGACTCTTGATTTCAGCTCAGGTTATGATCTGAGGGTCAAGAAATGGAGCTCCATGGACAGCTTTGTGGTTGGGGGAGGCAGGGAGTCTGCTTAGGATTCTTTCTCCCTCTCCTGCCCTGCCCCTCTCAGGTTCTCGCTCTCTCTCAAAAAAGTCTGACAGGGGCACCTGGGTGGCTCAGTGGGCTAAGTCTCTGACTTCACCTCGGGTCATGATCTCGGGGTCCTGGGACTGAGCCCCGCATCGGGCTCTCTGCTCAGCAGGGAGCCTGCTTCACCCTCTCCTCTGCCTGCTTCTCTGCCTACTTGTGATCTCTCTCTGTGTTAAATAAAAAAAAAAAAAATCTAAAAAAAACTAAAAAAAAAAAAAAAAAAAAAAAAAAGTCTGACAGTGGTCACATGGATGCATAAACTTTGAAGGAATAGATATGAAGATTAATTTGCTATTTTAGCCACAACTAAATAAAGACATATCCATATGAACAGAAACATAGGAACACAAAATTTATAAAGAGGTCAAATTATAGGTGATTTTCCCTAACTCAAAACCTTCTAAAAAAGTATGAGACATGTAATTGAAAAATAATTTTCACTGGAGACAGTTTCCCGTGCCTCTAAATATATGGAATATTGCCAAATCATTTGCCCCAGAAAATATGCTAATATTTACCAGAGTCAAAATGGAGAGTAGTGACACTAATAAAAGGGAAAATATTTGACATAAAGATTCGATTAATGAAGTAACTGGGAACAAACAGGAAGCCTCAACATCCGTGGTATTTGAATGCATTTTGATGATGGTCTTTTAAGCTATGGATGCAGATGTTTGGAAGGTTTGTTTTCAAACAGGCGCTTCTGTCTGTACAAAAGCCACACTCAAGTGGCTGACTGCTGGGGTGTTTGCTTTTCTGTCCACAGAAGATCAGGGGTTTTAAAGAATAATTTCCCAAGCTTTCCAGTCCTGAAGAAACCTCTAAACCAGTTTCTCAACCTTGGCTCTGTTGAAATTTGTGGTGGGACTGTTCTGGGTGCGCGTGGTGGGAGGCTGAGTAGTATCCCTCGTCCCTACCCTACCAAATGCCAGGAGCACCCCCCACTCCCCGTTGTGGCAACTCAAAATGTGGACAATTCCAAAGGTTCCTTGGGCAGCAAAATCAGGCCCCAGCTGAGAACCACCATTCTGAACTGATGTTTCTTTATTCATTTTTAAAAATCACACAGTGCTTGCCAACATCTAATGGACTAAGTTAGTCTCATGACTGTGATTTGCACTTCCTGAAATTTTTGCCTACTGTCCTTTATTTTTAGTGAAGAGCTCCAATTTGATACCAAAGAACAAAAAAAAATGCTTGCTTGGTTCAAACAGGAAAGCTCTTCTGAGAATGGATACTTATTCAAAAGCTCAGAGAGAGATGAATCTTACCTTCATTTGGAATCCCAATCTCATTCATTTTATTCTATTTTATTTCATTTTTTGAAGCAATGAAAAGATATTCAAGTAGTAACTACATGAATGGTGCTAGGCAATTGTTATAAATATTCTGCAGGCCCCAGCATTTTTTTTTTTTTCAGTATTTCTAGCTTAAAAATAGTTAGAGACTTCTGATGCAATTTTACTTAATTATTGCATATCCAGAATGTTACTTCTTGGTAGTTTTTGTTTTAAAGCCCATTTGTTTAATCCTGAGTTACCAACTATGCCTGTCTGTATTTGACATGAACATCAATTCAATTTAACTCAAATATCTGTGGAGCCCTTAGTTTGAGGAAAATTAGGCCAAGTGTGCTAATTTGTAAAGTCACAGAGGTCTCCTAACAAATGTAAACCCGTGGTAAGTACAGTAGGCTATTAACCCTCAGAATACCAGCAGGGTCCACTGGACACAATCATACCCTTTAAGTTTCATTTTGATACATTCTTGTAACCGTTGGTATCTCTGACTTTTACTCTTTTCTAGAGATTTTATTTAAAAAAAATATCAAATAAAGCTCACTTTATCTTATAATTATTTTAATCAGCTCACTGCAACTTTTTACAAATCTAAAATTTTTTGCAACATTTTCCTATTTTTAACATCCCAAGAATTATTCCACCATTATTCGTTAACTATTTCCAACTATGCTGAAGAAGACCAAGAAATACGAAAACGAAAGGATGAGGAATTGCCTACGAGGATGAGGCAACAGGAAAGTCATCACAGGTTTATTCCCGTGTTCCCCCAATATTACATCACCTTTCCAGAACATATGGAAGAAGTTAGGAGTCTTCCATTGAACAGAACAGAAAATCACAAATGTTAATTTTCCAATTAGCAAACAGGAGAAAAGTGATAGGAGGTATCTCACAAATATTGAACAAATCAGATTCTGAATGAAATTGATCACAGAGTTGGGGTGCTTGGGTGGCTCAGTGGTTAAGCCTCTGCCTTTGACTCAGGTCATGATCTCAGGGTCCCAGGATCAAGCCCCGCATCGGGCTCTCTGCTCAGCAGGGAGCTTGCTTCCTCCCTCTCTCTCTGCCTACTTGTGATCTCTGTCTGTCAAATAAATAAATAAAATCTTTAAAAAAAAATAAATAAAAAAGAAAGAAAGAAATTGATCACAGAAACAAGACCTGAGACCATGAGTCTTCAGATGACGATATCCTAGATGGATTTTCACAGGCCCAAGAACCAAAAAGTGAGCAAAGTTAGAATTTTAAGAAAAAAAAGGAAAGCATTCTCATGCATGTTGTCATTCAACAAGAAGGATGAAACCATTCATTGTTTTTGCTAAGGATATGTGTGACAGTATTTTCTCCTCTTTTATGCTTGCGATAGATTTTATCATGTTTAGGCCACAGAATTTTTTGGATATAGTTTGGAAGCAGACAAATACCAAAGGCAGGAGTGGCTACAAAGGTGATAAGAAGAACCAGTGTAGAAATGGAAAGAAAAAAACAAACAAAAATAACAAAAAACCAAAAACGGACTGACAATTCTAATGGGTGTTTCTAAGTCCAAACTTAGAAATATTTTATAATTATGGACAGAAAGTAGCTCTTTCTCTTCAACAAAATTAGGATTTCTCCAAGTTTTAAAAGTACTGATTTTTTACAATAATCAAGTGAAAACGCAAGCAAAAACCAAGAAGTACAACAGGCTGTACCCTAATAAAGTTGTATTTTAAGTCTGCAGTCGGTATTTATAAGATGAATATATTCCAAGTTCGTGCACAGCAGGGGGCTGATTAGCAGCTGGTCGCATTCAAAGAATACTGTCCATTTCAGAAATCTCTACCTTCAAAATCAGGAAAAGATGGAATAAAAATCTGGGTCTACTATATATAAATTTTAATTCAAATTAAAATAATAACTATATTGATTTTTATTAAAACTTCTCAATGAAGTTATTTTTTACTATCCCTTTATTCTTTTGTAAACTAATTTAGAATATAAGAAATAATAACAATATGAAAGGTCCTCAGTATCCAGATAAATTAGTGGTGCTGGAATGAGGTGGGCAGGGGCAGAGGGAGAGGAAGGGAGAGAATTTTAAGCAGGTTCCAAGCTCAGCAGCACAGAGCCCAATGGAAGGCTCCACCTCAGGACCCTGAGTTCATGATCTGGGCTGAAATCAGGAGTTGGACGCTTAACCCACTGAGCCATCCAGGCACCCCTGGGCTGGCTTTTATGGTAAAGTGCAGGGCGAGGCAGGAAAGGAGTGATTCAGCTCCCTGAGGTACGGTCTGTTCCCAAGGATGCACACATGTGTGTACACACACACACACACAGTTGCGGCAACCTTCATCAGACAAAGAAGCTTCTCCTGAGCTACAAAATACAGTTCAAAGAAGGGCATGGCGAGATGTAGTCAAAAGCAATCAGTCTTCGGCATCTGTGTTGTGTTGGTTTTTTTTTTTTTTTAATTAAAAAGAAAAAAAAATGTCATCTCATTAAGAAGACACATTAGGTTATCTCTCATTACAGTCTCACCAACGTTTGCAACCCTGAAAACAAGAAACTATGTCATCTGAGATTCTGCTTTATGGGGACAGAAAAATCTGTTCCCAGGAGAAAAAGTGCTATCACAAAAGAATGAGTGGGTCTTCCCTTATGTTATTTGCTGTACAAAATCAACAAGGCCTGCGGACGATATGGTTTTTCAGGTAGATTCTCCAGTTCCAGGTGGGAGCAAACTTGCGCTTCAGATCAGCACTCCCACAGCAAGACTGCATACATTAGTCTCATAAGGAATTTTCCATAGAAAAGTCCTTACCCATGATGACTGGAATCTGCACACTATCATAAGAAAGCTACATTAGTGATCCTTTAAATAGGAATTCTGGGGTGGTCTGAGAACTAAATCACCATAACATGAGAAATAAATACTGAGGTATTTACAAAAGAACTTTGGAACAACAACTGATTTATTCACATTCAATCTCTTGAAAGACTTACCTCTTTTTCAAGAAGGTCATAAAACAGCTCATCCCACAAAGAACGTGTTTCTAAATGTTGCATTAACAGCAGGCACACACCCGCCTCCTACCAAAACAAATCTCACTAACTACCAACCAACGAAAGTGTATTAAACTGTGGATTAAATTCTGTTTCTGGGAAGATCAGAATGAGGCTTCACTTTCTCCTCTTTAACAACTGTCCTACAATATCCCCTCGAGGATATTTTAGGTAAGATGGGTTCAGTTCCTGTTCTGATTCTGCATTTCAAGTGTCACAAGGAAGGCTGGCTCCTGGAACAGGGATGTCCCAGCTGGCAGGAGCCTAGTTTGTATGCAGGTCCAGGATCCAAGGCCTCTTCCTTCGCCTGTCCGTTTTGCCATATGAGGGTAAAGGCATACGTCGCCCGGAGGGCTAACAGAAAAACACTGAACGAGGAAGTGCTACAAGGGACCTGATATCCTAATTGTATGAAGTTCAAAACAATTCTTGGACATTTTAAAAACACAGGACAGGGGCGCCTGGGTGGCTCAGTGGGTTAAGCCTCTGTCTTCGGCTCAGGTCACGTTCCCAGGGTCCTGGGATCGAGCCCCGCATTGGGCTCTCTGGTTAGTGGGGAGCCTGCTTCCTTCCTCTCTCTCTGCCTGCCTCTCTGCCTACTTGTGATCTCTCTCTGTCAAATAAATAAATAAAATCTTTAAAAAAAAAAATGGGACAGTTACAAAAGTAATAGAAAATTTAGTAGGAGTTCGACATTAGAGTCGATCTATATATTAGGCGATCTATATAAACCCTGGTCTCAATGGAAAGTCTAGGGTGATTAGAAATTTGAAGGATCTGGAGCTACGATGTCCTGTATGTCCAGTGACCACCAGCCACATGGGACTATGGGGCCCTTGGAATCAGTGAGAGGGGCTATATGTACAAAACACACAGCCGATTGTAAAGACCTCCTGTGAAAGAAACAAAAATAATACAAAGTATCTCACTAATAACCTTTCCATATTGTTTACATATTGATTTGATAGTATTCTGAATATGCTAGATTAAATAAAATGCTATTAAAATTGATTCCCCAGCTTCTTCCTGCTATTTTAAAAGTGGCTATCAGAAAGTATAAATGAGGGCGCCTGGGTAGCTCAGTGGGTTGAGCCGCTGCCTTCGGCTCGGGTCATGATCTCAGGGTCCTGGGATCGAGTCCCGCATCGGGCTCTCTGCTCGGTAGGGAGCCTGCTTCCTCCTCTCTCTCTCTCTGCCTATCTCTCTGCCTACTTGTGATCTCTCTGTCAAATAAATAAATAAAATCTTTGAAAAAAAAAAAAAGAAAGTATAAATGAGGGCGCCTGTCTGACTCAGTTGCTGGAGCATGTGACTCTTGATCTCAGGGTTGTGAGTTCGAGCCCCACATTGGGTCACAGAGATTATAAATAAACAAACTAAAAAAAAAAAAAAAAAGGAAGTACAAAGATGCATTATGTGGCTTACATTATATATCTACAGGACACATTTGAGCTAAAACACAAGAGAGATTCTGTAACATCTATTTATGGACCATGAAAGCCTTACCAAAAGCTATGAAAAATTTTAAAAAATAAGTCTCTAAATTTGGCTAATATTTCTTGAAGACCGGTGTGTGAGACATTTTTGGTACATAAAACTGTAGTTTGGCTTCTGTCAGATGAAAAGAGAAATGGCTACAAGTAACTGAGAAAAAGTCAACCTAAATAAAATAATACAAAGCAAGGGCAGGACTGTGAAGCCAAGTATTTCAAGGGATCATCAGAGAAGACTTGTAAAGGAGGTATCTTTGTGGGTGAATGTTAAAAAATATACAGGGCTTTGCAGGTCATGAGAAGATGGAGAACTTTAGAATTTACAAGCAGCTTTGTGGTAGATTAACACCGTCTGATGAAAAAGGAAATGGATGCTGAAAAGGGGCGGAAAGGTGGGAACAACAGCCCAGACAAAGAGAAGACCGAGGGTGCGGGGTGTGAGGCCTGTGCCTAAAGCAGACTGGCGCCAAGTCATGAATGAGTTCCAGATGGCCTGCAAGGGAACATGAACTTCGCTCCCGGCTGCAGGAACCATCAACTGATTCCTACCAACGGTCTGAAGGATCAGAAATGCAAAACAGCATTGTTCCTAAGCCGCGGAGGAATTCTCTGCGAAGAGAACGAAGAGATTCGTGGGTGAGGTAGAGTAAATGCCAAGTACTGAGGCGAGAAGCCGAGGTATGAGGAGTCCTGGAAGAAGAAAAGCACGAGGTCACGGGCGGAAGCGAGGCACTAATGCGGGAAGGACTAATCAGAGGAGTTAGTGTCGCAGAGGGTAAAGCACCATCTGAACTCGGGCAGTGGCGGTTCAGGGAACAAGCAGCATTCCTCCTCCACAGGTAGGAAGGAGCAAAGGAGAAGGGAGACCGAAAATCACAGAATGGGTAGATGAACGGCCAACGAGCCTAGGAAGAGAGGCTCCACGTCATAGGTCACTGAGGAAATACGACTTACAACAATGAGATACACTTACTAGAATGGCCCAGATCCAGAACACTGATGGTACCCCGAGCTGTCACTCACTGCTGGGGGGAATGCCACCGCAGAAGAGAGTTTGCCAGTTTTCCATAGAATTAAACATACTGTGTGGGGCACCTGGGTGGTTCAGTTGGTTGAGCGTCTGACCCTGGGCCTCAGCTCAGGTCATGATCTCAGGGTTGTGGGATCGAGCCCTGAGTCAGACTTCATTCTGAGGGTGGAGCCTGCTTAATGCTCTCTCTCCCTCTGCCCCGCTCCGCAATCGTGTGCTTGCTCATTCTCTCTCTCTCAAAAAAAAAAAAAAAATCTTTAAAAACTACAACAAAAACAACTCTAAACATACTCTTACCATAGGATCCAGCAATTGGGCTCCTTGGTATTTAGCCAAAGAAGTAAAAAACTTAGGTTTACACAAAAGCTTGCACATGGAGGTTTACAGCAGCTTTATTCGTACTGCCCACACCTGGAACCAATCAAACTGTCCTTCAGGAGGTGAACTGATGAACACTGTATACATCCAGACAAGGGACTATTAATTAAGCACCATGAAAAGACATGAAGGAAACTTAAATGCGTATCACTAAGTGAAGGAACCTCACCTGAAAAAGCCTACATACTGTATGATTCCAACTATGCGACATTCTAGGAAAGGTAAAACTATGAAGACGATTAGTTGATGGATCAGTGGTTGCCAGGGTTGAGAGAATCAGAGGGATGAACAGGATTTTTAGTGAAAATGCCCTGTATGATACCATAATCACAGATACACGTCATTACGCATTTGTCCTAACCCACAGACTGTACAAGACCAGGAGTGAGCTGAGCCCTAATTGTAAAGTAGGGATTTGGGATGATACGGCGTCACTCCAAGGGGAACCATTGATGATGGGGGAGGGGATGACGGGAGCTCTCTGTATCTTCTGCTCAGTTTTGCTCTAAACCTAAAACTACTTAAAAAAAAAAAAAAAAAGTCTTAAATAATCAAAAAAAAAAATCCTAGAAAGGGAGTGGAGGTCATCAAGTGGTATTCAAAGACAGAACATGATGATAAGAGGGAAAATGGGAAACAAAGAAACAGAAGAAGGTACAGAGAGATGTTGAAGCTGTTCACGCAACATACATGTATGAGTGTCCACTAACTCCCAGGTACCATGATGTAGCAATTCATGACAAAGGACTCTGAAGGGTTCATCTGTGGAGCTTGAAGGACAGTGATGCCAGGAACCAAGGAGAATGAAGGTGGCATGGATCTGCTGCTCGGTGGGAGGTGACAGGTCATCAACTAGTGATCATCAGGCACATCTCCTAACACAAAGATTCCCGCTGATGTTCCAGCACGAATAAGAAATGGAATTAGCTGATAGGGTTACATGATAGGATACATACGCCTTATAAAACTCAGAAGCAATGAAAGAGAGAAGTTACTTTTTCCCAAAAACAAAAGATTGATAAAAATAGGGGGAGAAAATGCGAAGGTTATCAGCAAGTGTAGGACATTCAAATGAATATGTAAAAATGGTTATCCCCGGGGTCCATCCAGATTAGAAAGGATCCTCCCTCCCAGGCAAGAGAAGAAAAGAGGACAGTGGGTGTTCCTGACTGGCTCAGTGAGTTGAGCATCTAATTGTTGGTTTCATCTCAGGTCATGATCTCAGGGCTGTGGGACTGAGGCACTTGTCTGACTCTGTGCTCAGGGGGAGTCTGCTTGAAGATTCTCTCCCTTTCCCTCTGCCCCCCCCCCCCACTCGTGTGTGTGACTACGCATGTGCACACTCACTCTCAAATAAATCAATCTTTTCTTAAAAAACTAGGTTTTATTAAGACTTAAAAAATGTGTTAACTGGGAAAGAAAGAGAGCCTGGCAAAAGCCCGCCACTCTCAGAATACAGTAAAAATACCCATTCTTTATTATAAAAGCCCTTCTGTACGAATGGTCACAAATGGTGGGTCATAACTGCACACACAGCTAACTTTAACAGTAGTCATGGTGCTCTCTTAGTTTACTCGCCATTATTTGGGTTTTTATTAAGTACGGAGTCCATTCAGTGATGGGAAATGAGCATGTTATCTAATAGACTATGAACAAGTAAAATGGTTTTTTTAATACTGGTTGCACTGCCATACGGTGGTAAGAGCCCTGATGACAAGAATTTTTTGAAGAACTCATTCTGAAGCTTTCAAATCTAGATATGACTGAGGAAAAACTACATAAAAGCTATCATAAAATCCATAAGAACTAGGCAATTCCAACTTTTAGACAAAGCAGCAATTAAACCCAAACCAATGGACATTTCCACACCTGGCTCATGGAATTCATGTGAATGAATGGACCAGCCATGGCCTAGAACACAATCAATCAAATCCATGGAAAAAAGCTCAGATGCTTTCCCAATGGCAAAACGTGCTTGCCACTGCACTTTCAACTTTTATGGAGAGAAATATTGTGATGCATACGGTTGACCTTCTCCTTAGTTCTCTCATTCTTTGTAATTCACTTATTTAATTGTTTATGTCCTGGTACACTAAACACAGTTTTTCTAAATTTAGCAAAGAGGGAACACAAAAGAGCTTAAATAACAGAAAAAGATATCGTAAAATTAGACAACAGTCACCGAGGAGAAGCCTGGCATTATTAACTGATAAGAAACAGCAAATTAGGGGGGTGTCTGAGTGGCTCAGTCGGTTAAACATCTGACTCTTGGTTTCGGCTCAGGTCATGATCTCGGAGTTTCTACTTGAGATTCTCTCTCTCTTTCTTTCCCTCTGCCTCTTGCCCCCCACCAACTCCTTCTCTCAAATAAATAAGTCTTTAAAAAATACATATATATATATTTGTAAAACATATATATGTAAAATGTTTCATAAAATTATTTTTAAAAATTCTACTACAAAATACATTATAAAAAAATAACTTACTCTGTGTGTCAAAAACCTTTATAGTAATAACTGTAAGTCTTAACAATTCATGCTTAATGTTCTTTTGGAAAATCTGTGACACCAGGGACCATCTGAAGGGATCCTGGAGGAAAAGGAGAGGTGAGATCATCGCCTCCACTGGGGGATGACGCAGCATGAAACTGGAGATGGAACCAGATGGTCTTTCTCACCTCAAAATTCTAGTTTTAGAATGTTATGATCTGAACATAGATGTGTTTGCCTTTCGTAAAAAAGTAAGAATCTAGAAGTTATGGGATTAAGATCCCAAAGAAAAAGAAGTAAAAATGTAATTATGAACTCTCATGCAACCAGAGATGGTTAAAGAATTTCAAGCAAACAATTATGAATGCCACTGACTTCATTCACAAAGGAAGAGATGATTAAAGACCAAAAAGTCACAAAGACAAACAAAAAAGCCAAAACCAACCTTTCTTAACAAAAATTCAGATTTCATTACTGACTGATGAAATAATCCCAAAAGCGTGTTTAAAAAAAACATTTCTAGGGGCGCTTGGGTGGCTCAGTGGGTTAAACTTCTACCTTGGCTCAGGCCATGATCTCTGATCCTGAGATCGAGCCCCGCATGGGGCTCTCTGAGAAGCAGGGAGCCTGCTTCCCTTTCTCTTTCTGCCCGCCTCTCTGCCTATTTATGTCTCTGTCTTTCAAATAAATAAATAAATAAAATCTTAAAAAAAATAAAAGACAAAAAAAAAAAAAAAACCATTTCTAAATTATGAACCAAATCAGAAGGCCAGTCACTGACTCAGATTCTCTACAGAGAATTCCAATTCTCTATAGAACTAGATCTTACGCTATCCATGGAATTTTGACCCCAACTTTGGAGATGAAAATAAAATAGTTAAAATTAACTCAGTGATGGTTGATCAATTAGATTAAAATTACACGGCTGGATATAACCATAACAGGAGCTCATGGTTAGATTTTTTTTTTTTCCCCTCAAAAAACCCAACTCCTGACAGGAGTGGGCAGAGATCCTTTTAATGAGAAATGGAAAGATACACTGATAGAAGAAACAAAGCTGTAGGCTAGATGTTTCGGCATCTGTGAGAGAACCAACCGGAAGGCCGCCTTACCTCCCGTCTGCATAGTCTGTGTCTGCGCCACCCCACCAGACATCCGAGTCATCCTCCTCTGCGTCCGCTGAGTCAATATTGTCACTTTCCTCGGCCAGTGGGCAGCATACAAATTCCACGCCTCGGAACTTGTCGATTCCACAAGGCAGCAACATGCCATAGTCGTGCAAGTTGGTACTCTTCTCACTACAGGTCTACAGAAGGTAAGGAGAAGCCAGTGAGGGGGGTAGAACAGATTTGCGTCATTGTAAGAAAATCCCAAATATAACCATCAACACAGAGACCAATATATCAAGAACCACTTTTTTGATGGAAAGGGCCATTTGATGTTTTGAGTGGATTTACAAGTTTCTTTAGCAGGGACTACTTTGGCACCCTTATTTTTTAACTTATTTAATAAGGATATGTTGTTACACTATAGAAGTTAATAAAAACAACCAGAAAGGAAATTCTTTAGGAAAGAAGAGAAGAAAACTAGCATGGGAATGGATATTGGAGAACCAATGCTCTGTGGTGTCATGACACATCAGGTAGACACGATGGCTCTATGTACATTCCCTGCTCACTTCCAGCCTCTACTACCTATGGAAATTTCTCTCATGCGGACATATGTTATTCTAGAAATTCAAACTCTCTTGCCTCACTTCCAGAATAACAATCCTGGGAAGAAAAGAAATGATCTTCTCCTATGAATCAAAACTTATAGGACTTATAGTTAAATCAGTCTAAATTAGAGATTTCTCCATCAACATCTTTTTGCTTTCCTGGGATTTGCTAAATGTGCACAAATCATCCACTGGTGATAGAGGAAAGATTAATAATTCAACACATACGGATAAGCAATGAAAATATTAGAGTGTATTTTGACCTCATAGGAATTAAAGTCATTTTTGTTTCTTAGTAACAAATTTTTTTTTTCTTAACTTAAGAACAAATAAAAAATGAAATTATCTGGTTTGTCTTCTTAAGATCCAAAAAGCTCTTAAACGTCCAAAACACATTTTTCTATAATGAAAATTCTGTCTTACAGTAAATTGGAACATATTGTTTTATAAAAGGCAAACTTAATGCTAATTCCTAAGTGGTGAATTTTGCCTAACAACATCAAAGCTATCTGAGCTAGATCAGGGATTCTCACCCTCAGTATTATTGGTATTTTTGGGTCAGATAATTCTTGGAGGAGAGATAGAGGAGGGACTGCCCTGTTCAGTGAGGAATGTTCAGTAGAATTACTAGGATCTCTGACCTCCAGCCCACAAATACCAGTAACACCACCCGCTCTAATTGCAACAACCAAGATGTCTCTTGACATTGGCTTATGTACCTGGGGAAGGATGAGGAAACAAAACTGACCCTATTTTGAGAATCACTGAGCTAGACCAAGGAGCCTAATTCTAGGAAACTGATCTTCTGCAAGAATTATATACACTTACTAGAAAAATTTCATAATATACCAAAGGAAAAAATGGTTTTGAAGATGACACTAAGTGACACTCTATCCTAATTATTTTATGTTACTTATCCACTTTGCCAAAAGCAGGGGTTAAGAAAGGTTAGGACTGTGTCACAGATCCAACCACCATGGAAAAAGAAAATGGCGTGGTAAGCACAAAATAGGATGGCATAACTTAGAAACGGTTGCGACTGGACGAGCTAGTTCCTGTTCTACTGCTGCATTCTCCAATAGATGGTAGGAGAAAACATCAAATTACAAAATTACAAATTACAAAACACAAAATTGTATATGACAAAAGAAAACAAGAGGTATATAAAAAATAATTTGGGGAAAAAAAAGGTACACTTTAAGATTTATGGCAAGTGTATAAGATTCTAGTTTCTAGTTTATAAAATGCAGCATAGACACATAATAAATCTAACTAACTCCATCAGCTTTTGACTCTTAAAATTGACTTGTGGATAGTTTCTTCTTTTTGAAATAATAAATATAAATTATTCAACAACATGGCTGGCTACTGCCTCAATGTATCTTCTACGAAGGCAGGACTCGTGTCCCCAGGAAATCTCCACTTAAGAAGAGGAAGGAAGGTATGGGCTGGTACCTCTTTGGCGACCGTGTGCCAGTGAAGGTGGGTTTCACAAACGTCCATCCTCTCCTGGTGTAGGAATTTGCACTTGTCGGGAACAAGGAGGGCATCACTTACAAACTCGCCAACTGCAAGAAAGGGAAAACGTTTCTTGTCATTCCATCTGCATCACGGGGCTCGTGTACGCTGGGTCGGTACCAAGGAAAGACGGGCTAAAATACTTCCGAAGGTATACAGCTTTCTGAATGACGAAGGAATCTATTTACAAAAGCCTGGTGCCCTTAGACTGCTGAGTCCTGCGTCCTGAGCTCGGTTCCTTGCCACGTCAACCAGGATGGTTAAAATACTTCCCATGTGTGTGAACTGAAACCTTTATTTGATTACTCTGAAGCTCTGACTGCAAAGTTAATCACACAGAAAGCTGCCATTCAACTGCAACAACGGGAAAAATACAGATTGACACCGCGAGGCAATCATTTGAGTGGAATCAGTATAAATAACTGTCCATCCCTCCTTCTTGGACATTTCATCTGTTTATAAGCTCACAGAAGATTTTGCATTTTTCTACTTCTAAATAAACAAAATCTATACATGTACTTATGTTTACAGATGTCACACACACAGAGTTTAATTAAATTATGAATACCACTGCTTAGATTCTTGCTGTATTTTTAAAGAAAATGTGTAAATGCAAATTATTTCTAGCATCACTGCTACTGCAGAAAGAACGGTATTACATAAAGTCCTATAAGAACATTTACATTCCTATAAAGATAAAAGTTGGATAATGAAGAATGTAAGCTATGAGCTTAATTTTTATTTCTTTTGTTCACTACAGTAACCCTAACTTTTAGCAAGATTCTGCACACAGGAGGGAACAGATGTCCTGATGAGTGAAGACGTTAAATGCTGTAAGAGAGGGGCGCCTGCGTGGCTCAGTTGGTTAAGCGTCTGCCTTCAACTTGGGTCGTGATCTCAGGGTCCTACGATGAAGCCCCATGTTGGGTTCCCTCCTCTGCGGGGAGTCTGCTTTTCCCTCTTCCTCTGTCCCTTCACCCACTTGGGCTCTCTCTCTCTCAAATAAATAAGTAAAATCTTAAAAAAAAAAAAATGCTGTACTGGAGACGAAGATGTTGCTGCGCCTACAAAGTGAACACATCTGCTTAGATGCACCAGGAAAGAACGCAAAGCAAAAACCACATCACAGATGAGTCTACGGGGGTGAGGAGGGGTATGCTGTGTAGAAAATGAATGGAAGGGGCACCCGGGTGGCTCAGTGGGTTAAAGCCTCTGCCTTCAGCTCAGGTCATGATCCCAGGGTCCTGGGATTGAGCCCTGCATCAGGCTCTCTGCTCAGCAGGGAGCCTGCTTCCCCACCCCCCCCTCTCTTCCTGCCTCTCTGCCTACTTGTGATTTCTGTTAAATAAATAAATAAAATCTTAAAGAAAAAAAAAGAAAAAAGAAAGAAAATTAATGGACGCTCCAAGATGTAAGGTCAGCATCTCTCCTCTTTAACCTCCCACTCCTGATCCCTGGGTCCAGTTCTGGCAAATTTGACCATTCTGATAGGCAGATGGATGAATGGCAAAAGGCAGTTTGAAATGAGGGCACGTCCTGTGTAAAATAGATGAAAGAAAGGGCGAGGCATATCTGTAGAGGAGGCAAAAGTCCAACGTGGCTGGAACACCAGGTTAAGTGCAGAAGGGAGCACAGAAGTGAATGAGGCGGGAGGAAATGCTGGACTCCTTACTGGAGGATCTGAAGTTCGGGATCCCACTTCAGAGGCAACATAAGACAAAAGATACTTGAAACAGGAATGACATGCTCAGGTTTGTCTCTGGGACAAACTCTCTAATCAAGTGTGCGTAGGGAGACCCTGAGAAGGGCACTGCCGTCCTTCAGGCAAGACAGGCAAGAACGGATTGAACCAACAACCCCAAATAAGCAGGGAATACAAGGGGTCCACAGCCCAGCAAAGAACGAATGTTTTTTCTTTCACAGTAGGTTAACACCACATTTTCTGAAAAGGACCATAAAGAGCGAAGAAGATCTTGAGAGGGGGAAGAAAAAAAACCTTTTTTTATTCCGGTTATAGAAAAGAATTCTTTAAAACTTCATGCCCATAAAGGCGTTTAAACTTGAGTCTGTTTCTAACTCAAACATGCAAGAATGTCTCATGATATTTAAGGACTTAGTATTTAGATAAAAACCTAAGTGAAAAATTTGTTTCTACATTTCAAAACAAAACAAAACAACAACAACAACAAAAAACCCCAAAACCGAAGCGAATCATAAGGGATGAAGAGCCCTTCATCTTGTCATTCCCTAAATCTTTAAGACAATGTACGATGCCCACAGTATTTCTCTGATGAGGAGTCAGAGAAAAATGCAAGAATTATGAGACGTGATGCCCCCCAAAAGGCTGCTTGTGGGAAAGGGACCCACGAGTCCTGGGAGCCTATGCCATGACGGTGGCCGTGGCCTCATGGGCAACACTTCACCTCAGTTCCACAACAGCTGTGGGACATGGGACAGCTCTCTTACAGTATCAACCTCACTTCCCAGGGGAGAAATGCCTGCCAAGAAATGTGTCTAAGGCCACCTGCCCTCAGCAGATAATAACCTTGCCACAGAGATGAACATTAAGATTCACAGTTTAGGGAAAGAAATAATAATGCAAGTCACATCATATTTTCCCCCCTTGCCTTTGACACAGAATATATCAAACAAACCAAAACCACCCAACTAAATCCCACCTGAGATGGAGAATGGAAAATAAAAGTAATTTCATCCAAAGCCAACGCAGCGTCCCCAGGTGGACTCTTCAGGGTTTCTCAGGATGCGCCATCAGCTGCAGCTGTTAGCAAGAATACTTGATGCCTCAGCGTCCGATTTTCAAGGCCACACAAGAGGCCAGAAGTGATCAAAGGCCTGAAGGGGCCTCTTTCATTTATAGGCACTGGTCAGTCAAACCATATTGCTGTACTTACAAATGTTCAAAATTCTTTTTTTCAAAAGTGTTTTTTTTTTTTTTTTTTAATTTTACAATTATTGGAAAGGTTAAATGCCTGTTCCAAGGCTATTAAATCAGTGCCTGAGACAATCAGGAGCAGGTGTCAGACACTTTCAACCTTGACCTGAGAGAGCTCTTGCAGCATAAACTGGCTAACAGCTGGCAAATGATGGTCTGTCTGGTTTTACTTGCCTGGAGGCCAAGTTGCTGAGGACTAGATTTTACTGCAAAGCCAAAGTCGCTGAAAGATATTTGCCTTGGTAAAATCTCATGTTCCTCAAAGGGACATGTATTGCATTAATTTGTAAAGAGATCTATTAGGTTTTTTTGTTGTTGTTTTTTTGTTTGTTTGTTTTTGGCAAAAGGACATTTCACTTAGCATTGTAAAGATGCTCTTAGGTTTCTAATAATATACATAGCCAAGAAATATAGGCCCCCTGAATGAGACTGCCTTTTTTTTTTTTGAAAGGATAAATACTGGTTATTTAGTAAGCCCTCAGGACTACTGGCAAAATAGGAAATGCATTGTACTCTAACATTAAAATAAAATTTGGCAGTGACTTTGTGGTTTTACAGTCCTGCTTCAATTACTTTCAAAATTGATGAAACATACCAGAATGTTACACATCAGAAATTTTAAGCAATTCAACCACAAAAATCTGTTAAAATTTTTTACCAAAGAATTAAAGAGGAGTGGTAAAAATATATTGTATCCTTTCTCATAAACTAGTTCAGTTTAACATGGTTTATATGCTCTCCCCTTTTAATTCTAAAGAATTATTCTTAAAAATCTATGACACAGGGCGCCTAGGTGGCTCAGTGGGTTAAGCCACTGCCTTCAGCTCAGGTCATGATCTCAGGGTCCTGGGATCGAGTCCCACATCGGACTTTCTGCTCAGCAGGGAGCCTGCTTCTCTCTCTCTCTGCCTACTTGTGATCTCGCTCTCTCTGTCAAATAAATAAATAAAATCTTTAAAAAAAAATCTATGATACAACAGGGGACATGTGAAAACTCTCTGTACTCTCCACTCAGTGTTGCTGTGAATCTAAAATTGCTCTAAAAAATAGTTTTTAAATTAAAAATAAACAATTAATAACAGTATGTACCTGGAGTTTCCACATAAAACTATGTATGCTTTTATTTTTAAAATAAACCTTCTGGTTTCTTTGGTCTGATCCTTCAGATAAAACACACACTCATACACAAAATTTGTAACAGAATTCAAGTTCAAGAAAGAGATCTAAATGAATTAAGTAAGTACCATAATGAGAAATCATGTTCTTGCTTTTGCTGACCTCTGGGACATTCAGCACTGTTTAATCCTAGTGGATAAATTCATCAATATATACTGTGCAAGTTTATTGATAAGCATACAATCACAATTTATATCACACACACACACACACACACACACCCCAACTGACAGGGCATTTTCAAAGCTAATGAACAAGATCTGGGTTTGGCTAAAAAGTCCTGGCAAGATGAACAATGACGTCCAGTTCAATTGGGACTCTGCAGGCCTTAATCCACTGGCTCTTTGGTGGTCTTTGAGAGGATTGCCTAGCTCAAATCACCTCATTCTACAGATGGGAGGCAAAGAACCCAGCTCAAGTGGCTGGCCCACAGAGCCAGCTGGCGGTGGACACGGTCTAAAAATCTGAGTTTCTGGCTTCTCCATCCAAGAGTGGTAACTCAACTCACTGACATTTAAACTTTGGTCGAAATAAGTGATTTGCCACATTCTCTCTGGCTGTTACCAAAGCAGATTCACTTTTAGACTATAAAACGCTGAAATGTCATCATGTGCAATGCGGTCTATTTGACAATAAAACTAGGTTTCAATGACCTAGCAAGCCATATAAAACAGCTGGGAATGCATCGCACGGCGTAGAACAGGACGTGTGGTAAGCCGTGGCTTAGAGACCTGACAGGGTGCTTTTTGGATTTCAATACCACACTCACAGGCCAGGCTATGCCCATCTTTCTGTGCTGCCGTCCTTAGCATGGTGGCTTTTGTCTTCATATCCCGTGGTCGACAGTGGTCACAGGTGCATGCAGGAAACAGGCAGAACAGCCACGGCATGGTGGTTTTCTGCTTGGTTTTTTTTTTTTTCCCCTCTTACAGTTTTGCTGTTTCACATGGGATGGACACCCTCCTTGTTTTGTACATCCTCTATGCCATGACTATGTCATCTGTCCACACTCAGCTGCAAGGGAATCTGTGCGAGTATTTTCAGCTGAGCACATTGTCACTGTGAACAATAACAACAAAAAATCTGGGAGTCTTTCACAAAGGAAGAAGTGGGAATAAATATTAAACAGGCAAGTAGCAGAGTTTCCCACATCATGGAATTAAAATACAGGAATGTAGTTTTCAATTTCTTTACACTGCCTTTTCAAAAGATAGATAAGTCCAGGAAAAAGACAGAAGTGCATATGAAGCACAACAACTAAAACGACCAAGTCTCTAATTCAAGGCCAGGGAGAAACTCGGGGGGTGGGGGAGGGAGGCATCCGGGTTGTCAGAGGAAAGAGCAAAATCGTGCACAGCTGAGACTGCTCAATTGTTCAGAGTAAGAGTGGGATTGCACAGATTGATTAAAAGATTCCAGAACCATACATAAGAACTTCAAGATACAGAGATCCCAGAATTAAAAAAACAGTGTTTCTATGAACTTACAAAGACTAAAGTGGTGTTGGCCAGAGTCCTGCGGAATAACCAGTGGTCATGTCTGAGGTCTAGGGATTTCTGCCCAAGCGGTGTCCTTCCTTCCTGGTCCCTCAAGCTGTAAAGATGATTCAGAAAAGGGGAACGCAAAGGGGGGTCGGGGTAAGAATGTTCTGGCAACAAAACCCCTGAGAAACGGTAAAGCCCGCTTCCCTCCTTGAGCTATACTCCACCATGAAGGATGAGACACGGCCCGGATCTAGCTCCTGACATAAGACGTCAACAGTTACAGCAATTCTGGAGTCTGTGCCTGGCACTCACGTAGCTGCTTCAGGGACATCACCGCACACCGCGCTCGGTACCATGTACTGAGGTGACTACAGGGATCTCACTGCACAGGGGCAGAAGGTGAGCCTGACGCGTTATATAATCAGCCCAGGTCACACACACAGTAATGGTGGAACTGGGAAAACGAGGTGAGATAACAGACAGGTGTCCTGCGACAGCGGTGCTCAATTATTTACTCTTCCTATTATTACCATTATTATTATTTCCCCCCAGGATCCAGTTATCTTCTCATATTAATACCAATTAAAGTCAATAAGAACAGAAACAACTACTCTTCACTGTTCACTGATCACCTATTATGCTCCTTCGGAAGGCAGTGAGGTTTTATTCTTAGCATTTCTTCACCATTCAGTTATAGCTCTACAGTCCTACGTCTGAGCACTGCTTATGACGTAATGGATAGTGGTCACGGCCAATCCTGGTCAACACAGTGGGCTGGAGTCCCGTGAGCACGGAATGCGTGTGCCCAATCCTTTCACCTTCTGTGCTGGGCTCCGGTCCTGGCTATGAGGGGCGGGAGTTTCCTGGGATCCCCCCGCAGTCAGTCCTTCATCCACTAACTCTTCACTGCATACTCTTTATTTTAATTAATGCTAAGATACAGGAGTGAACAAAACAGATGGAACTAAATGAAATTCTAGAGGGGAAAGATAAAAAAATAAAATAAAATAGAATGGCAAATGGTAATAAACACCGTGGAGATAAAGCAGAGAAAGAGATAGGGATGGGGAAGGGGAGGCGTCATGCAGAGGAAGTAGAATTTTAAATAGAGTAGTCAGGGAAAGCCTCATGGAAAATATGGTATTTGAGTGAAGGCCTAAGGAAATGAGGGAACAAATCATCAAGATATCAGTGGGAAGAACATTCCAGGAAGAGGAAAGAACAAGTGCAAAGGTCCTGAGACAGGATAGCAAGACCAGCGTTGTCAGAGAGGAATGACGGGGGGTGGGGGGGGGTGGTCAACGGGTGAGTGAGAGTGGACTGTATGGGGCATTAAGCATTGCCCACGCTTCGGCCAAAACCCTGAGTTACAGGGAGACTCTGGAGTGGTTTTCTAAGTGAGTTATTCTTGCCCTACGGATCAAGATGGGAAGTAAAAAGGCCTGGCAGGGAGCTGTTGCAATAATCCGGTGGGAGATGACAGTGTCTTGGACCAGGGTGGTAGCAACAGAAATAGTCGCTACCAATGCTAGTTGCTAGAGCAATAGTAAGGTTCTAGATGTAGTTTGAAGGCAGAATCTAAAGGATCAAGGAAGGGCATTGGAGAAAGACAGTCAGGGATCTAATTGTTTCTATTCCAGGAGCCAGAGGATACTTCATACTGAAGATGATGGAAAACAGGTGGGACAAGACCTTTCCGCTGGTCCCTCACATTTGTGTAGACAGGTGAACATCCCAGGTTTATGTGCTTATTACCACATACTACTATATGCATATCAAACAAGAACTATAGATAAATGATTCATCAGGCAATTTTTTATTTTACCATTTCAGATTCTTACTCCATGGATACTTTTTCTTGAATTTGTTCATCATGTACCATTATTTTCTAACTTTATAAAACAGAAAAGAATATTTCTGGGAAGCATTTGTGCTCAAGACATGGGAAGAATACTTGTGATAGGGCAGCCAAAACATTTCTCAACAAACCTCCCCGTGCGATAAAACTGTGGTAAGTTTTGTTTCAGAGTGGGGGAGTTACTGGGTTCTCCAAGAGGACAAAAGTATGAGTTACATATTGCTTTGAGAACTGATGGTTGGCTTCCACCAACATTATAACTATTACCAGTTAGCAGGAAAAACAGACAGCCTTCTTTACCTCAGAGCTATTTGCCAGACGGCAGACACGAAATGGATCACGTTAAGGTAAAGGTTAAAAAAAAAAAAAAGTGAAAACCAGAAATTTCCCTTAAATTGTCTGACTTATTCAAGTGAAGGGAGCACAGACTCATATATATATATAACATAAATGCTGGGATGGATACAAGACAGAAATAGTTGTTTGACCAAGGCTCTGAATAGCACTGGTCTCAAATAATGAAAATAGTGCAACAAATATATAGTTAAAAGACAGGAACTCAGGAACTTTTCTTAGTAGTTCTGCAGCTTTCAAAAAGCCTCACATAGGAAGGAGTTAACAAGTCTGACACGGCTATGCAAGTGTGCTGAAACTGAATAATTAACTAAATGGAGGGTAGATGGTAGAAGTCAGGCTTTTCACTGCTGGGAATGAGAATTTACAGATAAGCAAGGGGAAGAGGTGGAATGATCCATGGGGTAATAGGAGATCCGGAGACGTCAAGATGAACTCACATCTGGCTTACTATAGATACTGACGCCCGGCTTTAAGAGTATTTACAGACAGGTATAATACAAGGGCTCGTGTATAAGCTCTTGCTCGCTCTGTCTGCTGAGAGGGTCCAGGGGCTAAGGCCGTTAGGCAGCAATGAAGACATCGAGCTTCCGAGATTAGATGAGATCAGGTGTGTTTCGGGATGGTACGGTGCTGGACTCACATCTTGGTTTCTAACACCATTCCCCAATAAAAGGAACCAAGGCTCCTTGGAGAAATGGCTGATCCGAGGATTGATGCAGGATAGACACAAGATGAGTTTGGAGCATCTTGTTCAGGAAAAAAAAAAAAAAAAAAAGGGTCTGTGAAATAATAGCCAACTAAAAAATCTCCCGAGGGCTGGCGCAGGAATAATACGAGCCATAAAATGCATAAAGTGGTGGTACTGGATAATAACTAATAACTCAATGTATTCGTAAATCCAAATCACTGAATAAATAAATAAATGGGTGGAAAGACAATCTGTGCAGAACCATTCCAAAAAATCTACATGGATCCTCCGCCCTCAAAGAGTGAGAAGCATGAATCTCTACTCCTGAAGTCCGGGCTACCTGTGGTGACTTCTTTCCTGATAACAGCGCCCAGTGGGGGGAACAGGGAGTAACTCTAGCTTGGAAGAACCTGATAAACACCACCCCAGCCATCATGGTTGATATCAACAGTGACATACCAAGTTGATAACATGTGCACTTAATATAGGATCAAAAGGGTACTTTACTTCTATGGTCTTCTCCAAAAACCCATAACCCCATTATAACGATGAGAAAATTCTAACACAGGAGCATCCAACAAAATACTTGACTGGTATTCCTGGACACTGCCAAGGTCATTAACAACAGGGAAACTATGAGAAGCTGTCACAGACAAGAGGAGGCTAAGGAGACCTGATAACCAAATGGAATGGGTTTCCTGAATGTGATCTTAAAACTTAAGAACATCTGAACAAAGCATGGACTTTATTAATACCAATGTCTCACGATTGGTTCATTCATTGTAATAAATGTACCATATTAATGGGAGATGTTGATAACAAGGGAAGCTAGCTGAGGGGGGCTTTGGAACTCTGGGCTACCCTCTTCAAGTTTTCTGTTTAAGTCTAAAACTTAAAGTTCTCTTAAAAACTTTTTGGAAGTCTTTATATAAAATCTCAGACCTATTTGCCTTAGCATCAACATTCTGGCCTTCAAAACTGTGTCTGCGAGATTACTATAGCTGTAAAGAAACCGGGGTTAGAAAGATCTTGCTGAACATGGGCTTTTCTTCAGCGGCATTTATAATGACTGGACAGAACTTGGCTTTCGATTTTCCAGGCAAATCTCTCCCTGAATCATTTGTGTGATGTATAGTATTTACATTCTAATTCAGAATAATCACACATATCAATAAGAAAGGAAATGCTTTGCTTTCCAAGTTCAACCTTGTTTTAGAAATGTAAATATAACATCACAGAATTCAATTACTCTTTACAAAGGAGCAGTCTCAGACTGGAAGACTAATTTCTGTGTAGCTCATGCCTGGACTCCAGGCTCCCCGCCTGACTGAACCATAATGCTCACTACACCACGGTGAACTGTGTAGAACATTCCACAAATTCTGCATCATGGCTTCCTGTCCAACCGACCCTAGATTAGCTAAGCTACGTGGGTTTTTCCTGTTGCCTCTCTTTTACTATATTACTCATATTCTTGATTTTATCAATAAGGAGCCTTCTTACATTTGTAATTATTTCAACATCAGTTAAAAGGTGGAATTACCAAAATAATGGTTGTTAAATCCTTTCAGATCGAGGGTGTGCAAACTCTGGTGTGCTGGACTGTGATACAGACTCCTCCTTCCTCCCTCTCAGCCCAGCACCGGGACCCCAGCACCCCTCAGCCCGGCACCTGATCTCAGCCGTGTGGGATGTGCCTGAAAAACAGACCTCCCCAGAGGGATTCTGATTCAGGTGGTTCATGGACCACATGAGAAACGGTGCGTACATCAGTGCTTCTCAAGCTGCAGCTCAGACATGGATCACCTGGGGATCTTGTTAAAATGCAGTTTCTGATTGGACAAGTCCAAGGGGGGACCTGGTCGGCCTGTGTAACAAGCTCCCAAGTGAGTCAGTTCAGCTGTTCCTTCAGGCAGCAAGGGTCTACTTAAGATAATCCATTATAACTAATCTTATTAAGGTTTTTTTTTTTTAAAGTTACAAGTTATTATGAAATACTTTTTGGAGTGGTTTGTCTTTCCTTATAATTTTTTTTTTTTTAAGTAGGCTCCACGCCAACAAGGAGCTGGTACTCACAACCCGGAAACCAAGAGTTGCACATGCCACTGAGCCAACAGGCCCCCCTGGCTTGCCTTTTCCTTTTTCTTTTCACTCTGTTAGAAGACACACAACATAAAACTTACCAGTTTAGTCATTCCTCTTTTTTTTTTACTTTTGTGGGTTTTTTTTTTTTAAATATTTTATTTATTTATTTGACAGAGATCACAAATAGGCAGAGAAGCAGGCGGGGAGTTTGGGGGGAGGGGGAAGCAGGCTCCCTGCTGAGCAGAGATTTCAGATGGGGGCTCGATCCCAGGACTCTGAGATCATGACCTGAGCCGAAGGCAGAGGCTTAACCCACTGAGCCACTCAGGTGCCCCCAGTTTAGCCATTCATAAGCACACAGTTCATTGGTGTTAAGTACATTCACAGTGTTGTGCAAAAAATCTCTTTTCATCTTGCAAAACGGACACTATACACATTGAACACTTCCCCTTTTCCTCTGTCCCCCAGCCGCCTAGCAGCCAGCATTATACTGTCTTTATGAATATGATGAATCTAGGTACTTCGTATGACTGGAAACCTAAAGTATTTGTCTTTTTGGTGACTGGCTTGGTCTGTCCTCTTAAAACAGGTAATCAAATCCTCTGTGCCTTCCTCTCATAAGCCTGGGTCTTGTCCCATAGATTTCCCTTTCTGGCACAATTTTAAGAATGGAGTGCCTTCGGCTCGGGTCATGGTCTCAGGGTCCTGGGATCGAGTCCCGCATCGGGCTCTCTGCTGAGCGTGGAGCCTGCTTCCCTTCCTCTTTCTCTGCCTGCCTCTCTGCCTACTTGTGATCTCTCTCTGTCAAATAAATAAATAAAATATTAAAAAAAAAAAAAAAAAAAAAAAAAAAGAATGGAGTGCCTTTTCACACAGGCCTGAGAGCCAAGTTGCCCCTGTTTTGTCTTTCGTTTCTTTAATCATAGAAGATAAGAGAACAGGCTAGAAAGAATTCTGTATTTGAAGGCAGAACAGGAGAAAATGACACAGCCACTCTGGAGGATCAGTGATTTCGTATACGAAAAGGTGAGGCTTGTGGTATCTCCTTGCCACAGAAGCTCAAATAGGATGCGGGACAAGGAAAAACATTAAAACCTAAGACGATCTGGTTTAATTTTAAGAGCTCGTCTCTGCTACCACTCAGGATTGCGGAATACCACTGTGCACGCGGTCCCGCGAAGGCTACAGAACAAGCCACAGTCCTACACAAACGAGTACAGAGTAGCACTGTCCAATTACAACACACGCCTTGTCAGCAGCTTTAAATTCCTCGTAGCCACATTAGGAAGGTCAATTTTAGTAACCGACTTCATTTAATCCCGGACATCCTAAACTTTGTCATTTCAACATGCAATCGATGTAAAAAACTTATTACTAAGACAGTCTACCTTCTTCCCGCCACTCCCCAGACCAACTCTTCAACAGCTGGTGTCTGTTTCCCACTTCCCACACACATCAGTCTAGACTAGCCTCGTTTCAAATGCTCAACAGCCACATGGGGCTGGCAGCCCACATGGGGCAGCACTGGCTTAGGGTCAAATTTCAGAGATCAGGAATATTTTTCAAGGAGTGATGAGTTTGATGTGGATGGGCTGAGGTTACGGGATAAAATCTGAATCCAGAGATACAGGCTTCAACAGAGAAATAAATCTTACGTTTGAATACCCTGGAGAGACCATATTCACAGTTCTATATGCTACCAGAATACCATACATTTTAGTCACAGAGGAATAGCACTAGAATTCAATTTGTTACCATTAACCCTATTTACCAGCAAACAGTCCTTTTCCCTCACATTTCTCTATTCACAGTTCTCATACTTTTCTTTTTTTTTTTTTAAGATTTTTTTCACTTATTTATCAGAGAGAGAGAGAGAGAGGGAGAGAGAGCGAGCACAGGCAGACAGAATGGCAGCAGAGGCAGAGGGAGAAGCAGGCTCCCTGCCAAGCAAGGAGCCCGATGCGGGACTCGATCTCAGGACGCCGGGATCACGACCTGAGCCGAAGGCAGCTGCTTAACCAACTGAGGCACCCAGGCATCCCTCATACTTTTCATTTTTATTTATAGGGTGTGTGATGAATTCAGAGGTGGAAATTCAAAGCAGATTTCCCTTACATCCCAATCTGTTCATGTTTAGCCTCACTCAGTGCCGGACACTGAGGGGTGAACGGAAAAGCAGACAGTGTGGGATGCCTGGGTGGCTCAGTTGGTTAAGCGTCTGCCTTTGGCTCTGGTCATGACCCTGGGGTGCTGGGATGGAGTCCCACATCTGGCTCCCTGCTCAGTGGGGAGCCTGCTTTTCCCTCTGCCCATCCCCCCACCTGCACATGTGGGCACTCTAATAGATAAATTTTTTCAAAAATGAGAAGCAGATAGTGTGGGGGCAGCCTCCTAGATTCTTTATTTTGTCTCTTGAAAACACAAGTATCCTCACTGGCTGCTTTCTCCTAATATTTTCTTTATACCTTATTAAAATATTCATAGCCTGATAGATTTTAAAGATGCAATTAATTAGGGTTATATATGGGGCTTTTAAAAAGCCACATAATTGCTAACAAAATACCAATCAGGCTGGTGCACCGGGAGGCCAGGGAACCACCAGTTATTACCCAAACCTTAAATTATACAGAGAGGTAAAAATACACAGCCTGTTTTTCCCACATACCATACTCAGAAACCCATGTGTGAGGTAGGCTATCATCAGGACAGGAAGAGGTATTTTCACTGGTAAATTTCTCAGCAGAGCTGGGGACTGTCACTTCCAAGCCCCTGACTATACTTCTTTCCAACCCATTACCATCCGGCCTTGCTGGAATAATCCTCCTCAGGTCTTCTCTCAAGGTTTACAGCAACAAGCACATTCATCTGCTCTCAAGTTCACTGTTCGTCTTCTCTACCACAGCACTTGGTTCTTAAATTTAGTCTTCTCTGGCTTTGCAACAACTATGGAGACAACATCTGTTCCTCCAAGCTCTGTCTTAAGCTACGTGTTCTTTCCCTTTCACTAATTCATCTTTTAATAATTCTGATGGTGAAGTTAAGACACGGCCCTCTACCCCCTACTCCTACTTTCTCACTCAGATACAATCGGTCCTTCAACAACCTGGGTTTGAATTGAGTGGGTCGACTTATACAGGTTTTTCCCCCCTACAAATACAGCACACTACTATAAATGTATTTTGGCTTCCTTGTGATTGTAACAACATTTTCTTCTCTCTAGCTTACTTTACTGTAAGAACACAGTACGAATAACACATATAACATATGAAGTATGTGTTAACTGACTGTTATCAGTAAGGCTTCCAGTCAAGAGTAGGTAACTAGTACTTAAGTTTTGGTACTTAAGTTATATGTGAATTTTTGACTATGCAGGGGCTCAGCACCTCTACCCCTACTTTATTCAAGAGTCACCTGTGTATCACTCATGTCTAGGAATTCCACTACTTACTCTGCCCTTTCACTGATGACCTTTCAGCTGACATTTCCAGAACCTAGCTAGACACCTACTGAAGAGGGTATTGCTTTTAGCAAATGTATATCCGACGATCAAATTTTAGAATTGTACCCAAAGAACAATAAGCAATTCTTCTTTGGGTCAGATGAATCTAGAGAAGGGAAGAGAAACAACAGTCAACACTTTGGGAGAACCAAACACAGTGGGACTGTTAAACAAATTTTTCTTGGTTATAAAAACCAGGTCCCCTTTCTCACTGAAATATGCCTCTACTTCATCAATATTTGCCACTACTGGGGCGCCTGGGTGGCTTAGTTCATGGGGCTTTTGCCTCAGCTCAGGTCCTGATCCCAGGATCCTGGGACTGAGTCCCACAAAGGGCTCCATGCTCAGCAGGAAGCCTGCTTCTCCCTCTCCTGCTCCCCCTGCTTGTGTTCCCTCTCTTAATGTGTCTCTCTCTGTCAAATAAGTACATAAATAAAAATCTTTAAAAAAGAGGTATTTGCCCCGACTTCATGTCCCAAGCCGCACGGATTATACCTCTACTGCACTCAAACTATCCGCATTCCTGAAGCTGGACCTCAGATCATGTCAGACATAGAAATGTTCTGAAATTCTCAACTCCAGTAAACGATCTGGTGAGCAGAAACCTTCTAGCTTGCCCCACTCCTTTCCACCTGCTACAAGGACTCATGACCCTGCGTCCCTGGACTCTTCATCACTCACTAAGGTCCGTGGAGGAGGTTTCCCTGCCTTCCTTTCGTTTCTCTGCCAGTTTGGCCTGGGACATGTAGTGCATATGCTCATCACCAGTGCTTATAACCAGCTAGCTACCTTCCTGTGTGCTTGTGATGCCCAAACTAGATAGTTCCCCAACTAGTTGGTTCAGCTTCTCTCTCGTACACGTGAGATTCCCCAATACCCAATTGCCACACGGTACTCCCTGAGAACTTAGTAAGTGTCCCTTCTGGATTCTCTTGTGACAGCCCAGACTTGAGATGTCTGGCTTTAGCTGACAATGGAGTTGTGTCCTAAGGATTAGAGGAATAAATATTGATTTATATCTCAGTTTTCCAACTCAAAACTTCTTAGGAAAAGAAAAACATACGTCCTAAAAGATGCAAAGCTACTTAGGGCAAAAGGAATGAGATAAAGAGAAAATTCAACAGGAAAAATAAAAACACGTTACAGCGTTTAACAAAAGAGCTAGCTACACTACAGTATTTGGAATTAGCACAATCTTCTACCAGTCTCAGAATATTGTCAAGTTCTCAAAGTTTGTTAAAACATAGAAAAAAGGATTAGAGTTCTGTCACTGAACCTACAACGTTCTATAGGGAAGAAGAATACAATATCTAATAGAATAAATATAATAAGGATACATGATTCATCAAGCTCTTCAATGAAAATATGTTTCAGAGGTTCACCCAGTTCCATGGAGATATGTTTCAAAAATCGTGATTTTTTTTTTCCAGTGGGGATGCTAAATTAGAATTCTCCCTGTCTTATCACTCCTCTATGGACTTAGAAATTGTCACTCAGATTTGTAAACAAGGCCTAGTTTCATTATTGTAAATGAATCTGCCAGGGCTTACCAGTCCTGAGAGAACTAAAATAATTGAATTTCTGGACTTCTTAGGAAGAGGGTTTGAGGTAGGAAATTAACACATTAAGGCTTCCAAGGGGTATATCACACACTATTTAGTAGAAAACTCCCCCTGGAAAATTCAGATCCCATGTCTCTAACCAGAATCTCATGGCTTCTACGACTGGCCCAACAAAGTTATCTGTCTACACCTGCTAATACTCACAAGTGAAAGCTAAGAGGTTACTGTGAATCTCTGTGATAATGGGACTTAAAGACCACATTATAACAAATAACGGAACTGATTTTTTAAAAAGGCGATACTGTAATCTGTTTAAAGATAACTCAAAAAACTCTAGAAAAATCTAAGGTCAGTTAAAGGATATGCAAAATTTGAGACTACTGATCAGCGCCTTCCTCAATAGCGTATTATTTCCGTATTGACAAAACTCCTTGTGCCGTGTGAGAGAATGAGAACAAGGCTATTCTTAAACCTAGTAATTTTCTTTTATCACTACAACTTCAATCACGGATGTAAATGAAAATTTCTGCTCACTTTGCTACTTTTCTGCTTGAATGAATTTTGTAATGAAAACGTCTGTTCTCTTCCGACAGAGCACAAGTGTCATTCAAACTTTACACACCAGGCAGAGAGCAAATGCATTTTTTTCGATGCCAAATCCTCTAACTGTGCGTCCCCACAAGCTGCAGCACGGTGACGGGTGCTGTAGTTTAAAAATTCTCTCAAGCAAAAGCAAAAGCAGCAGAGGTAGGTGCAGTCAGGCTTCAAACATTCTCAGACTCGTTCTTCCCAACTCAACACCGCCGCCCCACCGCCCCGGCTCCCATCCTGGCCCTGGTCGACCAGAAAGCGTGGAACTATGCCAAAGCCCATTCCATGACCCAAACGGTCTTCCAGGTCAATAATCCAAAGTCACATGAAACCTCCGTCTTCAGTGAACCTCTCCAGGGAGCAAATATTTTAGAGAGCAAGCATTCCAGGCACGCAGAAGCTCAGCCTTTAAATCAAACTAAGTGTTAACTAGTTTTTCAAAGGAAGGCCCTGTTCTATGTAGAAGGCACATTAAAGTGTTTGAGGAAGGCAGATCCCTCATCAAGCTTTCACATTTATAAATGAGGAATCTGTGCATGATTTGGGCTTCCCATTCCAGGGGGTAATCCTAGGATATGTCTCATTCCAAATAATATAGTTTCTGTCTTTATTTAAGATTATAAAGGTGATGAAAATGTACATTAGAGGGAAAATCATACTTAGGGTCTCAGTTGTTTTAACCCGGAAATGCTGTGATTTTAGAAAAAAGCTGAGCGCAGACTTCTGGTTTTCGGTAAAGATACTGGTTATCAGAATCTTCTAAAAGTATACACGATTTGCCATTTCTGGGCAATTGCAGACTTTCTAATGATGCACAAGGCTAACAGCACACAGGATCTCCATTACCTGAGTTTAAAATGATCCATTTCATGATTTAATGCACTGTTTATTCAAGGTCACCCTGCACGGAAGGCATGTCTGCCTTTCTCCCAGTCAAAAGAAGCAAAAGGTCAGTTCCCTGGACACCCCTCCTACTCATTCATTACCTGGTAATTCCAGATGTTTCATTTTCGGTTGATGTTCACACCGTCTGGATAGCTGGCTATTTACATAAAGATATTTTTAAGACTATCTATCAGAGGCTACCTTTTTGGAAAAACAGAGCTAATGGTATAAAGAGCCAACTACCACAACCAAGTAAGTGTAAAAGACATTTTGATAACAGTTCTCATGCACAAGTGAACATGCATTAACTACAACAAAAAATAACATTTTTACTATTTCAGATGCCTGTCTAATTGATATTCCTATATTAGGACAGTATTCCATGATTTGCTTTCAGAAGCAATTCATCTCTTCTTTCCAGGTACACTTTTAGCACAAATGTAAGATATCCTCACAGTGGAAGATGCTAATATCTGTGTGCGTGTGTGTGTGTGTATATACACAAAGAGAGGGAGAGAGAGAGGGAACAAGAAACTTATTAAAAATATAATTAAGAAACAAACTGAGGGTTTTGGAGGGGTAGGGTGGGGGGCTGGGTGAGCCTGGTGGTGGGTATTAGGGAGGGCACGTACTGCATGGAGTACTGGGTGTGGTGCATAAACAATGAATTCTGGAACACTGAAAAAATATATAATTAAGACAGGATTTTGCTTACACATCTATCTTCATTTCCTTTTTTTTTTTTTTTTTTTGTGGTTCAGCCTGTCATCTATTTCTTTACTTCTGTAATTATATCCTCATTTCTTTGAAACAAAATGTGAAAAGTGAATACATAAACAGTCCCTAAGGATTTAAGCTTGATTCTTTGTATTCCTACTACTAGCTGTGACTGACTGGCAGAAAAAAGCAAAACAACCAAGCAACCCTTGGTTCTGGTATACTGATAGTCACAGCCAAATACAGGGTGTATATCTGCATCAATTAGAGTTTCTACATTAAGCCCATTTGAATCCAATTAATTCTTCTGCATGAAATCTAGGGTCCAGGAGACTTTTTATAGAATCTGAAAACAATCCAATCCTTTCCCTAAAACAGATCTATATCCCAAAGGGTACAATAATAAATCAACAGAGAAAAATGGAATAGTCATAGACCATGCTTGTAAGTTCTCTGTTTAAACTGAAAAGCCCAGATTTATCATTTATTGATTTTTTTTTAAAGATTTTATTTATTTATTTGACAGACAGAGATCACAAGTAGGCAGAGAGGCAGGCAGAGAGAGAGGAGGAAGCAGGCTCCCCGCTGAGCAGGGAGCCTGATGCGGGGCTCGATCCCAGGACCCTGGGACCATGATCTGAGCCGAAGGCAGAGGCTTTAACCCACTGAGCCACCCAGGTGCCCCTATCATTTATTGATTATTGATAAGGAAACTCATATAATCCACAGAGGAAATGTCCATGTGAGCTAAGACCCAACACAAGGGACAAGGTTAATTATCAATACTCTGGGAGTCACATGGAGTCTGATGACCAGTAAATACTCAGGAGGCCTGGCCTGGATTATTAGCTCAAGAATCATCAAGCCAGCCCTTCAGAAGCCACTAGTGAACATGCATGAGTATCATTGGGTTCCTTACCAAGTTATGTGTATTGCAAGAGAATGAACAACCCAGAAGGACCCCTATAAAATGCGAGCCAATATGGAGGATTTTTCAGGTGGGCTCCAGAAAAATAAGCCAGAGGAGGAAAATGAGAGGAAAACAGAAGTTGCAACATAATAATGGTGTGGGAAGAAAGCAATGACCAACAGGGTTAGTTAGATACCACTGTGAGGTTAAAGAGGACAGAGAAATGTCTGAGGGATTTAATAAGAAAGGCAGCAGAGAGCTCATTCCATGGAATTGAAGGGCGGGATGCCTGATACCAGCTGGCCGTGGAGGGAGAGGGAGGTTAGGAAGACAATGCAGGGATGGCTGACTACCATGTCAAGTCAAAGCTGTGCGTGGGTAGAGCAACAGTGGAAGTTAAAGATGTGGGTGGCTCAGTCGTTCAAGCGGCCGACTCTTGGTTTCAGTTCAGGGCATGATCACAGGGTCTTGGGATCAAGCCCCTCATGGAGCTCCATGCTCAGTGTGGAGTCTGCTTGAGATTCTCTCTCTCCCTCCTCCTGTCCCTCCCACCACCCACTCTCTCCCATTCTCTCTCTAAGATAAATAAATAAAATCTTAAAAAAAAAAAAAAAAAAGATGTGAGGTCAAGCAACTAATGTGAGGGCCCAGGGGTTTCCAATGAATAGGGAAATATGAGGAGGCAAATGATCAATGACATACAAAATGAATGAATGTTCTATTATCAAAGATACTTATAAAGTCAAAGATTGTAGACAACACAGTTGAAAAAAAAAATCTACTGAAGAACATGTGTGTACTGGTTCCCATGAATTTAGACTCATTTGAGAATTCTAAGGACTTAAAATGAGAGGTGGAAAAAGAGAAATAAGCTCAAGTTATTTCAATGGCACAGCTTCTTGGCACACCGAACAAGAGTTCCTAGTGGGTTAAATAACACTTAGCGAATATAGACTATCATAGCCCCTGACTGACGGCTCTAAGTTCTCAGGAAAACGAGAAGAGGGACCCAGATGACTCACCCACAGCAACCTAGCAACTCAGAGCTGATGAAGACATGACACAGTAAAGAAGGAGGATCTTCAGTGACGGCCAAACATTTAGGGTAGACACACACACATGGGTGTACACCATATTCTCAGCAAACTAGTTAATACTGAAGGGTATGGTGTAGGGGAACGTCGGCTAGGAGACACATTCCTGAAAATGCACATACCTAATCAATAAACCAATAGGACGACCCCAAACTTTAATGTCACATAAAGATTTAAATCTCTCGAGGGGGAGTACTTAACATCTACCCATCAAGCACCTACTAAACACCACATGCATCTCATCATTTACTAACCTCATTTAAACAGGACAGTCATTAATGGCTAGCATTCAAAAATAGGATCCTCACTCTTATCGTAACAACATGAGAATCTGAAAGTAGTTTCTAAAATCCATCTCCATTTTAAATAATATTTAAGAAGTGGGTTTCTGGTAAAACAATCCTTTATCGCTGGAGTTAAAAGCTATGGATAATGAAACTATCTTGAACTACTCTAAATGGTATGCTTTCTTTCTCAACACAGATGCCTCTGGTATACACTGGTTTTAAACCAGACTCGTGGCGAACAGGTTAGACCCCATCTCCTAGAGATAAGCATTTAATGTACTTTTATCTGGATCCCCCCCCCCCCCGAAAAAAAAACTTGGTTTCTTCCTAATCAGTGATTCCTATGTTGGCTTTTTGGTTGTTTAATAAAACCTGCCTTTCCTTTGTCGATCAATACTGGGTAAAATATAGCAACAGACATTTACTGTAACCTCAAGAGATTCTTTTAGGCATGTGAGACTGACACTTTATGCCTTTTCTTCACTTAGTGTTTGGGCTACTCCTTCTTTTACTTTTCCTTCCTTTTCACATTAATCACACTAAACACTACATTCATTCATTCTATATGCATCTACTACGTACCTACTCTGTGCCATGACACCCTCAAAGCCCTGGGGGTATTTCAGTGAATGAAGGAGAAGTCCCAACTGCTGCAGAGTTTACATTTCAGGCAATAAATAAATAAATAAATAAAATAGAATAAAAACCGCCAAACAAACAAACAAACAAAAACCCTACAATTTTTGAATTTATGGTCACTAAGGGAAAACATTCTTAGTCTTTGGCTCCACATACCTTTTATCCCCGGTAAAGCTCTACAATTATTCTTTGCCCCATCAGGCCATCAAATATACTAGCTGCAATACTTTCTCTCAACCTATTACCCTCCTATGGGTAAAATCTGAAAGATAATGAGGAGCTAGACTGCCAGGTTACTAGAGTTTATGGAAATAATGCTCCAGAGTAGAAACAGGGTTGTTGTTTTTTATTTTTTTTTCCTACTCCAACTGTATCATTTTTTTAAAAAAGATTTTATTTGTTTATTTGACAGACAGAGATCACAAGTAGGCAGAGAGGCAGGCAGAGAGAGAGGAGGAAGCAGGCTCCCTGCTGAGCAGAGACCCAGACGCAGGGCTCGATCAAAGGACCCTGGGATCATGACCCAAGCTGAAGGCAGAGGCTTTAACCCACTGCGCCACCCAGGCACCCCCAACTGTATCACTTTTTAAAAGAACTGATAGAATAAAAGGATTTATCCTGATGCACAGAATGTATACTGGAACAAGCACTAAGAAAATGGGTATAGCTCATGGGTGATTTTAGCACATCAATGATAGGCGCAAGATAAATAAAAACACACTGAATGTGAGCTATGTTTCTGGACACCACATAAAATAGTCAAATAAAGTTCACGTCCTCCCAAATAAAAGAAGGTGATTTCTGTACTATTCCAAACTTAAATAATCAAACATCTTAGTTCTGTTCTAATTTTCCAACATTATGCACCAATACTACCAACATGACCAATACTACCAACCAACACAACACAAGGTCCTTGGGACCTTCCCGTACATGTTTGGTAATTCATGTCTCTTCTTCGTCTCTATGCACGCCCTAGGTTGCATACGATGCCTCTCTCTGGAGAAGCTTCAATCATATGCTCCAGTTAACACTACCACCATCTCCCTAACTTCTGTTTTTACATCTATCCCTCATCCTACTTACACAGAAAGTGCATGCTATCTGGTCATCAAGTGGCTGGTTAATTAGGACTGGAAATTAAAAGAGATTTGTGGTAAGGGGAAACTTCCAGGGAAGACGAGGTTCATTTTGATCGTGCTGAGTTTGGTCCTTCAACATGATCAAACACCTGTCACTAAATCAGAGAAGATCAGTGTGTTTCCAAAGTGAAAAGGATCACAAATACAAACCTCTACAACATCTAACATCACGACATTCTGCCCCACATTCTGAAAAACGGGTAGAAAGGTAATTTTATTTACGTAGTCATTAATTATACCCAAGGAAAAGCAAACATCTCGTGAAGTCAACATATACCACACAAGAAGCTCAGCTATTAAATCAGAGTTTCGCTTTATCGACCTCAAAGTTTAGATAGCCAAATAACAACACACCCCTCTAACAGTAATAAGATTTGCAATCTTTAATTTTAAAATAAATTTTCTACATTAGAAAAACTGCCTGGGAGCCTTAAACTCGCCTTCTTCCTGCCACAGAACTACTTGATAAATTTCTCCATGGCAGGAAGAGGTAATAAAAACCACTGACTGTCATCTCATTTAGGAGTCACTTCTGCTACCAACTCTTACCCTCTCCCCATTGCAAAATTCTGTTCTGAAACAGCTGTTTTTCTTGATTTTTCCATTGTAGGTCTGTCTTCTCACTGTGACAGTGAAATTTTACACCTGAGCCCACCTCCTGGGCAATGATGATATATTTTTTTCTTTTTATGTTACAACTTTGTTAGTTTTTACCTTTTGGGTTTTCTTTTTCTGAAGTTAACACTTGCCTCCATTTTAAAATTTGCTGTATTTTCTGTGTGTCCTTCAGGCTTGCACCTCTTCCAAAGTCTCCAACAGTACTCTGCAACCACTCTAAGCACAGGCAAGCAAGCCAGTCAGGTAATGCATCGGTGCCATTTTTTGCTGGAGACCTCCCCCTATCCCCACCCCCACCCCGAGGACCCTCCTATTCCCCTCCAGTCTGGGCTGGCTGCTCTCCCACTGCCCAGCAGCTGTTGCCATGGGACATCCCTTCACCACCAGGTTTCAAAGCTAAAGCCTGAGACTCACAGGAGTAAAGACAGGGGTTGGGATGGAAGGAACAAGAGGAAATTAAGACTCCTGGGACAGATCTGTAGCATGAACTCAAATTTGTCAACGGATGTGAAAAAGAGAGAATGTTTTATGAAGCCATTCAGATTAAGACAGCCTATTCCTAGACTACACTAAAACAAATACTGAGGGCTTTCTGGGTCAAGTACTAAAATTTAAATATTTCGTAAGATCTTTTGATACTGAAACTGAAGTACATCTTAAGTCAGGCTTTAGGTTCACTGTCAACTTTATGTCACTTCTTACATTCAGGATGGTGTGTGTGTGTGTGCGCGCGCACGTGCGCGCGCGGAACTGTTAAAAAAGAGCAAACCAGGGGCGCCTGGGTGGCTCAGTGGGCTGAGCCTTTGCCTTCGGCTCGGGTCATGATCTCAGGGTCCTGGGATCTCAGGTCCTGCATCAGGCTCTCTGCTCAGCAGGGAGCCTGCCTCCTCCACTCTCTCTCTGCCTGCCTCTCTGCCTACTGGTGATCTGTCAAATAAATAAATAAGAATCTTAAAAAAGCAAACTTTTTCCCTCAATACTTTTTAGTCAACCCTTTCATTAATTAAAACACCAAATTACTATTTAAAAAATGCACTAAAATACTTAAGAGAAATCATTTTTCTCAATTTTACTTCAGTTTTCTTGATATAATTAACTCTTCCCTTCACAGTGAATAAACAGTTATATCTATTTAGAGATATTACAAAAATAAGCTCTACCTAATGCACAGTATTAAAACTGAAAAACCTGGAAGTTCATAAAAAAGCACTTCTTAGTTCTTTTTCCTAGGGAAGAAATACAACAGAAATTTCCTATCAGTGGGGTGCCTGGGTGCTCAGTTGGCTGAACAAGGACTCCTGATTTCCATTCAGGTCATGATTACAGGGTTCTGGGTTCAAGTCTTGCTTTTGGCTCAGCAGGGAGTCTGCTTGGGGATTCTCTCTTCCTCTCCCTCTGCCCCTTCCCCCACCTCCACTCTTGTGCTCACTCTCTCTCTAAAATGAATAAGTAAGTCTTTAAAAAAATTTTTTCCCATTATTTGTGATGGTATTAAGACTATGTCTAATATGGTTTACATCACTTTTTAATTATAATTCACTAATTAAAATATAATGAACACTAGGGTTTCATGGTAAGGGTCTAAATTAATTCAGTGAGTTCCATTTTTTATGCTGGGTTTAAGCCACTTTCCTGTCCAAAGAACCGAAATCAGAGCTGTCCACACCACTCTAAATTTTACCCTTACATTTTATATTTGTCTTCTTTTACAGTTATTCACATGGCACAGAACATGGAGCCTTAAGTCCCCCAAAATTCTGCACAAGTTTTGTTGCACACAAATCATACTTTTTACTACAGCATTTTGGAGAGTTATTTACAGGCTAGAACAGTAAGCAAAATCAAGGCAGGATGGTCCCAAGTGTGTGATTTATCTTGGGAAAAACAATGATGAGAATTGAACTCTAAAGATAAAATGGAAAGTCAGTGTCCTTTCTCTGCTAGAGAAAGTGACGCTGTGGGAAGTAACCCAAGCCACACTACCTGAGAAAGGTGTTCATAAGTTACCAGAGTGAAAAGAGAACTTTTGGATAAAAGTCAATTTCCTTCTCAATTCCTCACCATAATTACCCGTAATCATTTACATCAGGAAGACCGAAAACTCCAGGACAAAAGGCCCAGCTTGAGGTTAGTTGGAAACATTATGGTTCTTCACACTAAATTCATGTTCAAACTACAGACTCATGATTTCCAAGACTGAATTACACAGATGTAACTGTGTTACAGTGTCTGGTTAACATAGAAAGTAAAATGTTTCAGACCCTCAGATCTGGTAGGACAGTAGCAATTCCAAATAGAGGCAGAAACCAAAAGAACTCAAAATAACATATCCACTATATTCGGCTGATGTATTATTAAGTCAAAAGAACTTTTGTCTTTTTAAAATAAAGTAGGGGACAATGTGAGTTTGTGAAATTTAAACTACATGTAACTTTTTTACTTCTTGGAAGCTAGCGTCCATCAGTCTCCCTATATGAAAAACAATTAGGGTGCCTGGGTGGCTCAGTTGGTTAAGCAACTGCTTTTGACTCAGGTCATGAACCCGGAGTCCTGGGATCTAGTCCCCCATCGGGCTCCCAGCTCCATGGGGAGTCTGCTTCTCCCTCTGACTTTCTCCCCTCTCATGTTCTATTTCACTCTTTCTCTCAAATGAATAAATAAATAAAATCTTTAAAAATTTTTAAAAAATCAAGTAAAAAGCAGTATCGAAAAGGAATTAAACACAATATGCTTTGCATGAGGTTAGCTGTTCACTATTGAAGATCACAGTAAATATAGGGGTCATTCTCACTTATATGAATAAACCATAATAATCTCAGTTTTTTAATTTTCATATTCCAGTACCTCTCAGAGAGAGTCATAATGCACACAGACAACTAGCAGTCCAACTCAAACAGTGCTGGTATTTCATACCAAGAAATGGCAAAACATGAATAACCAGAATAGCAGGATGTGCCTGAGTAACTTTCAACCTTCTTATGACTGAATTATCAGCTTAAAAAAAAATAATAACCTACTTTCAAAAATTCCAACCTTAGGTGCCAAAAACCATCTATCATGGGTTTACATAAAATAGGTATATATTCAAACAACAGCCTGAAAATAATTGCTTAGATGTAAATTTAAATTAAAAATATCATAATAGCATCCATTAAAAAAATGAATGAAATGAATAAATGAAAAGAGCAATGCTTTTTAATCATGATCAATTACTATTCTTCCCAAAACAGTGAACCATGCTCTAGACCCCATACTCTGTACGGTCCTGCCTTCAGGATTGGTACTCATCCTTCGTCTAAATCCCCAAATTAAGATATCCTCCATGCCTGTCCCAGTCCTTGAAATTTTGGCTCAAATGCTACTTCCTGCTAAGTCTTCTTTAAATTTCTCAGCTGAAATTCCCCAAACCCTTTTCTAAACTATAACCAGTAAAAGAGGAGGGACCACATTTTAACTATCTTCTTGGCTACGCATGTAAGTAGTGGATACTTACACAATGAATATATTAATTATACTTTTTACTAGCCATTTTTTTTAAAGATTTTATTTATTTATTTGACAGAGAGAGATCACAAGTAGGCAGACAGGCAGGCAGAGAGAGAGAGAGGAGGAAGCAGGCTCCCTGCTGAGCAGAGAGCCCGATGCGGGACTCGATCCCAGGAACCTGAGATCATGACCTGAGCCGAAGGCAGCGGCTTAACCCACTGAGCCACCCAGGCGCCCCTTTACTAGCCATTTTTATAGGATTTATTTCTCTGTGAATAGTCTATTGACTGTTTCTCAAGTCGGAATTTAGAGAAAACATTATTCTAAATAGTCCCTTTTATTACTAACAAATAACAGACATCAGATTTTTAAACTTACTATCAATTAAAAAAGTAGCTTAATGGAGTTTCTTTAAACTCAGAATCAGAAATAAGTATTAAAAATTTCTTTCATGGGAGGCCTGGGTGGCTCAGTGGGTTAAGCCTCTGCCTTCGGCTCGGGTCGTGATCTCAGGGTCCTGGGATCGAGTCCCACATCGGGCTCTCTGCTCAGCGGGGAGCCTGCTTCCTCCTCTCTCTGCCTCTCTGCCTACTTGGAATCTCTGTCTGTCAAATAAACAAATAAAATCTTAAAAAAAAAAAATTTCTTTCATATCTTCATCTATAATAGCACACATGTATTTTATTAAAGTGACTACAAGATCTGCAAAACATTTAACCAAGAACTGATTATAAAAAGAAAACAAATGACTGCCAAGTATTTACTTGACAGTAATGTGTAATGTAATTACATGTAATTAACACGTAATGTTCATCACAGCACATCACACGTAATGTTCATCACAGCACCATTTATTATAATCACCATCACGAAATAAAGGAAACAACGAAGTCACCTAAAGTAAGGAATAGACACACTACAGGGTCTAGTAAAAGGTTAGTTTAAAAACTGTGTTTTCCAAAATTATTTAATTTCATGAATAAAGTAGTATAAAAATATGAAGTGGAAAAAAGTTCACAAAACAAGAATAGTGTAACTGTGAAAAATACTAAAAGCAGACTATATACAAAAAAAAATACAGATTCAAAGCAAGTTGTTATTTCTTGGTCATGGTTGCATTTTTCTCAGCTTGGCACAATGAACATGCATTGCTTTTGTAATCAGAGAAATTTAAGCACAGTTATAATTCTTAGCACGTCCTACAAAGGAAAATTCCCATTAACCCCGCACTATTCATTTCTCAATGCATTGCCAAGAATTACTGGACCCGTACCACTGCAAATAAACTGAGATTTCTTTTCTGTGCCTAGCGTCTGGGGCCTGCATCAATGAATTTTGTGTTTTAATAAAGCAGTGACAGACAGAGCACCCCACAGGGAGGAGATTTTAAAAAACGGTAATTTTTAAAATAATAACTAATGTAACTTAATGACTCTTGAATATTAGTTCCAGTTAAAAAAAAAAAAAGACAAAATTAAAGATATAACTAAGTAAATCATTCATGGTATCCTAGCTCTCATAACATGTTGTTCCAGAAAGAAGACAGCACAGCAGGTACAATAATTAAAACAAGGAGATGAAAGTCAATGGGAGCTGGAGACAACAAAGACCACTAATTGTTTCTTTCTAAAATTTGATTTATTTAAAAAAACAACAACAACAACATTTTCAGCTCAATCTGGAGCCAATATAATTAGCACCAGTGGGGAGCCGGCAGAAAAGGAAGAGAGATTTAACCACTGGTCTTGGCGGATGACCTGTCAGAAGGAAATAATTTCTATACGTTCTCCTACTTAACCCAATGTCCTTCCCCACTCCGAAGCAATCTACAGGGAAAATGTAATTTCTTCCCATTCAACAATCTGCCTTTTAACAAATGTAGCTCCCATACACAAATTTGGAGGGAAAACAAAGAACAAGATCAAAGCCTTTTCTGAAGAATTAGTAATGATGAACGCTGCTTGTATGTGGTTGAAGATAAGAATGGAGACATTTTCTTTTAATCTGGCAGCATGGTACTTTTAAAACTAAAAAATATTTTCCCATAAGGACTTACTACTATCATATAAAGCTTATAAAGTACAACCACCAGTAGATAAAATAACAATTATTCTGTGTGTTCTTTAAAGCCTTTGACTTCTCTTTCAATTATCACTACCTGTTGATAGATATTGGCATTTTATGTGCTGATTTCACTGTCCATCTTTTCTCAATAAAAGTCACTTGTTTATTATAGAAATTAACAAATAAAACCAAAATCATCTGTAATCCCACTCTTTGTAAAGAAACACTGGTAAGATTTCTTTTCCATGCATATTTTCTTTTACATTATTGAGAATCAGACTCTATATACTGGCTTGGAAGTATGACACACTTGGAATGTTTGCTAGTCCCACACAAAAGACCACCTAAAAAGAAGCCTGTTATCTGTCCAGGAACAGTGAGGGATTAGCCTTCCCTGATGAAGAAACGTTCAGGGATTCTGGCCATTCCTTATGAGAGCATGAAGGAGACAATCCTTAAAACCAGAACCAGGGGGGCGGCAGGGTGGCTCAGTGGGTTAAAGCCTCTGCCTTCGGCTCAGGTCATGATCCCAGGGTCCTGGGATCGAGCCCCACATCGGGCTTTCTGCTCAGCGAGATCATTCCCACAGTCCGTGTGTATATAACCCAGCACACGATCTCCCAGGGCTTCATAAGCAGTTGTAATGACGGACTGCAGAGGTCAATGAACAGGGGAGGAGGCACAGGTGCTGACCGGATTAACGGGCCAGTACAGCTGGGCATTTACAAGATCCTAGTGTCTGCAATAGGAACGATACAAACGTTCTCCCATGCCCAGCCCCATTCTTAAATTTAGGAGTCTCGGGTAACATTCTTAGATATTGTTCTGCTGTATGGTATGTCTCAAGGGAAGTGTCATTCAGCATAAATCCAAAAAACTGCTCTGGTACATTACCTGTCAGAATATCCAAATACAAACTTTTCATACCCAAGAAGATTAAGATAGCTATAGATAATTCACACAACAGGAGACACCAAAAGACAAGGTATGACTGTCTTAAAACTTTACTAAAGCAATAAAATCCAAACTAGAGATGAATCAAATAACTTCAGTTTCTCACCTGACCATGTCTGAATAGTTTCCTGGTCATTACTACTTGTATGTTTGGAAAGCCTGAATATAAAATGAAATAGAATGACATTTAAGGTAACAATTCTCTAATTTCGAATTCTTTTGGAGTAAGCTATTAACCCACTTTCGCCCCCAGACATCAAGAGTGATCTGTCTTAGGCAATGCGCCCTACGCCCTGGATAGAACCAGGTGCAGAGCAGTGTTAGTTTCAGTGCTGGGTCTATTACACCAGGGAGAATAGTCATTCCTGCAGAAAAGGGTTGAGGGCTTTGCAAAGAAAATATTCTCCTTGAGTAATGACAATGATGTGCTTAATTCCACATGAGATAATTAATGAAACATTTCATACGACGAAGAGCTATCTTATATTCGGGTTCTAGAAGCACGATCAAAGGCAAGGGGTGAAAAGAGAAAGCCAACTCACTCTCAAGGGAGATCAGCAACCCGCGGAAGGAAAGTGTCACCAGCAACCTCATGCACTTTCTCCATCCAGACAAGGAATGCAAGATACTGTGGAGCAAGTATGCCTAAGACAAATACACGATCTGAAGAAAAACAACACAGTACACCACCGACCCTGCATCTGATAGAAAGGTCAAGAAGGGTGCATGCTAGGCATAACAGGCATTTTTCTCTCCTCAAGCTCTGTTTTGGGTTTTAATATGCTTAATGTTTAAGACAATTGTACTCTGTTCTCTAGGTAGCTCTTTTCTGAGAATTATCTTCAATAAAATCATGTCTTTCATCTGAAGGATAAATTCGGATATAGCCAAACTTCTGAAGTTTGAAGTGTACTTATTATATTAATGCTAAACACTAATTCTTTGTTCAAGCAGCAACTCATATGTAAGAATGCTGCTTATTACTACCATCAAGTGGAAAACATTATCATATGGAGACTGAGTCACAACTGTCACCTTTATGAACACAACGTGGGTTGTGACTTTTAAAAAAACTGTTATCAATTGCCTCCCATTCACAGCCTTTCTTTCCTTTATGATCTGATTTGGTAAATCAGCTGGTTATCAGCTCCAAAACAATTTTTGTTGTGACCGTAACACTGGATTATGCATTGAAAGGTCCTGGACTTTCGTCCTATTTCTGCCACAAACACCCGTGCCAGGTAGACATTTAAGGTATCTCAGTATTTCTGCCTGTGAAGCGAGACCACTTAGGAGGAAACTCCGTCCTTGGTGTATAACACACTTTATCACAATAAAACATTTTGACAGTTAATCACTGCATTATCATAAAATCTTTTGACTTCCTATTTAGATCTGAAGACATTTCATATATCTTTTCTTCCTTTTGACAGTATTTTTTTCCCTTGGAGTTTTAATTCACTCTTCCATGGGGCGGGGCATGGAGTAGGGCAAAGAGAACAGCTGGGAAGGAGGAGACAATTAATTTAGGGTCACAGGAAATTTGAGGTCAAAGGAAATTTGCCACCACTAAGCCATGCCATTGTGGTGAACTGCAATCATAATGTGGATTCTATTGTTTTGTCAATGCTGACACTTCTGAATAGTTATGAAGCGGGAAGATCTTAAGCAAAATGTAAAAACGGATGCAGTTTTGAGTGACCTATCAGGTGTCATCAGCAATGAAGCTCATGTAAAGACCTACTACCGGGGCCCCTGGGTGGCTCAGTGAGTTAAGCTTCTGTCTTCGGCACAGGTCATGATCTCAGGGTCCTGGGATTGAGCCCCACATTGGGCTCTCTGCTCAGCAGGGAGCCTGCTTCCCCCACCCTGCCTTCTGCTCTGCCTACTTGTTCTCTCTCTCTCTCTCTATCAAATAAATAAATAAAATCTTTAAAGGAAAGAAAGAAAGAAAGATCGACCTGCTACCTGGTTCCCAGTGAGTGTTATGTCCTAAACAAAATGTATCTGAAACATTTCACAGAATGGGTGAGAACCAAAAGAAACAGATCATTAACAAGACCTCACCTAATTAACTGGTTCATAATCTACTTCCCAATGTACACTGAATTAGACGGTCTCTTGGCCTAATAACTAAACTGGCTTGAAATACACAGTTCTGGGGCACCTGGGTGGCTCAGTGGGTTAAGGCCTCTGCCTTCAGCTCAGGTCATGATCCCAGGGTCCTGGGATCAAGTCCCACATCGGGCTCTCTGGTCAGTGGGGAATCTGCTTTCCTCTCTCTCTTTCTCTGCCTGCCTCTATGCCCGCTTGTGATCTCTGTCTGTCAAATGAATAAATAAAATATTTTTTAAAAAAAAAGAAAAGAAAAGAAATACACAGTTCCTGGAGACAGCTGACCTCTATATTTAAACATTACTTATCTTCTTATTAAATCTTCAGTTTTTAACCTGTTAGACAGAAAAGGGTTAGAGGCCTTGTAAAGTATTTAAGAATAAGGAAGAAGGAGGAACCACGAAACTCTTGAATTATCAAATGTTTAAGAATCTGGTTTTCCACACTCTCCTCATCCATTCCATTGTGAGTAGTAAAACTAAATGAAAACTTCACTCTAATGGCCAGTGTTTTCCATTAATGTCTTAAATTATGGACACGCACGAACAGTAATCAGTACATATGCTATTACAGCATTCACATTTAAGCAAGTATTATACAGATCTCCAGAATCTTCAACATGTATCCTAAGTTTGCTGTTGGGACTTTTTAAAAAAGAACCCTTTTAGTTTTTACAAGAAGTCACTGGAATGTATATCCGTATTTGTCCACAGTCCCTCTGTATAGATCTCTACGTTCTCATTTACAACCATGCAAGCTAGCAGACCAAATGCTGATTTCCACACTGCCTGGTTACACAAAAGTATCAACTAGGAAGAGACTACTTACCAAGTCAGATTAAATATGGAGCATGACAGTGTTTCCAGAGGAAAAAGTATGACATCCCACTAAACAGCTCAATTTTTCAAATCAAAAGCGGAAGTAAAATTTGAGGTTGGTAAGAGAAACACACATTTAAACCTTCGTGATCTAACTGCTTCCTCCAGTTAGATATAAGCAGAAAAGAATTCCCCAACTCTGCATCCAACTATTGCAAGTAGAGTAATCGGGTTGTTTCAAGAAAGAGATTCTGAAGAAATGAGCGGAATGGAGGAGTACCACATTAGGTTCGCTCCTACATGAAGTCTGTGTAAGAAAACACACAAGGCCCTAGTTCTCCAAGTCTAGAGAGTTGGTGTGCATGAGAATCACCTATGGGATTCGGTAAAATGAGGATTCCCCAGACCCTTCCATGTAGCCACTAAGGAATCGATCTAAGACTCCATAGTTTTAATAAACATTTTAGGCAAATTCATTCTGAGGCAGGATGCCCAAAATGCTGTTCCTGCGCTGTCAGAACACAGGATACCTTCAGAGTCCAAAATACAGTCCATTCCAGAGCAGCAGAAAGAAAAGGCCTATCTGATCTAATGAGCACATCCTTCTTCTCCATCCCCGAAGACCAGAGCAACCAGTGTGTGCCCCGCGGCCAGCTCACCTAAGCAGCGGTAGGGGATCACGATGTGGGCGTGGGTCTTGCACTGCTTGCGGCCCCTCTTGCACCAGTTCTGGATGGTCACTGGTTGGTTGGCTTCCACCACGTTGGTGATCTGCAGTTCAGGGTAGACCTGGGCGAGCACACAAAAAGGGGAAGGGTTACTAGCGGCAGACCCCTCCTCAACCACAGCTGTTGTTCTCAGGCACCGCAATCTCGCAGCTTTTGTGCTGATCTAACTCTGATCGAGCATAAGAAATTCCAGGGAAAGAAAACGATGCAGGTGACAAAAACCAAATCACCCCATTCAAAATATTGAGTGATAGGACTTGGATTTTATTGTACCTTAAAATATTATTTTTTCCCCTGGGGGAGATAAAATAAAAATGGGGAGGAGACCCTCTTATAAGTATAGGGTCATCTTTTTTTTTTTTTTTTTTTTTTAAAGATTCCATCAATTTATCTGACAGAGAGAAATCACAAGTAGATGGAGAGGCAGGCAGAGAGAGAGAGAGAGAGAGGGAAGCAGGCTCCCTGCTGAGCAGAGAGCCCGATGCGGGACTCGATCCCAGGACCCTGAGATCATGACCTGAGCCGAAGGCAGCGGCTTAACCCACTGAGCCACCCAGGCGCCCTAAGTATAGGGTCATCTTAATGCAAAATTAAGTGGTGTGAGGATGATAGTCTGTAATGTCCTAAATAAAGATTATAGTAGATACTCCTGGGAATATTACCATTACTTAAATTTAACCCACCCCTATTTTACTAATTAAGCAAACATTTTATATACAGGATATGACATAAAGCAGCTTTCTAAATAAAAATCTTCTCTTTATTCAAAGTAATTTATGTAAGTATCATTTGTTGGGGTGTCTGGGTGGCTGAGTCGGTTAAGCATCTGCCTTCAGCTCAGGCCATGATCTCAGGGTCCTGGGATCAAGCCTCATTATCGGGCTCCCTGCTCAGTGGAGAGCCTGCTTCTCTGCTCTGCTTCTGCTGCTCCGCGCTGCTTGTTCTCTTTCTCTCTCAAATAAATAAATAAATAAATAAATAAAATCTTAAAAAAAAAAATGTCAAGCAGTTATCATGGGTGTCATTTAGATAAAGAACTGCATTCATGAAACTCTTCGCTTGATAACTAACTACAGCTCTTTGCTTTGGTTATGGATCTCAATAGGGCACAATGCTTACTAAGTGCTTGGAATGAAACATGAAACTGAATCAACATAAAATATATTTGTCCAATACCAAATCTATTAATAGTAATGAGTAGGGATGTGAAAGAAAAAAATAAAAAACATAAATATCCTTCTAAACTACACTTTGCACTTTGCTAGGATTACTGTTGTGCCAAATGAAAACAATCAAGAGAGACAAGCCTAAGGGAAGCAAGGCTGTAAGCAAGGGAATGGTTGGAGTGATGGACTCTAAAATCTTAAGTGGGAATTAGGAAGGTGGGATACATGCTTAAAGACTGTAGTATCAACGAGTCCTGGTGTGGGCTACAGAATTTCGGCATAAAGGCACGAAAGAAAGTGAGGTGGTTACAAGTGGTACTTGGAGGGTTGGAGAGTTGAGAGATGCAAGATCTCGGCAATTTCAAGAAGCAGATTACGGCCAGGGGAGGGAATGGCTGATGGCATGCGAGAACTCTACCCCTGAACCACCAATGCGGGAATGGCTGATGAAGAACTATGATGGCAGCAAGATCGCTGGCAGAAGGAATCGTCAAGGAACCGGGAAACTGGCATCTTGGGAGGATCCTGGAGGCTGGCATTGTTAGGGTGACAGAAAGCCAAGAGCTACACCCTTCGAAGATGGAGGGGGAATGCCGCTGAGGTGGAGAGAGGTCTCCAGACTCCCCAAAAGACAGAAGAGCAAGGTGCCCTGGCTCAGGAGCCCGTACCTCACAGTTGGGGCCGGCAGTGTTATAGGGAGGAGGGGGAAGAATGGTCGGGAAGTGAAGATGAGGAGGAAGGAGGCACAATGCCAGCAGGACTGTTAGGAAAGAACTTCTACCAGTGGAGGCTTCAGGGGAAGCAACGCTTGTGAGGAGAACCAGGTTTCTGAGCAAGAAAACAACGTCCGCAGCGTGGGCTATGGATAAGGAGAATGTCGCTTAGGATTGTCTGTCGCAATCAGAAGGCTTGCCCACGACCCTGTCTTCACTTCAACTGTTGATATTTTATTCATTGTGGGTTGGGGGCCATTAATTCTGATTTTTAAAATACGGCATTAAACTATTATGTGACTCCGGAGTGCCTCATTCACCACACCCAGCCCTGAGATCTATCAGTTAAAAATAAATAAATAAATAAAGCACTGAGAACAGATAAAAGCTGGTCCGTCTGGACAGTGGATGATTCAGCGCCAAAAAGAAAGGAACCATTAAGCCATGAGGAAACCCGAAGGAACCTTAGATGCACACGACCAAGGGAAAGAGGCCAAGGTGAAGAGGCTCCATCCATACTGTACGATTCCAGCTCTGACATTCTGGGAAAGGCAAAGCCATGGACAGAGAAATGATTAGTGGGTACCAGGAGTTCGAGGGAGCGAGGGACGAAAAGGAGGAGCCACAGAGGACTTTTAGTGCCATGAAATTATTCTATGACACTATGATAGTAAATGCGGTCATTGTACGTTCGTCCAAACCTGTAGCTTGTACAGCACCAGGAACTAAGCCCTACTGGAAACTCTGGACTCTGGGTGATTATGAGGTCAGTCTCAAGTCATCACGTGGAACAAATATACCCGCTGCGGTGAGGGATGTTGATGTTGGGGGAGGCGGGACAAGAGAGGGGGGAGTCGGTGGGGACAGGGGATATGTAAGAAATCCCTGTGCCACTTCCTCGGTTTTGTTGTGAACTTAAAATTGATCTAAAAAATAATGTTTATTTTTTTTAATCAAGATTTTATGTATTTATTTGACAGGGAGTGAGAGTACAAGCAGGGGGAGCAGCAGAGGGAGAGGGAGGAATAGTCTCCCCACTGAGCAGAGCTGGATGTGGGGCTCCACCCCAGGATGCTGGGATCAGAACCTGAGCCAAAGGCAGATGCTTAACTGAAACATCCAGGTGCCTCATAAAGTCTATTTTTTTTTTTAATTAAAAAATAAACATTGTAGTGCAGGATAAATCCAGTGGGAGAGGTATATGCGGTAAGAACACACAAATCAGGATATCTGAATCAGAACCCTGGGATGGCTACCAAGAAAGCTACTCTTCAAAAACATGGCCAGTTAACGTAGCTGGAAATGGAAACATCTACCTCCCTTTATTTTATTTTGTTTGTAAGTATCCTAACACCTTACTGCATGCGTTTCGGTCACGGATAATGCTCAACTTGAAAATGCCACTAAAAATTTAATATCTCCATGGCTTTCTTCCATATAATGAAAGGTGAAGTGGCTCTTTGTACAGGATATAATTCTCCCGCCACCTTTCCTTGTTTATTAGATCACAAAAGTACAGCACTTGTGAGTCATAAACTCCATGACCTGGAGAGTTTGCCCTGAGGGACACGACTTGATGTGCCTTAAAGTGTGAGTTGCTGCATTTTTCTTAAGGGGTTCTAGCAGCCTCTTCACAGAAATACTACCCTGCTGAGAATGTTCTCCGGAGCTTTCAGTTTTCTGTAAACACTGTGGCAGGCACGGACAAGTCACACTATTTTCTTTTTAATTGCAAGCCAAAACCAAACAATAAACAAACAAAAAAACAACCATTTGCAGGGTACAAACCGGAAAGCAGGAAAGGAAGGACACACCGCACACCATCTTCAGTGTCTGATAGTCATGTTGGGGCAACAGAGCAGTAACTCACTCCGCTGGGAATGTTCTAGTGGACAGAATTGCATACTGACAAATTAAAATCAGGGAAAACAAGGCTTTCCCCAAGATCACCAGGGCTGCAGAAAGTGATCAGCCAAACACAGAATTTACTTCCGGTTTCTACCATGAGATCCTAGAGCACTTGTGTTCTTCCCTGTGCTTTGACTCTCTCTCCAGAATACCGACAGGGTCGGCTGTTACTATGCAGGTGGAGGAGGAGATCACAAACCCTGAACCTGTAGAAATCCCATGCACAGTGTACCCCAAACCTGATTTACCTATTTTTCAGAGACAAGGAGTTCTGAGTTTGGATCTGCCAAAGATAATAAAATTCTGCTGTTCTAAAGTCAGGAGGTTTATTTTAGAAGAGGAAAGAACATCAACAAGACAAGTATCAAAATTTCTTTGAAAGCGCAAAGAAAGTCCCAGGGAGTCCACAGGCACATACAAGCCCCAACTCAGAACCAGAAACAAAACGACACAATGAAAAAAACACATCAAAGTTTCTGACTAAAAATGCAAGTCCCAGACACCTAGTTTTTTATTAAGCATCTCTAGTAGGTAACCAGAGACAACCATTTTAATGTTATGAGACAAGCATTTTATGTTGAAAAATAGCATAGCTTACAGGTTTAGGCAAGAATAAAAATTAACGAGATCCGCCAAGATGTTCATGGCTAGTGAAGTCCCTGACTTTTAACCATGACTCATTAGTAGTATCAGTTCATTGTTTTACATTTTCTTTGTAGCATCTCAAATCTCAACATAAAAAAATAACGATAGCTGAGCTCCTTCGGCCATGTGCTGCTTTCCAACACAGGTAATACCCATATTGCTAACACAACAAGCATTACTAATAACTTGCTAGTGTAGGATTAGCAAGTGAATTTTTATATGGCCTCTCTCTTTTCTGAAACGTTTCCTGTGTGAACCCCATATATGAGCAACTATTTTCTTGATTAATTAAAAAAAAAAATGTAGGCCACTATAGCTATCTGAGTAAACTCTTAAAACAGAAGCAAATCTAGGTCTGTGTCAGTTACGTGAATAGTACACTGTTCTCGGTTCCTACAAATCTTCCTGAATCACAGCTACCCAGAGCAATCGCTGTATAAATACAGTGTGCTCCAAACACACTCCTACTTAAGACCCTTCCAGCACGTTCCAGATGCCCAAGCCTATTAGGGTGCCCCCTGTGTCATGGACAAACCGCCCCCACTCACAGTGTAATGCAATGTTAATCCCTCCCTCCACTTCAGGAATGCTTTATGGCATTTACCACAGTGTGCCTCACATTCGGGTTAAGGACACATGTATACCTCTTTCCCAGGGGAAAATGCACTTTCCGGAAGGGCAGGAAACACAGTTTGGCACCCCAGAGCCTTCCTATGGTTCTTCACGTTCATTACCTTTGGCTGAAGGCTATCAGGAAGCTGCCAGCTCCCTCTCCCTCTCTGTGGGCTCCAGCCCCACCCCCAACCTTCTGAAGACGTCCTCATTAGTGGCCATGTTTTAACTCTGCAGTTCTGTCCCTGTAGCTAATTAGAGTCCGAGGAAAGCAAACTAAATCACATTCTCTTCCTCCAAGAATTAATACACACAGGCTCCAGGCAGACACAACACCCGGCTGGTAGGAGAAGTCATCATCAGAGACGGTGGGGATCTCAAAACCTGCAGGCGGAGGGCAGCAAGGCACCTGCAAGCAGCAGCTGGCCTAGGGCATGAAAAAGGAAGATGTGCACACAGAGAGAAGCTACGGTGAGAAAGGCAGGCACAAGAGCCCAAGACAGAGAGACAAGGCAGAGGAGCAGACAGGGAACCGCTGAGTGAGGCATGGCACGGCCCCTCCAAACTTTGTGGACTTTGGTTTCCTCCAACTGAACAAAATCCAAAAAGGCCCCAACTCAAATACTGGTTCACAAGTACCCTCTCTTTGAGCCCCTCAATCTCTGAATCCAAAGCAGTTTATCTTTCACCTGTTGCCTACCCCTTCTGCCTTCCATTAGGGCCCTGTGCCTTTCTGTCCTTTAGAACACACACTCCCTGAAGGCAGGGACAAAGCAATTCATCTTCATGTTCACGTACCTGCGGCCAATACTGTGATAGCACAGCAAGTGCCTGATAAATACGTAATGGTATTTCTGCTTAAGCTCAGAGTCCATTAATTATAGGGAAATTCAGGATATATTAAACCCCCATCAGGGATTTTCAATGTATCTCTTAAATGAATAATCTAATAGTATAATATTATAGTTGGACTATGAGCACTTGAGAAAAATAAGCATCTCAACACCCTCCAATATTATTCTCCCAAGTATGATGTGGCAACTTATATAAATAATAGCCTCATATAAGAGGCAGTGGATTATGATTGATAAATACACAGCTAAAAAGATGCTCAGGAAGAACTAAAAGTCAGGATCTTACTTTGACCGAGGAGACCCATCCAGCGGGTCCAGGAACCCGAAAACGGCTTATTTTCTTGGTTAAAGAAGTATCTTTTATCATTAAAGCAAAGGTATGAGTACATAAATTCAACTTTGAAAAAAAAAAAAAAAGAGAGTTGAAGCAATTCAAAATATTGACAGCAGGGAAAGAAGAATAAAAAGAATCTTAGATCCACATTAGACTGTCATAGTTGGTATCCCCTCACTACGGAAAAATATCTTAAAACCCGGTCACCATCAGCATACTTTCACTCTAAATTTTAAAATTCTAAAGTCTCTCTCTCTCCAAACTGGAAATATATAAATCTCAGACAAGATAACTTTTAAGTTGTTAAATATGCAAAGCAAGAAAAGACACTGATGATATTTAAGAAAGCCAAGAACATGTAGTTACATACATAAAATATAAAAAGTATAAAAATAGTTAAGACATATGTTGTTAGAGTCCTACAGAACTTTCCTCTGCTCCCAATAATTAAAGCAAATGGGGAAATCCCTTCATGTCCCTTTTGCAAACAGATCACCTGAGACAAGCAACTAATACTAAAATTCCTCTTTATACACAACTAAATTCCAAATGGTCAAGGATGTTCAAGACCACAAAATCAGATGCAGTTAGGAAAAGGCTGAAAACAGAGTTAATGGTCATGGTAAAAAAAAAAAAAAAGAAAAAGAAAAGAAAAAAAAATTGCTGCAAATTCTAAGGATAAATTGCTTACTGTTCCTTCTAGTCTATTGACTTTTGAAATCAACTTCTGACCAAATTCTCTAAGAGATTTCTTATTGGGAAAAAAATGTTGGAAATTATGTAGTGGTGATAAAATTATGTTTTAAACATACAAGTATGAAAATAAATAACACGAAGCTTTGATTTGTCTTAAATCAATTTACAGTGCAGCAAAGGGGACCAGCAGCACATCTGCAATCAGGGGTTTGCCAAAAATAATGCAGAGCACGAAGGAGGCAAGATAGAGCACATGCATTCCAGACTTATCTAGGAATAAGATTAGATCTTATAATTACTGAAGTTGAGTGATAGGTACTTTGAGCATTCATTACGGTATCCTTTTACTTCTATATGTGCTTTAATTTTTGAATTAAAAAGAATTAAAAGTAACAAAAACAGCAACAACAAACCAGTCCAGTGGAAACCGAGTCAAATTTCTAAATTTAGAAGTGACAAAACAAATTCAAACACAAAGATCGAACTGCCATGTCTGACTGCAGTTAGCATGGATGAACAAAGAATCAGACACTCCACAGCAGGGGCGCCTGGGTGGCTCAGTGGGTTAAAGCCTCTGCCTTTGGCTCAGGTCATGATCTCAGGGTCCTGGGATGGAGCCCTGCATCGGGCCCTCTGCTCAGCAGGAAGCCTGCTTCCTCTTCTCTCTTTCTCTCTAACTACTTGTGATCTCGGGCTGTCAAATAAATAAATAAAATCTTTAAAAAAAAAAAAAAGAAAGAAAGAAACTCCACAGCAAAGTGGTACAGAGGTCATTGTGAGATATTTTCATCTGAAACCTCTACTACTAATTTCCTTTTCAAAGAATACAATCCAAGAGGAGAATAAGAAAAATAAAATAACGGAGGGTTTCCCAAGTGCCGGAATCATCACAAATGTTTTCTGTGTAGCAAGCAAGGCACATAATCCTCCATCAGTCAGCAATCGCCCCACTGCACAGAAGAGCAAACTGATGGAGCAGGAATAAACCAAGGTCAGTGCCATTGCTGAGCACGCAAGGGGCGTTAAGTTAACTACAAGTTTTACGTACGTTTTCAATTCAGTATCTCAACCAAAACAAAGGTATGCCCCAGACAATACAATTTCTGTTCCTGGATGAAAAGGACATAACTTACTTTCTCCTTTACAATCTTCTGTAATACAAAAAAAAAAAAAAAAAATCGTATCAAACTGCTTTCAGCATCAATTCCATTAATAATGTGAGGGATTCTGGGAACAGAATAATGAATCTGACTGAGAAAGGGAAATGCAAACCAAACAACGGTCTCTGCTTAAGACATCGTGGGGTGCCGAAGGGCAACAAGCAGCTGATGAAACCAGACTGCAACGTGGGAAGTGAGATGCGGGCTAGGTTTTCACAGTGATGACCTCATGCAAAAGCAAGGGACATAAAATGTTGCAAGGAATCGGCCTATTTCCCAATAATTTGGTCCAATCTGTTTCCGACACTGCATATATGTAGATGTTCTATACATACACTCCCGTTCAGAGTTGGCCTGTACTGTCAGAGAACCTCCTTCAATGGAGAAGACACTTACTCCAGAACTGCCGAATGTAGAAACAAGTGGCGGGGGGGGGGGGGGGCGCGATGGGGACAATCACTAAAATAAACAGAACAGGACACGAATATGAAAACGTCATCAGATAGGTACACACAGAACCTAGATGGTCATTCTCGGTCAGTTTATGGCAATTTTAAAAAATATCCAAAGTGTACAGCTTTACTAATCAACTCTACCTCAATAAAGAAAAGAGAAAAATAAATTACCGGAAAACACTTTCAGAAAATAAATTAATTACATGTGAAATATGAAGTCCACAGTATGCCCATGCACCTAAAAGTAAAAAGTATTACAGTATTATAATAGAAAAGCACCCAGTGTTCCTGCAAATATGTAATAACTGAGTATCCATTTAAGAAGGTGCTAGATGATAAGAAGGACAAATATTAAATTAAACATTAACTTGATTAAATGATAAACGTGTAAAAAAAAATCTAAACTTGGTTGCAACCTCTTTTATTTAGCTCTAAATCCTATGGTTTGTGCAAGCAATCCTTATAAGTACACAGACCACTAATGTGTAAGATATATCTGTTCTCATACATAGGCAGCCGGACAGCTCTATTTGCAAATTATTTCACCTAACAGGAATTTCTGGATCTTTCAAATACTGGAACACAATGCATATGTGCCTGTAATTTGTAGGTCAATTTTAAGTCTACAAAGGTGGATGGAACACACAACAAAATAATAGTAAAGGCCAAGAATGTATTCCGGCTTCTACTGTTTCACTGCGTATAGAGTATTCCCTCAAAATTGGTTAGATTAAAAGAACCACATATAATGTTTGTTTTTTTAACTTAAGTTTTAATGCCACAGTATTGTGGAACCAAGGTTGAGAGGTAATTCTTGATCTGGGACTCCCATGGTTGGTTATAGTAGGAAGGTGGGAAAAGGAAATGGGTTTGTCCAACTTAACAAACAGGCTGATTTTGTTTTGTTCAGACACTGGTATGTCTGGTTCAGCGATCCTGTTAATTTAATTTGTAGACAAAACAACTGCTCATTTAGAGAAAGAAAATGAAAACAACAACAAAAAAAAACAGGGAACACACACACTGTTAGCTGTGGTAAACACTCTGGAAGAAGAAAGTATGCCCATAATCTAACGGAAGATTACAAGCAAAGCCAACTTTCCAGCTGAGAATCTCCGCCTCTCTGGCCGGCTTCACCTGTTCCAAACTCCCTCCAGAGATCTGTTTCCCCGGGTAGTTAGCGGAGTCAGCACCTGCTCTGGGCCCTATCCTTCCAAAGGTGCTGGGAATGGTAAGAATTCAGAGTGTGGCAGAGACTGTGTTTTCATTTCTCTCCTTAAGAAGGGGGTAAAGGGGGCACCTGGATGGCTCAGTGGGTTAAGCCTCTCCCTTAGGCTCAGGTCATGATCTCAGGGTCCTGGGATCGAGCTCCACATCAGGCTCTCTGCTCAGCAGGGAGCACTCCACCCCCACCTGCCTCTCTGCCTCCTTGTGATCTTTCTCTCTGTCAAATAAATAAATAAAATCTTAAAAAGAGGACGGGGGGGGGGGGGGGGATAGTCCTGGACTTCACAATTTCCTGTTTGACTCACAGTATTTAACTTCAACAGCACACACCTGTGTGTTCCTATCATACAGCAAGGACATGGTCTAAGACTGATGAGGCAGCTTTCCTGGATTGCTCATGTGGAAAGAGAGCAAAGGCTGGACTAGAAAGGTCCATCTGTCTACTGAAGCCCATGTCCCCTCTTTACGGCACCTGACCCCAAAGGCTCTTTTATCAGATCATCTTGCATACAAGGCGGACAAGCAGCATGATCCTTTGCAGACATCTTGAGATCTGAATCCACACCCCTTCCTAATCCAACCCACCCTTGGAGACAGGCTAATTTTTCTGAAAATGCCCTGACCACAAAACACTCATGCTAAGAAACAATCCACAGCTCTTATTTCCAGAATTAGACCTGAAATCCCCAGATTTATAATCAAGAACTTCTACTTTCCAATTCTCTGAATTCTCAACTTATCCAATCATATATTTATAAGCTACTTATCAGCCAAGAATGGTGTCCTGCCACTCAGAAACACATGACACAAAATCCTACTCTAAATAGTATTCAATAAATACTTGCTAAATTTGCCTGAATTAAATCTGGGAATGAACCATATTTTTATTACCCTTCCAATTTTTTATTCTCCTATCCCAATGCCTTTGGTTTAAATAAAACAATGTGTTTTATTTTTCTTATATCTCATTTCATTCAAAAGAAAAGGGAAAATAAAATCTAAAAATTATAATTTTTGTTTCTAGGCTTTACTAACATGTTTCAAAGGGAATATTATTCTATCAATTTCTGTTCTATTTATAAGACTCCTTGTTCCTTAGAACAATGTAACAGTTTGGGTAATGTAACAGTTCATTAAGGCAAGTGGCCACTTTAGGCTGTTAAATGATGAATAATTCAAACAGTTATTTTCAAATTGTTTCCGTCATGGCGGCACTTTCTGTGTCTCGTATCTAACAGGGGAAAGGAACCGTGTTCTACCACAGGACCACAGAGGAAAATAATAATTGAGCGAGTATCTGTTATGGTCATCGATTACAGCACACAAACCAGCCCAGAAGTTAGTAGCCTCAAATGATAAGCATTCAGATCATAAGCAATGAACTGTGTTGTCTCACACAGTTTCTGTGGTCTGGAATCTGGGAATGACACTGACGCCTACGGGCCCAGTCAAGATGCTGGCTGCGGTTACAAGAAGGCTTCATCTGGCTACAGGCTGTACTTCCCAATGGTTCCTTCTCATGCCAGACAAGCCAGTGCTGGCTACAGGGAGGGGGTGTTTGCTCCCCATCGCGTGCCCATCTCTGCAGTGCTGCTGGAGGGGTGCCGAGCAGATGGCAGAGTAGAAGGACCCCATCCCACATATACAACCAGATACCCTTCACATCCAAGTCACGGTGCTTTTTAAGTGTCCTTACAACAGGACAGCTGGCTTTGCTATAGTAAATATATGCAAGCTTGAAGCCACGTCTTCATGAGTACACCTCGCCACCATTTCTGTAACATCCTATGGGTTACAGAGGTCAGCCCTGCACAGGGTGGAGACCACACACGGTGTGAAGGCCAGAGGAAGGCAAGTTCCACTGGAAGACATCCTGGAGGTTGGCTGGCTACCACACCATATTTGAGAATGTCTCGCTATTCCGTGGTTTGACTGGGCAATTCTCCACATGGCGCTGCCGGCCAGCACACTGCAAGGAGGGCTACAAGACGCAGGCGGACATTGTGTACATGCCCGGTAGCTGGTACCACTCTCCAGTGTCTCGTCTTCTACGGGGCACTGGTGCCATCGTGGGTCCCCACCCTCATGACCTCATCTCGCTCTCATGAACTCCCCAAAGCCCCACCTCCCAAAACCATTGTGTTGGACATTAGGGTTTCAATACACAAAACTGGGGGACGCACAAACATTCAGTCTGTAGCAGTCCTCAATACCCATCTGATGAAGAAATGAAGGAAAACCCTCAAATGGGACTGACTGTGCTAATAAAAAACCACCACAACAAAAAGTAAGGAGATGCAAGTATTTGAATGATAACTAGGCAGAAGAGTAACTATAATGATTCAGGAAAACTGGGCATTCATGGGTACCAAGATTCGGGGTTAAATGCAGATTAAACAAATACTCAGTTTAAACCCTAAGTTTCCAACTATCTTCCCAATAAATCAGGAGGCAAACATGACAGTATTAATAACAGAACACCAAAAACAGGGAACACAAACTGACAGGAATGAGAGATTATGAAGGACATGGACTAGATAATTCACCATCAAAATAATAATATTTGAAACACCATATTAAGTTAAGCATCCACAGATACAATGTGCAGCTACACAGGCAATTTTTTAGAAAAACAAATTTAACAAGTGAGTTAAATTGGTTAGCAAAAGGTCAAAATGAGGTCACGGTCATGAGCTCAGCCAGTTTCGTTTTGTCCTGCTAACAGCTGCCGCTCTGACTCAGCCAGCTGTCTCTAAAACATCTGTGTTTTGGTCACAAGAGGGACTGAGAACATAAAGAAAAAAATTATTCATCACTGCTAGGAGGAAAATAATCAGTAAATGAGTAGCACTGTAATTGGTAACTAACAGTACTGGTTTCTGCATTTTTTTTTTTTTTTTTTAAGTATTTGCACCAAGGTGGCTCTGTGGCGCAATGGATAGCGCACTGGACTTCTAAGTATTTGCACCATGACAGGGATGCCTGGGTGGCTAAGTAGGTTGAGCCCCTGCCTTTGGCTCAGGTCATGATCACAGGGTCTAGGATAGAGGCCTGCATCGGGCTCGTTGTTCAGCCAGGAGCCTGCTTCTCTCTCTACCTCTGCCTGCCGCTCTGCCTGCTTATGTGCTTGCGCTCTCTCTCTGACAAATAAATAAAATCTTAAAAAAAAATTGTTTTTTTTTTTTTAAGTATTTGCACCATGCAAGATGCCAGATGCCAGATGCAATGGATAAGTATCTTCAAGGTGCTGGACAAGAATGCCTGTGAACCCTGAACTCTATACTTAATTAAGCCATTGTTCAATAAGAATTTAGAAATAACTAAGATGACAGTCAACCAAAAAAAGAAAAAAAAAAGGAATCAAAACAAGTGATACAGGAATAGAGATTCTTTAGTGGAAGGACTGGTGTAAATGATGAACCCAGTTAAAGACACAACCTGCCACTGTTGAGTATTATGGCAATGGAACAGATTGTAGTATTACAACTTTCAAGAATTTGGAATTACTACAACTTGCAAAACCTGTGAAAAGAGGAGACAGAGAAACTGTAGGGACATCTGGGTGGCTCAGTGGGTTAAAGCCTCTGCCTTCAGCTCAGGTCATGATCCCAGGGTCCTGGGATGGAGCCCTGCATTGGGCTCTCTGCTGGGGGGTGGGGGAGCCTGCTTCCTCCCACCCCTCCTCCTGCCTGCCTCTCTGCATACTTGTGATCTCTGTCTGTCAAATAAATAGATAAAATCTTTTTAAAAAAGAAAGAAAAGAAAAGAAAAACTGTAATTATTATTTTCCTTGGCTTTCTTATTAGAAAATCATTCAATACCATCTAAAACAAAAACAGGGAGTCAAAAAAGGAATAAAGGAAAAAAAATTTCAACAAAACAGAAAAATTCAATCCTACAAAAGAAAACTATTTCTATTCATAAAAGAAAAATATTAGAATACTTACAAAGTAGAAAGTGGCAGGAAGACCTTAAAATATCCATAAGGAATCTTCCAGAGAGTTCAGGATGCACCATTCAATAAAAAATGCCAAAGAGGGTTTCAAAGTTCTGAGCAACCATCTCTCCACCCCACCCCAGTTTCTCAAAAGCTAGTTAAAGTCAGGACACACTACAAATTCCCTCAGCTACCCTCTCTCCAACCTATAACTTTTCTAATGCACTGTGTGTTTCTAAGCCTACTGTGTTGGGTTATGGTCATTATTCTATTTCAGCCCCATGCCGCTCACTCTTGTCTCCTTCCTAGCAAAAGCCCCTCTCCCCACACCCTGTGGCTCTGGCTGGGCTGTAAACGGGCCACACAACCTCAGGGTCATGGTGGACCAGTCCCAGTACTTAGTCCTTATGGATATGGTAATTCATCCGAAGGTAGGTACGTGACCAAAAAAGCAGGGCCAACCAGAAACCCCACCTTGGAATTATAATGCACAATGGCAGAACCAAGTTGGGATGCCAAGCTAAGACAACACACTCCCAGAGCTACTGGGTGCCATCTTCCCAGGCTTCCGTCTTTGCAGGAGAAAACAAGGTGAACACACCGGAGAAAGGATAAGCAGAGAACAGCAGAGACCCCAACAGAGAAATTCCAGGCAGCACGGAGTCTCAGCACCAGGATCTAAGGATCCAGTTTTTGAGGATATTTTAAAAAATTCTGTAAGCTAACCACATCCCAAGATGCTTCCCATCTGTGGCAGAAAATATTCTCCATGGGTAAAATGTTTAGTGGGTTTCTGTCACTTAGCAACAGAAACTGCCTAATTAACTCACCCTTATAATTTTCCCCTTTTCTTCTTTCCAAGACTCAGCCTTATTCCCTGGATCTCATTCCTACCTAGTTCTTACAGATACTAGAGCCTACTTTTCTTATGACTGGACTTCTACACTCCCCACGGGTTAGCTCAGGCTTCCTTTAGCTTAAGTTCATTGCCTTAGGAAAACAAAAACAAAACCAAAACAACAAAGACACAACAGAAAACAAATCCTGTCCCTTTTCCTTGAATTGCCTTCAAGCTCTCTGCGTCTGGATTTTTCCTCAGAGAATGCACAGATGTCTTCACCATCCATTCATGTCATGCTTCCTGTAATCTACCGCAAGCTGACTTGTCCCCAGCTCTTCCACTGAAATTGCTATCTTAAAGATCAACAGTGGCCTTTTATATGCCAAATCAAAATCTAAGTCACAATGCCTGTGACTTAGAAATGGGGATTACTGGCTGTCCCCAGCAGTAACTCCCAGGTGTCCTCTTCCAGAGCCCTGGAGGAAAAGATCTGATTCCAGAGTGTGTTCTTCTGACTGACTTGCTACTGACTGAGCTATCTGACGGCTGGCTCGGTAAGGGTAGATAATGTGGAAATCTGATAGCAGTGCAATGTGTCCTGCCCCATGCAATGCAGATCAGATGGGTTCTCTTCCTAGCCTTGTATGTGAACTTTGTTGGGAAAGGTATTTAAATCCCTCAGTCCACATCTGACCCATTTAAAATCTTCCAGGTCACTTCATTAATTAAGGAACTGAATAAAACCTTTGATGTGTGTTCATTTGGCAAGAGTCAAGTTTTTGCATTGTCAAAAACTATGCTTCAACCTTTCGGTCTAGATCACACTTGCACTCATCACCTCATATAGAAATTAACCCGGCTTGGCCTTTAGCACGTGATAGCTGCTGCCTCTGGTCCTGGGCCTCGGCCACTTGCCCTCCTCTGCTCATGGCATTCTTTCACACTTGTTCCCCTTAAATGTTGCAATTTGCCAAGATTCCTTCCCAGATTTTTCCCCAGAGGTACCATAAGGGTAAAAGGAGAGCAAGCACTTAGCAAGGTAGCGTAGCTACCTTGTTAATTGTTAATGTTCAATAAAAGCTGGCATTAGCATCATCCACATTGTTGGGTTTGTTATTGCTGAAAGTATTCTACAAGCCTGTTCCTCTCTCTAGATCCCCTTTCAGGGACAGGTTCTGTGTTCCACTCATCATTGCCTCTTAGGCACCCAGAGATATAATGTTTGAGGGAGGGAGAGAACCACTGGGCTCTCGAAAGGTGTTCATTCATATTATCCCCTTACACTAAAATACTTTAATGAAAGAGGTATTTAAAGGCCCCAAGCAAGCCTTCCTCCCTGATTCCCAATCACCAGTAAAGTTCTGGTGGAAGGTCTTGGGGGGATTCCTCACGTCTGCTTCCCTATCCCACTTGCCAGATGATGGCATCTGAGACCCTTACAGCTCAGAGTCGCTAGCGGTATGGGGTACAGGGGGAGGGCAGCACAGTCCAACAGAAATAGAATGGAAATGTTATCACCTATGTAATTATAAATTCTATGGTAGCCACATTAAACAGTAAAAACAGGCGAAGTTCATACTAACAACATAGAATTTACAATTTAATAACATGAATATGAAGTTTAAATCAGTATATACAATATATTTCAATATAAAATATGAAATTACTAATGTGCTATTTTATATTAGTTTTTCATATGAACTTTTAAAATACAGTGTTTATCTTATACTTTCAGCACACATTAGTTTGGACTAGCCACACTGCAAATGCTCAAAAGCCACACCTGGCTTGTGGCTACCTTATAGAACAGCACAGAGGGTCCTACAGAGAACACAGAAGCTAGCTATAGGGTCAGCGTGATAAAGCAGGAGGAGGACTTTTTGAAATGCAAATCTACAGTCCTTCCCCTTCTTTAAAAAAGTAAAAAACACTTTCAATGACTTCCTGCTGTTATGGAAAAAAACAAATTCATTAAAATGGCTCACAGTCTGATGTCCAGGCCCTTTCTTAGTTCTGTGGTGTGATGTTTGTCTAAACCATCTGAAGACTCTAGCCTGTGCACATAATCCTGGTGGGTGGTGAGCTGAGACAGGCAGGCACGACATACCAGCATTGCCAAGACAAAGGAGAAACAACCAAGAAGCTTACTCTCCTGTCCCATGGCTACCAACAATGTGGCAAAGTCTAGGACCCAGAAAAACCACCCTGTGGCTCAGCCCTAGAATAAACAACAAACTAAGACAGGAAGTGAAGCTACCCAGACATGAGTGGGATTTCTAAGTGGCGTGGGAATAAGGGTTGTTCTCAGGATCGTGAAAAGTAATTTTTATATGGTCATCATACAAATGTAAAAGCATCTGATTACTCATATAAGTGGCACTAAGGGAGAAAAAATAAGATGCAAACTAAGATACATGCATCAAATTAGCCATTCAACAGAAAAGGATGATGTGGTCAGCATCATTAACTGAATTTAGTTCTATCCTTTAAAAAATATATATATTTAATATTCAGAATGATTAATCCGTATGCATGTTCAGAAAAGTGCAGTGGTACAAAAAACCCTGTAAGCATGTACACAGAGTTCCAATTTATCAAACTCATAACTTACTACAAAACTGTCCCAGAGGAACTCTTGCACAGAATGTGAATATTATTTCCAAAATGTATATTTTAGAAATGTCCTGTCTGGGGCTCAGCAGGTTAAGCCTCTGCCTTCAGCTCAGGTCATGATCTCAGGGTCCTGGGATGGAGCCCGGCATCAGGCTCTCTGCTCAGCCGGGAGTCTGTTTCCTCCTCTCTCTCTGCCTGCTTGTGATCTCTCTCTGTCAAATAAATAAATAAAATCTTTAAAAAACAAAAGTCCTATCTGGACAAAAGGTAATTTCTTATCAATTCCCATTTTTTTTTTAAATTTATTCATTATTTTCAGGGGTGAGGGACAGAATAAGAGGGAGAGAGAAAGAATCCTCAAGCAGACACCCCACCAAGCATGGAGCCTAGTGGTAGGACTTGATCCCATGACATTGAGGATCATGACCTGAGCTGAAATCAAGAGTCAGACGCTTAACTGACTGAGCCACCCAAGCACCTCACTTTCAATCCCTATTGAATAAATGCTTTTAATAAGAAATATAATGGACTTAAATATTAGTGATTTTTACTTAAATATGAAGAATTACCTTCTCACATCGTAGTTCATGCTCCTTCAAGATAAAAATTCCTTGATATGGAATATATTGTAATGATATGGATGCTTTTTTGCTTCTCAAAACACAAGAGTTAATACTTAGAGACTGTCCTTCTTCAGAGTGTCACCAAAAAAAAAAAAAAAAAAAAAAAAAAAACATGTGTGTATATATGTAAAAAAAATACATACCTTAAAAAGGAAATTTTCTAGTACATAAAAGATTACAACAATGTTGCCAGTTTATCTGTTGTTTATATGAAGAATAAGAAGTTTGCCAAGAGGCATAAGACTCATTCCTTTAAATGCTCTTAAAACACAAAGAGCCACATATCCTAGAATAGGCAATTGTCTGGAAGGGTAGGATAAGATGTCTTGGACTCCAGTTATTTTAAACTTAAATTAATAAGGAAGGAATATCCTATACAATATAGCAAGGAAGCCAGCAAAATTACAAAAAGGATGAAGATCTTTATGAATGGTGAGGGTGTGATTTCTAGAATATAAAAGTTAAAAAAGCAAAGTACAGAAAGGTGCTTCCTGTCAGCACCTTTTTATAAGAAAAAGGAGAAACAACCATACCTTCTCTTTTGTTAGAAGGATAAATCAGGAACAATGAAAATGCTGATCAATGGAGGACAGGTGGCGAGCGAGATTTCTAAGTGCACCTTTTTATAGAGTTTCCAAGTTTTAACAATGTCAATGTCTTACATTTTCAAAAAAAAAAAAATTAACAAGGAGCAAAAGACTAAGACTGAATATAAGCAAAGAAAATGGATCAAAGTGGTAATATAAATAAGGAAAACTAATTCTAGCAACTTTTCAATACATTATCTTGGCCGTGAAATGATAGTGGGATATATGCAAAGATTAATGAAGTGCCAAGAGATCTTAAACTTTACTCGGTTTATGGATGGTTCTATCACGACGTCATAATTTTTTTAAAAATATGTGTTATATATGGTAAAGCAAGTAAACATAAGGATAGCATAGTGAATCATGAGGAACCAAGATTTTCCTCCCTTCCCCTATGATCCTCGGTTTTGTTTCTTAAATTCCGCATATGAATGAGACAAAATCAGTGAGAGAGAGACAAATCGTAGGGGATGCCGGAGGGGATAGGGTCAGGGAGGGGGTGACTGGCTGATGGGCATTAAGAGGGGCAGGTGATGTTATGAGCACCGGGTGTGGTGTCGTATAAGACTGATGAATCACTGAACTCTACCCCTGAAATTAATAATACACTATATGTTAATTAACTGAATTTAAATTTTAAAAATAATAAAATTTTTAAAAATCATTAAAAAAAAAAAGAGGTGAGCACGAGAGTTCTGGCGATGGATGGTAGCACATTGTAGGTGTATTTAGTATCACCAAACTGTACACTGGTTACGATGACCGATTTTGTGTCTATCTGTACAACAATAAAAAACTGGGAAAAAATATTTTAAAAAGGAACCAAGATTTTCACTCTAAGAGATAAAAGATCAATACTTCAGAAGTGAAATTAAAAAAAATATATACACATGTGACCCAACATGAATGCCCAGCTCTCGGAAGGGACTTACTTCCTGGCAGTACTGCAGGATATCCTCCTTGGTGCCAATGCAGGTTTTGGTCCCTGAAGGATCGGACTCCCACTTTCCATTTTGCACGTTCATGTGCATGTTCAGTTTGCCGCAGAACACAGCAACCTGAGGTTCTGCCAGCAGACCGGCATTGCCATCAGTGGGCACCTAAAAAAGAAAAAATAAGTTCAGGTTATTTACACAAATGCACAGCTCTGGGGAAGAGGTTGGGGAAGGGTTGTAAAGAGGAACATGGCATGCAGCAATACCAAAAATAGTTCATTTTCACTTCCAGAAATTCCCGCAAGTAGAAATTAGCTCTGCCGTCCACGTTCCGTTGAATGTCACGTAGGCTAATACATCTCCAACCACCTATAGTACTGTGCTTTTTTAAAATGTCGAAATACAGGCATTAACAATACTGAGAAGAATTTATTCATTGAAAAGTTTATGCAATCCCCCGTAGCAGATTCTACAGTGCCTACTGAAAGGTTCTGAAAATAAAATAAGGTGTTTTTCTGAAATAAAAATAATCACTCTGGAGGAAACCATATTCTCATAATAGCCTCCAACTGACTCACGCAAAGAACAATGCCAACTCCCTGCTGGATGACCAAGTCTAAGAGGAAGGTTGCACGGTGCCTCCCAGAGCTGAGGGCATGGAGTTAGCGTACCTTCTTAGCCAGCAACTGACATCATTATTTTCTAAACACTAAAATTACTGTAGAATTTACCATGCACAAATATGGCTGAGTATGTTGGCCATTCCACTGGTTTTCCTCAGAATATTCCCTGGTTATCATTCTCAGCTTTTATATATATATATATATATATATATATATATATATATATAAGACTTTATTTATTTGAGAGACAGGAAGCACGAGAGCAGGAGCAGGGGGGAGGGGCCGTGGGAGAGGGAGAAGCAGACTCCCCGCTGAGCAGGGAGCTTGACTTGGGGCTTGATCCCAGGATCATGACCTGAATAGAAGGTAGTTGCTTAGCCAACTGAGCCACCCAGGCACCCCATCACTCTCTCAGCTCTTAAGAACAGGGTAAGGGTGCTGGCATCTCACCTCCCCATGCACACTGTGAGGATGCAGCAAGGTCTCTTTCCCAGAGTCCATCCGCTGTGTGCTAAGCTCTTAACAGGTCCTAGCTAGTACTGTTACAGGCAGTATACCATTTCACCGACAGAACTGAAAAGGTTGCCTTTCTGTATTTCCAAACCCTTCTGTGAATAGATACTACCTTTCTAGAAGTGTTTTTCAAATTTTACTTAATGGGTTCTGATGTGTCAAAAGATTTTAAAAAATCAACAAGAGATAAAAGAATAAATCCACAGGAGTAAAAGCGTTATTGGAAAGCAGGGAATCAAAAGACACATTAAGCAAAGTAATTCCTCCTTTGTTAAAGCCAGCCGCTGAGGAAATGGGTGATAGCCATGTCAAGAAGAGTACACTTCCACCAGAAGCCATTCATACCATCGAGAACTAGATGATTCTATAATAAAATGTATCATTTCTAAAAATTGTTCACAGGAGGGAATAAAAAACAAAACACTAAAATTGCACTGAGATTTCAGTTAAGAAATAGCTTCTTGACATTTCTTCCCACAGAAATGTAAAAATAGATGAAACATCTGTCCATTCTAGTCAGCTTCGTATATATTTTGTCCAACCACAGCAGATTTATGTTGTTAAAAAAAAAACAAAAACAAAACAAAAAAAAACTTGTACTAAACCCAGCTGAGACCTGTCACAGATCCAATTCTACTTATTAAGTATATTATAAAGGTATACTGAACAACATTCTGCCTCTCCATCTCCAGATGTAACAGAGTAGCTGAAACCACAGTATTAGGTCGTCAGCAGGAATCAACAAAAATAGTCGGGACCCCTTGACTCCCCAGTCTGGGCCCCTTGCCACCTCCTACAATTTCCAAGCCAGAACCTGGGCATCTCATTTTCTAATAGATGAAAAAAACAGCCTAAGCAGAATGCTCCACAAACAAGTGTCACAGCTTTTTTGAGGGAACAGGAGGAAATTCAATGCCTTGATTCTAAAAAATCAGAATACAAATTTTGTCAATTTTATTGAAATAAGCAGTGGGTCAATAACTCTGAAAGAAAGTCAAATAATCATCAGATATCTATAGATAAGGTCCTATATGAGATTCTATAGAGGATATAAAATATTTTTAATATATAAAATTTATTTATTTCAATGTAAAATATGAACCCTTGTCTTCAAGGAATTTATAGTCTAGTAACAAAATCACTACTGAATTCTCCATGATTACTTCATTCTGTTCAAATTCATTCCTTGTCCCAAAGATTTCCAGTCTTAGCATCTTGGTAACTTATCTCTTAGTGAACAGAAAGACTAATGGTCCCCCACCACGGTTGGTAATTATTTTATTGAATGAATTCCCCCCTTGGTAGCTGAAAATGTCTCTGACCTCAAGATTCTCCCTGACCTGTTCACTACAGTTTCGTGAAATGCCCTTCATTCCATAACTTCCCTTCAAGGCACATTTAAGTGCCAGTTTCCCTCCCTGAAGCAGCCAGACTCCAAGAAGGCCTCCAAGGACCCCGGCCTCCGGGTGTTTAAGCTCCTGTCAGTGCTATCCCATAATGCATACAAGGTCTATCTGCACAACAAACAAAATAGGGCCAAAATGATATGTGACTTCCAAGGAAAGGTCATGAAAGGCACCAGGGTTTCTTCCTTGCTCTCTGGGATCCATTGTTTTCGGAGAGGTCAGCTGCTGTGCTGTGCAGACACAAAGGCTGGAGAGGCCCACAGAACGACATGAGGAACCACAGCCTCCTGTCAACAGAAATGTGAGTCAGCTTGGAAACATCCTACAGCCACATCAAGCCTTCAGGACCATAGCCCTTGGTGGCAGGACTGAAACCTGGAGTCAGAACCACCTGGATAGACGCGCCCAAATTTATGACCCACAGAAACTGAGATACTACATGGCTGTCATTTGAAACCATTGCATGTGGAGTGACCTGCTACCCAGCAACAGACAACTCGCATGCTTTTCCTTCTCCAACTCTGTAAGACGTCCACAAATAGCCTTTGATCTCTTCTACTTGAAAAATGCAAACAAGAGACAAAAAAGGATTCCTCCTCTCTTTCATCCTCCAGAGCAGGGGGTCAGCAAATTTCTTCCGTTAGGGGCCAGATAATAAATATTTTACGTGTTGTAAGCAAGATCTCTGCTGGGACTATTCTGCCCCACTGTTATAATAAAAAAGCAGCCTCAGACAACAGGCAAAATGGGTGTAGCTGTTTTTACCATAAAATTTTATTGACAAAGCAGGCGGGGGCCATCGTCTGCCTATCCCCCTTTTATCAACTGGTGATTTCAACACTCACTCATACCACCTTCTCACCTGCCTCTTAAGCCCCCTGCCATCTGGCTTACGTTCTATCCATCAACTCAGATTGCTTTCTCAAAGGTCACATTTGGCCTCTGGAGAAACCAAATAGGCTTTTTCTTCAGTACCTGCTGCTTTTCAACTTCTTTTTTTTTTTTTTTTTTTAAGATTTTATTTATTTATTTGACCGAGAGAGATCACAAGTAGGCAGAGAGGCAGGCAGAGAGAGAGAGAGAGGAGGAAGCAGGCTCCCCACTGAGCAGAGAGCCCGATGCGGGACTCGATCCCAGGACCCTGAGATCATGACCTGAGCTGAAGGCAGCGGCTCAACCCACTGAGCCACCCAGGCACCCTGCTTTTCAACTTCTTGGCCACACATGAATTCTTCCTTGGAAGTCTTTTCCCTTGGACTCTGTGGCAATGAAATACCGTGGCTCCCCTTACTCTGATTATCCCATTACCAACTCGCGATCCTTCAGTTTCATACCGGAAGACATTCCTAAAGATGGTGTGGGGGGCGGGGGGTTGCTTCTCTTTCACCTTCTTTAAAGAGTCTTCGAGATCTCACGCTTCCAACCCCTAGCTGTAGCGTGGCAACTCCAATGAAACCACCATAATAATCAATGGCAGCAAGTGACATTTCTTTTATCAGTAAGTTTGCCTATACAACACATGCTAGGCACTGAACTTGTTTTGGGGACAAAGCAGTAAATTAAGCCTTGCCCTTGCCTTGACAACAGGATGGCCAACCATCCCAGTTTGCCTGGGACAGAGGGGTTTCCAGGATGTGAGACTTCTTGCGCTGAAACCAGGAAATTCCCTGGCAAGCTGAGACAACTAGTCATCCCAGCTGACAAACACATCGAGGAAGTGTTTTCTTTCGTTCCTACCTTAATTTCTTTTTATTTCTTCCATTCTGCATTCTGTCATCCTCCCCTTTCCCTGACTTTACAGTTCTTTTGATGCCACCTGCGTGTCTGTTTGTACAAGCCCACTACTCAAATGGTGGTCATCTTTCTCACATCTCAAATGCATTGATTCTGGCCCTATCATATTACTGAAAAACATTTTTTTTTTTCCTAAGTAGGCTCCACACCCATCGTGGGACCCCAGTGTGGGGCTTGAACTCATGACCCTGTGATCAAGAGTTGGACATGGGTTGCCTGGGTGGTTCAGTCGGTTAAGCATCTGCCTTCTGTTCAGGTCATGATCCCAAGGTCCTGAGATCAAGTCCTATATTGGGCTCCCACCTCAGTGGGGAGTCTGCTTCTCCCTTTCCCCACCCCCTGTTCATGCTCTCTCTTTCAAATACATAAAATTTAAGAAGAAAAAAGAGAGAGAGAGAGTTGGATGCTTAACTGACTGAGCCAACCAGGTGCCCCTATTGGAAAACTTAAAAAAAAAATTTTTTTTTTTTAAGATTTTATTTATTTGTTTGACAGAGAGAGAGAGACAGCACAAGCAGGATGAGGGGCAGAGGGAGAAGCAGACTCCCGGCCAAGCAGAGAGCCCAATGTGGAACTCGATCCCAGGACCCTGGGATTATGACCTGAGTGGAAGGGAGACACTTAACCGACTGAGCCACCCAGGTGTCCCTGTAAAACATTTTTAATTGCCTTGTGATCTCTTCCTTTTAACAAGGGTAGTTAATACCAGAAGATCTATGTTTTAGTTCCTTTTGGATTTTTCACCAGATGAGATCTAACAGTAACTGAAAAATTAACTAGAGAGAATCATGATCATTAACACACTCCATTTTCTGACAGTGGAAAATGCTTAATAGTTCAAACTATTCCTCAATAATTAGGGCCAATTATTACACTAAAAATTATAAAATTGGCTGTATGTATACATCTGTTATATATGACATTATAAGAGCCTCTTCATAAATTAATACTTAATTCACAGAAACACGTTTCTCGGGCAGAAATTCTTTCTCAAACCTATACCAGCTGTGTACAAGATCACAGCAATTAGCTGGAAGATGCAAATTGAACAAGAAGTTTTTCTCTTTTTACTGAAGCCCACCTGCAAAGAATTCTGTTTTAAGTAACATTCCTAGCTCAGTCAACTTAAAAAAAAAAAAAAGAAAAGAAAAAGAAAGAAAGAAAAAAGAAAACCCACAAGGATCTTCACCTGCATCAAATAAGGGTTTTTAGAAACAAAGCAACAAAGCCCTGGGTTGCTACAAGCAGCCCCCTCTTTGGCACAGAGCCAGAAGGAAACCATCACCAGTCAAGGTGGTCACACAGGAGATAATATGCAGCCATCATCCAAGGGCCTGACAGTTTTATTCAAATCCTTTTTTCCCGAATGCAGCCTTAAAGAAATGCTTAATAAATCATATGCAGGGTCTGATGCAAGACTGTTAATGTGGACACTCTTAAAACCGAAATCTTTGGGTCCTAGGGTAAAATCTTGAGTGTGATAGAAATTTGCTGCCAATTAAAATGCGTACTCTCTCAAAGTCTTCCTAAAGAGAATTATTCCTAACTTTTCAAAAACATTTCTCCTTTTAACAGAAATTTGCAATGTAAAAAGTCAGTAGATGGGAAACAGAGCCACTTAAGTAACCACCACATTTTAATTTTACTTTCATCTTAACGCCATGTGAGGTAACGTAAAGTTACTTGGCAGAAACGCAAGACAACACCTAAAAGATTGGAACCCTGGCATAACTGGCCATTCACGGTGCGTGTGTTTCTGAAAGAGTGAAAATGAAGATAATTCTTGTAAACGGAATGACTTTCCACTGACATCATAAGACCAGAGATGCTTTCCCATGGGAAAACAGTGTTCAGTGACAATGAACAAAATAAGCGGCTAAAACAATGGAGCATCCACACATTGCCTCCAAAGCAACAGCCTATTTATTACAGAATGCCCTGAACTACAGAGACCAAAACAGTGCACCTAAAAATGCTGTTCATCTTTTATAAACAATCCTTTGCTGCGAGAGAAATATTTTAGGGCCATAATATCTAGAGAACTGAAATGAAAATGGACTTTCCAAAGCAAGTTAGCTGGAAAACAGGCTTTACAAGGGCTTAAGGGGAAATTAACATAAACAAAAATAAACATATATGCCTAATTGAAGCCCATCTGTGGAGCTGAACCTGAGACTTACACCGAGAATTGATGCACTTTACAAGGGCAAAACCAGCCTCTCCAACAAGTTCCCCTGCAGTCTTTTCACACTGGGTGTTCCCTTTCCCAAAAAAGTTTCTCTTTATTATCATCAAGGAGATCAAAATTCCTTATAGAGCAGGCTTGGCAGCATTCCTCCCACACAGTCCTGACTAAAAGGGAAAGGGAACAAGGAACGCTCTGTTTTGCTGGCTGAAAAGTCTCGCTTGGCAAAGAGAGGGCAAGGATCCATAGCTTTGCTGCATCCGTGGATTTATGTAATTTTAAGGTTCGTGGCTAATGAAAACCATCTGGTTTCTGCATTTAAACGGGCTTCTCACTGGTCTGAATGGCTCGCCTCATACGGTAGAGTATATGGTATTATTTAATCAGTTCACAATTCCCGGGGTGGGGCCAGATTCTTACATGGTATCTTTTTAAAAGCACACCTGGTATTATTTCTATCACACTCAAGATTTTCTCACATAAATACCTTTTACTTGGGCATAACTCAAATGTACCCCACAAAAACGCTTTTAAATTTACTTTTAAGACATTTGGGTTTTCCAATTTCAGTGTAATTGTTCTCTAGACTCACAATCTAGAAGATCTGAGAGTGAACTCCTTTCAAGGGGAAACTGCAGTACATTAACGCTTAACATAAATTTTCTTTCTCCAAAGAAAAAGACTGACTGACTGTAAGGTTTCCCTTAACATCTTTCTCCCCTCCCCCAAATATCACGAGCAGAAACATAACATCTGCAATTGCCCATTTTGTATCTAGAACAGGGCAACAAATTAAAATTAGAATCCCAGAATGGAAGAATCGGTAAAACATCCATTCCAACTCTAAGGAGAAGGAAGAGGCTCTGGTAAGGATTCGTCCAAGGCCACAATATTAAGAAGAGGTAGAGGTGGGAAGTGGACCTACGCCATTAATGGTTTTGTATACACGACCAGACGACTATCAAAACAGAAAACTGCGATTTCCCTAGGTTTTGCCATCCGTGTGTGGATGCATGTATTTACAGAGAAAAGAATGGAGAGGCTAGTCAAAGCATACAGAAATGTGATTATAGAAATTGTACACAGTTTCAATTTATCCGTGTGGAGGGCTGGCCTTCTTCATTACATCTGCTACTTGGGGCACACTTATTTCAGATCTTGAGTTTTAGGCTAAAGTGCCCCGAGATTTGCCACAAGAGTGAGTAAAGAGAAAAGATTCCTTTTGAGAACTAATCCATATATTTCGCTCCTTGAAATCGGACGTTCTTTTTGAGCACTGTTGACTTGGCTCAAATGACAAGTTTGCCTTCCTTGAATACATGCTCTCTGCTGGTATCGACCAAGTGAATGCTTGTATGAGGCCTCGGAAAATGGAGACCACACCAGTGGCCGGGGCCCACAGCATAAATCTAAACCTACATCAGCCTGCGCTTCAGGGAAACACCTGTCAAGAAATTTTAATGGTCACCAATCGCAATGTGTCAACTGAGCTGTAGCAGGTTTACCTTACTCTAGAAAATAGGACCTACTAGCTTTATAAGGAAATCTCCCACGTCCCAGCCAATTATGCCCCTGTTTCTGCATTGCCTTTTCCAAAGCTCTTTAAAACTCTTCTTCCCCCAACTCCCTGGGGAACACTATTCCACTGCTTGTGGGGCACTGGGCTCCCCCAGTTCATGGCTGTTTTCTCTTGAATGAAGGATAGCAAACTTGTAACTTAAATTGAGTTTTGTCCTTTGACAATATCAAGTTTTTCTTTCTGCTCAGAAGACAGATACTCTATTTTTTTTTTTGCTTTAATTTTTTATTATTATTTTTTTATTTTTTTAATAAACATATAATATATTTTTATCCCCAGGGGTACAGGTCTGTGAATCGCCAGGTTTACACACTTCACAGCACTCACCATAGCACATACCCCCCCCAATGTCCATAACCCTACCACCCTCTCCTGACCCCCCAACCCCCAGCAACCCTCAGTTTGTTTTGTGAGATTAAGAGTCACTTATGGTTTGTCTCCCTCCCAATCCCATCTTGTTTCATTGATTCTTTTCCTACTCCCCAAACCCCCCACGTTACATCTCCATTTCCTCTTATCAGAGAGATCATACAATCGGTGGAAAACAGATATTCTAAAGCAGACCCCAAACTCCTTCCATTTCATAACAAGTCCAGTAAATAATTCTTGCTGCTGGTGGCCAGTAGGATATCAAGAGCTCTCTCAACAGAAACCTTTGTTCCTCAACACCCATAAAATTAAATTACCAATGTTTACAGCATGAATTTTAGACAGGCCTAAGAAAGAGTGATGTCCACTGCCCAGAACAGATATAAAATCTAAAACTGGAATTGAAAAAAATAAAGTCTCAGAGATGGCAAAACTATATGCCTAAACTATGTGCTTAAACTATATGCCTAAAAATCTTTATCTAAAAATCTTTATCATATCTTTAAACTATTTTGACTCTCTCAGCATTGCTAGCTCATCGGCCTCGACCTTGTGCACGGGGAGATAGGAAACGAGTTAAGGGCAAAAATCAAAGCATCTACTTAGGGCTTTCCTTTCATGATCTCATTTGATTCTGAGAAAAAACAAGATAAGTCACTTCCTCATCTACTTAAATAATCAGAAAGATTCAAAATCTGCCTAGGACTCTAATCACAGCTGTCACTCTAAAACCTATGCTTGCTTTTTTCTTACTGAGCCAGCCGGTATTCCTTCTCTTAGTTCTTAACCTTTTTTATTCTTCAGTCTTGAATATTATTTTCAAATAACTTCTTCCCACTATGGTCGTAATATTTTGCAGTTCTTTGTTTCTGGCTTTATAAAATACTATTTTTAGGGATGCTTAGGTGGTTCAGTCGGTTGACTGTCTTCGGCACAGGTTATGATCACAGGGTCCTAGGATGGAGTCCACACCAGGTTCCTTACTCAGCAGGGAGCCTGCTTCTGTCTCTGCCTGCCACTCTCCCCTGCTTGTACTCTCTCCTCTCTCTCTGGCAGGTAAATAAATAAATAAATAAATAAAATCTTTAAAAAATAAGTAAAGTAAAATATTATTTTTAGAGGAAGTAAATAAAAGAGGAAGCAGACCTATAGTTGAAATGTTTAATCTGCATTTCTTAAATTTAAATCACTAGATGTTCACTGGGTGTTATGTACAACTAGTGAATCACTGAACATTACATCAAAAACTAAGGATGTACTATGTGTTGGCTAACTGAATTTAAATTTAAAAAAACTAAAAATCAATCAATCAATGAATCAATCACTAGAGGTTAACAACCTAGTAAAGTTTGGTGGCTTTCTCTTTAAGAAATCTCCCCTGAAATGCAAATGAAAACTTTCTCCTATATTTGTTCTTTCCTTAAATTAGAAGTAGCGAATTGAATCTGCAAAGCAGGGGTCTAGAATCACCAACATTCCAACTGTTAACCCATGTTCATTAATCCTTACACCTTACTTAATCTGTATTTTCAGGGATATATGCATATATCTCTCTCTATAAACATACCATACAGGTAGTTAGTAATGTAATAAATATGTGTGCATACACATGGGGGTTTACTGGTAAAGAGTAAGCAAATTTCAAATGAAGGTGTTTTGTTAAAATCTCATTCTAGAGTTAATGCATTTAAGTCATATTGCTAACAAGCTGGAGAACCTAGAAATTGGGTTTCTCAGAAATCCTGTTTTTTTTTTTTTTTTTTAAAGATTTTATTCATTTACTTGACAGAGAGAGAGAGATCACAAGTAGGCAGAGAGGCAGGCAGAGAAGAGGGAGAAGCAGGTTCCCTGCTGACCAGAGAGCCCGATACGAGCAGGACCCTGAGATCATGACCTGAGCAGAAGACAGAGGCTTAACCCACTGAGCCACCCAGGCGCCCCAGAAATGCTGGTTTGAATGGCATCCACTGTGAAGAATTTGATAATAACAAATGAACAATTTTCCTGTGTAATTTCTGCAAGTTCTGACAGCCAGGACAGATTAGCATTCAGTACACAAAGCAACCCAGAAAAATTCAAATTCCATTACTCCTCTCCATTTTATTTATTTATTTATTACTCCTCTCCATTTTAGACACAGGAACAATTCCACAGGTGTTCAGTTTCTGAAGTTTTATTATTTCCTATCAAATCTGGCCAACCTCAGCCAAGATCAGTGAATCCAGAGGCCTGGGAACTACCATAATCGGTTATTATTATAAGCCACTGAATTTTCAGGGTGGATTGTAGCTTTGTGTCATTGCCGTAGCAAGGCAAACTAATACAGGTATGTATCTGATAAAAATACTAAAGTACTAAGTAATAGAATCAGAACTCAGAATTATTTCAGAAGGTAGAAATTTTTTCAAATTGAAATTTTTTAAGTATATATAATATCCTGTATTTTGCCTGAAATAATTCTTTGAAGCAGGACAGAACAGGAAAGGCACAGCTGGGTAGCAGTTCCATAAACAAAACAAAACAAAACAAAAAACAAACAAACAAAATAAAACAAAATAAACCTTCCAAAGGCTTTAAGAGATGAAAATAAAAGGAAAAAATATAATAAAGGCAATGTACTCTTATGTTTTACAAATACAAGGCTCCACATGATCATGGGAAATCCTGTTATGCCAAATTACATCCTCAAAGATGTATTAACATTTTTTTAAGAGTTTTTCTTTTTTTAATATTTTTATTTATTTGACAGTCAGAGATCACAAGTAGGCAGAGAGGCAGGCAGAGAGAGAGGGAGAAGCAGGCTCCCCGCTGAGCAGAGCTTGATGTGGGGTTCCATTCCAGGACCCTGGGACCATGACCTGAGCTGAAGGCAGACGCTTTAGCCCACTGAGCCACCCAGGCACCCCAAGAGTTTTTCACTTTTAAGTAATCTCTATGCGCAACGTGGGGCTCGAACTTACAACCCTGAGATCAGGAGCTGCACGTTCTACTGAGTGAGGCAGGCAGGCGGTTCTGTAGTCACATTTTTAGATAAACACTAAAGAAACTAAAGAAAGGTTATCTTGGAGGGTATGAAACTGAATAAAGGAAACCTCATTTAAAATGGAGTCGGAAGGCCAGAAGGGGGAGCTCTAACACCCCCTCCCCCCCCACTCTTCACTTGCATCCCCATCAGGAAGAAGCCTATTTTGCTACTCCAGCAGGAAACAGAATTTCTCCTCACCCAGCAACAAGGTCAGCCAATAGGAAAATTCCACACCTCAGCCAATGAGAAACCATCACCACTCTGAGCTCTTGCATTCCTTCAAAGGACTTGTATTCAAAGCAGTCCCTCCCAACTTCCTCCTTTCCTCTAAAAGTAATGCTCCTGTCTTTTGATCTCCTTTGGTTTGCCAAAGCTTGTGTGTCCCAAGTTGCAATACCTCTGCTATTCCCACAAAACCCAGATGTGTTCATAAAATAACTGGTTGTTTTAATATAGGGTTGACAAAAGAGACAAAATTTTATCAGGCAACTTTAATGAAAATGAGAAAAAAGGAGAAAAAAACATCTGAAGGAAAATTTCAAGGGAAAGTCTCTAAATGCAAAAAAAAAAAAAAAAAAAAAAAAAAATGATGGAGAGTTGCTGAGAAAGAACATCCCGTCATGGAGACGGTGAGCACCTCCTCAAGGAGCCATGTAAGTGGATGGATAACCAGCTACCAGAGTTGCAGAGGAGGCTGCTCAACTGGGTGGGAAGTTGGAAGAGGTTCAAAGTTTTCAAAAGTTTAAAGCAGTAGGATCTTGTGCTCAAATAAAATTTGGTGTGAACCCCTCACAGCTGGGCATTCCCCCCTCAAAACCTGGATTTCCACCTCACACAGCTTGTGTAACACTGGTCTCTCCTAAAAGTTGCTCTACTACTGTCTTTTCTATTGTTAGCCTATGGGCCTACTGCTCTCCACCTCAAACACCTTTGCTCCTGTCTGTCACTGGCATTCTTAACATAGTTCTCAAGAAAAGGACTACACTGTCGAGTACCCTGAAGCTGTACAATTAAGGGCGAACACTAGCTGTTTGAACTGAAGAACTGAATTTTTATTTGATTTCACTGTTATTAATGTAAATGTAAATTTATAAAGTCCGATTACTGAAAAATGTTTAAGCAAGTTTACAATTTGAATAAGCAGAGCCACTTTCTGGCTGTACATTTTATGAGCTCTTAGAAAAAATTTTCTGATGAAAATTTAGTGTCCCAGTTGAGATTTTGATGACTTAGCAATTATATTGTAAGATACTTCAAAATTTTTATACGCTGAGTGGTAAGTGGGTTAAACTTAAAATATATTAAAATAAATTCCAATTGTTTCTGTACTTTTTATTTTAAAGATTTTATTTGTTTGTGTACTTTTTAAAAAATGTGGCTCCTAGAAAATTTTTAACTAAGCATGTGACTTACATTATACTTCTAATAGACAGCGCTCCCCTAAAACATGTCAGACAAAGGCAATACAGAATTTAAAATGTGGTAATAAATGTCCTTGTCAACATATTAGCCATTTGTCTCTCACCAATCTTACTGCACTCCTATTGCTTCTTTTCCGTCTTTCTTATCATCTCTTGGAAGTGAGTTCTTCAATTAGTTCAGCTGGCACAGACCAGCACATTTATGAGAAACCTGATAAATATTTGATAGAAGGTAGAGAATCAGATAAAACAATGGCTTAACTGTGGCATAAGAGCCACAGGCTCTTGGTTTTATCTCTTAGAGCTGAGAAACAAAGATCTGACTGGGGAAGGATAAGACGATGCTCCAAACACAGGCCCTTTTAAGCTTTTAAGATGATGGCAATCACCTGCTGCTATCTTTAAATCTGACTGATTCTGTGGGCTTCTACATTTTTCTTTCTTTTTCTTTAGATCTCTGTAAATGACAATCCGTTTAAATGGGCAGGTTTTTTAATTGAGTTAAATGTATTTTGTTTTCTCTCAGTATGTTTTTAAAAGGAAAAATTTTAATGAAAACAGTCTAATGCTATTAATTAATCAATGCTCCTGCCTCCTATTTCACATGTGGCTGTGCAAATGCTAAATCTTATTCTAATTACACTCCTCCCAGCAAAGAACATGCAAACTGACCACAAAATACTCATGCTAAGATCATATCCCCCAGAGCAGTATGTGCTTGCTGAACACAAGCAGTGAGGCCACTGGCCACATGTAGCCCGGCTCAGCCCTCCGCAGGAGGTAGAGGTGTGTGCTGAAGAGGGTGGGGTGAGAAAACAGGATACAGAGTTCTGGGACAAGTATTTCTGTCATTTGATACCTCACGTTGAGATCCTACCAGATTTCTCCCACATGACACCAAATGATTTCTGAAGTTAAAGCCTCCATATCACCTGGGTTTAGCACACAGACAGAGCCAAGTAAAGCGTGTATTTATGAGCTCTAGACAGAATTTATCTCATTGATCTGGAACATACTGCCCCCCACATAATTTGCAAGCTGAATTGTTAGGATTGTTTTGGGGTCATTTCTCTTTTTAATACGAGGCTCTGATGTTGACCTGATATTTGAGATATCTCACTCATTACCTGGCAGATGCACTTATCTTTACCTTTTATTCAGTAGCATACTCCTCACAGGGCACCTGGGTGGCTCAGTCGGTTGGGCATCTGACTCTAGATTTTGGCTCAGGTCATGATCCCAGGGTTGTGGGATCAAGCTCTTCATCGGGCTCTGAGCTCAATGCAGAGTCTGCTCGAGAGTCTCTCTCTGCCTCTCCCTCCGCGCCTCCCTGCCCTTGCTCTCTCTGTCTCCCAAAATAAAGAAAATCTTTTAAAACATATACATCATAGTCATCACTAATCTAATGACACAGCTTTAAAACGGACTTTATCTGTAGCACCACAGTATTCTAGAGCAGAGGGCTTATATGCTAACATGCTTAAGGTACAAATAAGAGCATTTTAAAAGTTTAGTGTTGCCTTTTCTATTTTTTTTCCTTTTATCACTGCAATCCTGACCCACTCATAATGCCCCACATAGATGAAACAGTCCCCAAGGATCCTTAGGGTAAAATGGAAAACAAGCTTCTAGAAGAGATAGTGAGTTTACAAATGGAGTCAGTTTATCCTTTAATTAGAATCTGGACAGGAGGGCCACAGCCACACATCTGCATCCTCGAGTTACCCATACAACTTGGACTGGAGAGAAAAAGGGACATATTCCTCTAACCTCTGTCAGCCCAGAAATTCGTCTCTACTTTTCTTCACAGCTTCCACCAGGTTTTAGGCTTCAGGCCACTATGAACCAAACAGAGGCAGAGACACCAACAAGGCTAAACCAGGGAGAGGAGGGTAATAGGATCCCTAGGCTTGGGCTGTCCTGCGTGAGGGAGCCAGTATACACATCTGGGTCTGGTACGTTACAGATTATCCATATCCTTTCATGTCTTTACAATTTCTAGTGCTAAAACGGTATGAAAATACTTACCAGGTTACAGACCCTTAGAAAAATGTGCATTTTGCTGGTAAGTCAAGATAGAATACTGTCCCTTCAATGTACATTAAAATCTGAGAGTGGCTCTCCGGGGGTCAGGGGTGCACACATCAACCTCAAAGCCCCTGCTAACCTCTCTAGGAAGTCATTTCCATCTGATTTCCTACTAGCTTGAGGTAGAGCAGCTCTGAACAGTCTCAGCTGGCCTGCCAGTAAAATTGCCAAATTTACAGGATTTGTATGTTTTAGCATGGGTTGAGCTTGTGTCTTATAAAATGGTACCAACTGGCCCTTGCCATTAGTAGACTGTTTTCAATGAACAACGAAGATCAGAAGTGGAAGAATGATAGTTAACAAATTTTATGAAAAGATTTCTAAAAAATTGTTGAAGCAGGTCACATTAAGTAAGGAGACCAGGCAAGCAGGAAGGAAAAGAAGAGGGACTAAAAGAATTTGCTCCATGAACGTTAATGGAGATAAAGGAGTTCAGATATTACCATTTACTTCTGTTCATACCACTTCCTACAGACACCCGTATACATACACTTTCATATTTACACATAGGTAAGAAACCACCTACAGTGTGTTGGACTGAAAAAGATTATAAATAAGCATTATATATGGGATAAGAGTTCAAATATCTTTATGTCAAGTGGCATCAAAGAATTCATGATCTTGAAACGTCACCTTTCTATTTTTAGAATATTTGTAGAACTATTTCAGGTGGAGAACATAAAGTACCTTATTTTTTAATATGCAAACAGGATATTTACATTATGTCCTTTGGTTTATTTCCTTTCAAAGTTGCATAATATTTACCAACTGTCTACTTTTCCTGTCTGCTTCAAACCCTCATGCTATTGTGTTTTTATTACTAGGACTTTTAGTATAGGAGAAAACCGCTTTCCAAATGTAATAGAAATTCAGAGAGAGTATTATGTGATGTGAGGAATCTGTGATAACATTCAAACAGCATTCCTGCTCATTGTTCAAACTGTATTCTGTTAACTTATCACTTTCAGTGTAAGCCAAGGTTGTTTCTTTTCCTCCAGGGTTTTAACACTGAAGAGTACTCAAGGTTTAAGTTTCAAGCTATTTGCTTGATAAGCAGAAGCAGATTATCCTTCTTCAGTAAGGCACCAAGCCTTTTCTCAAAGAAGCTTTCCCTTTCTGGAACTCTAGACTCACAATAAGAATTGTTCAAATTGCCTTTCCTATCAGAATAAAGACTATTACGAACTACAGTACCAGGAGAAAAAAATTCTGAAAGGAGGTTAACTGTGAAGACTATTTCTACTTTCTTGGCTATGTTAAAAAAAAAAAAAATTTGCAGAAACAAAAGCCCACGAACAAAAGACCATAATTGTCCATATTTGGGGTCTTACATTTCCACTTGTAATGTCAGTTTCAGTGACATAACATCTGAATGTTAGCTTCTCTATCTCTAAGTGGGAATAGCACCAACTATTCAATTTAGAGGCTATTAGGGACACAGAAATGATCTAAATGAAGGCAACTGGACAGTGATGATGGCAAAAGCACATGGGGTGCTCCCACAACGAGGGTGAGGCTGATGGTACCACTTGTAGGTACTCATCTAAGTTTTACCTGCTAAAGTAGAAGAAAACGTACACAGGTTAGGTAGTGTGAACAAGGATTCCCAGTCTTTGCAAACAAGATGAGTTAAATATCTTCTCTGAGGGATGCCTGGGTGGCCCAGTTGGTTGGACGACTGTTTTCAGCTCAGGTCATGATCCTAGAGTCCTGGGATCGAGTCCCACATCGGGCTCCCAGCTCCATGGGGAGTCTGCTTCTCCCTCTGACCTTCTTGCTCAGGCTCTCTCACTGCTTCTCTCTCAAATAAATAAATAAAATATTTAAAAAAAAAAAAAAAAGATCTTCTTTGACTTACAATGGAGTTACATCCCCATAAACCCATTGTTAATTGAAAACATCTTAAGTCAAAAATGCACTTAATACACCTAACCTACTGAACATCACAGCTTAGCCTAGCCGCCCTCACACTTACTTCCCTACAATTGGGCAAAATCATCTAACACAAGGCCCATTTTATAACAAAGTATCGAATACCTCATGTAATTTCTTGAACGGGGTACTGAAAGCGAAAAACAGAATGGCTGTCAGCCTGTTGGTTGTTTACCCTCGTGATAGCGTTTTTTACCCCCCTGATTGCGTTTTGCACCCTGGGGGCTATGGCTGCAACCACTGCCACCCAGCGTCAGGAGAGAGGACTGTACCGCAGATTGTGAGCGCAGGAAAACATCCAAATTTAAAAGTACCATTTTTACTGAATGCATCTCATTTTCATTTCTCGCCATCCTAACGTCACAAAATCCTAAACTGAACCATCCGTACTTCACTGTCTACTGACTGAAGACCCTCTTTGCTCATTGGTACTTGCCCCTCCTTCTCTCCCACTGCAAGCACTCAATAAGCATTTATGGAAAGCATTAGGCAATGCCTAGCATGAAAAATACAACAATCACCGGCATGTTGAAAATGTAATCATTGACAAAGGCGTGGAACGATACAAGACCAATTCCAACTCAGATACCCATGGGTTTTTTTTCTACTGTGGGCACCAGAAGGGTAATTTCCTAATTGCACAGAAAATAGAGTACCCACACCCCTGTCTTTACCAACTCTCAAATGCAGCTGGAGCCAGACTTGTTTGAGGAACTCAGGCTCCTCTTAGTAAAAACAAAACAACAGCAGCAACCAAAAAACCCCAAAACCAAAAAGCAAAAACATGGTGCAAAAGGCAAGGGGGCTTGCGATCTATATGTCTCAATAACCTTCAGCGATAATTTCCTGACTTTTGGTAACACATTCCTGAGAGGAGCAGTATTTTGCAATTCAGGCAGCATTTAAAAAAAATCAGATTATCTCACTAGACTCTTAGATTTGCACAAACAGTCAGGGCAGCCAGACTCCTTTAATAAAGCATCCAATCACCTATTTGAAACATTCCTGCAGCTGAAAGCCCTCAGCAGCATGAAGCTGATTCTCAGAGATTTCAGTGTAACCTAACACCGAAAGTGAAGGCTAGTGTAAAAAAATACACCTGAAAATATTACAAGGAAGAGACAGAAACTATTTGTTGAACAGCTAAGCAGAACAGCACATGCTGATGGCTATCAAACACTTGTCCTTCTCACAGAGAAGGTTTCAGAGTTTGATTCCTGGGTTATGTTTCAGGAAAAGTTCTGGCTTGATGCCTTGTATGAAGACAAACGTTTCCCAGGTACAGAATACATTCAAGCCTGGGGGTCGAGGGGTGACCCAAACATCTCAGACTTCCACGGACACAGAATGGTGCCCCGCTCGCTCGTAAAAGGTACTAAAGTGACAAAGAAGTAGCTGGTTTGATCTGGAGGAGGCAGAGATGGGTGGCAGCTGGCACAGAGCAGGCAGCCTGAAGACAGGAGCAGAAAATATCCATGGCATGAGTGTGGGGACAGCACAATTGAAAGGCAGGATAGGGTTAGGTACAAATGACCTTGAATTTGCAATAATGTCTATAGCCAAGGGGAGCTAATTGCCACCTTCCACAGAGAGCAGCAACCCATCTGTGTATGAGGGGAGCACAGGGGCATATGACCTTCCTTTGTAGACCCCTTTCTCTCTTAAAACATTTTAAACTGCTATTTTAAGGCTGTGGTGGTATAAAGGGGACCGTAATTCAGGTGAGATTCATTAGCATATAGTCATTATTACCGGCTTTTTTTTTTTCCTTCTGATTTTAAAAGAAATTACAATGGAAACATTTTCATGGGCCCTTAGAGCATGAAAGGCCCAAGGCACTGTGCCTACCATGCGTAATGGAGAAGCTGAACCTCTGTGGAGTAGGGAAAGGAGAGAAGTGCATGGCTAAGGACACAGCAGGAGTTTAAGCAGCAGGAGAAAAACAGGCAGCGAAGGCAGAAAATGGAAGCAGAGGCAGAGAGATGGGACCCCACGGAGTGCTGGTGGCAGCGGAGGAATCTCCAGGACCTGTCCAGATGACAGCAGTAAGTGTCAGGACATATCCTGAGAGAGATTTCGAGTTCATCCCAGTGCGATGGAAGAAGGAAAGAGAGAGTCACTCTGGTCACCGCTCCCCAGATTTCCCTGCATAATCCCCATTCTGCGACCACCTCCATGTGCCACACATCACACCAGGAGTTCTCATATCACGATGGGTGATCAATCTACCTGCCTTTCACCACCTTGAGTGATGGGACATTATTTTAATTTTCAAAACTACCAGATGTTTAAAGGAGCTGTGCAGGGCTGCTGTTACTGTGTGTACGTAACCTGGGGAAAGAATGATCTGGAATTTTGCATCACTAACTCATTTCTGAGCCACTGGGAAATCTTCCTGACACTTGCACAGAGGGATAAGCCCTAAAATAGAGAAAAACCATGCAATACAGACCATATCCCATCCCTGACGAAGAGAAGCATTATACTGTGTTGCAAAGATTTAAGTTTTACCAAGAACTCTAACCACGGGCTGTTTATGTAAGCGGAACTTTTAAAACAAGTCAAATAAACCAAGAGAAATGCGCAGCTGTGACCACACACACACACACACACGCATGTAGATTCAGGCTTCCTACATTACTGCAGCAGCTCATGGCACATAATTATAAATAATAAGAATTTTAAGTAAAATTCTTCTGGATTTTTAGATTTTTAGATTTGCTAGAAGGTGTTAAGAAGGTGCACTCTTTCTTTTATAAGCACAGCCAATCTTTAGTTAAAGATTGTTTTAACATGGCATAAAAGTAAAAGCTTACTTAAAAGTAAAAGCTGCTTTAACTTGGCACTAGGCTTGCCAATGCTATTTGGCTATGCAGTGGATCTCTACCGAGGAAAGCGCTTTAGCCCAAGTGGATCATGAGTCACCTTTCGTTCTGCGCTCCATGAACTGTTTCTAGGTTGAGGCTCAAGGGTCTCAGGAAAGCTAACTGCCACAATGTTGGTGTTGCTTTTGTTACTAAACATGCCACCATGTACTGGGGCAGCCTCCCCCAGCCCCCCAACAACTGAGAATTTCGTGGCTCAAAATGTCAGTAGTGCACCTAAGTTGACAACCCTGACCTAGCCTCTTCCTCAGGGTGAAGAGTCATGTCTTACTCATCTCTATATGCTTAGGATAAAACTTGGAACAATACTGGCACTCAAACAGTGGTTGAACTAAACAGATTCTCTCCCAGAAGACTGAAATAACTAATCCAACTGAAATAATGTAAAAAGCATGACTATAAAAGTTCTATAAAATATGCCTTGCCTTCCATGAATACAAAAAATGACATATGTTGATTTTTAAAAGATATGTGGAACATCAAATCATTAGCATTATGCATAATTAAATACCCCCACTCAAGAGTGGCCCAGTATTATTTAGTATGTAGACAATATAAAAAAAATGTATTAACTTTTATGGGTCAATCTATAACAATAACCCTAACAATGAAGAAGTCTTGAGGGTTAATCATCCAACCTATGAACACACAAAAGGGGTGGTAACAGCTTCTATACAAAAGTGACAAGAACACCCTCATGTACTCATTACAAGGGCTCCAAGACCAAGAAATCCAGCCAGATTTTCTGCCCATGGGTAATTCTGGCCTAACTCTAACCAATCATTTCATAATGAAGGACTCAAGACAAAGGGAGAGAGGGCTAAACTGCTGGAATCCCTCTGAATAACTTATTAACTCCACAGGAATAACGTGTGTATGCTAACAGGTTATATTAATCAAAAGTCCTTTGAAAAGGCATGACTAAAAAAAAAAAAATTGTTTCCAGAAACTTCTTCATGTGGTGTGTCTGTACCTATAAACCTAATCAAATCTAACACTGCCTCTATCTCTAGAGACCTCTTTAGCTCTTGATTTCCTTCATCTCTAAAATGGATATAAGAACATCTCACCACATAGGCTATTATGAGATTAAAATACAATAATATACATAAGATGGATAGCAGGTCATTTGCTTTACAGAGAGCTAATTGTATGGTCCCGGCTGGGATTTAGCAGGAAGGAAGAAAAGGGATTCCAGTATGGGCGCTTCCAGAGACATCCAGAGAGACTGAACTAACAAAACACAGCACTTGAAGTCTCCTGAGAGCTATCCCCATAAAGATGTCTGCTCTTTATTCAGGAATCCTGAGAGGATTTTCTGCTCTAAAGAAAATGCTGACTACATAACCAGATATGACACACTGGTTTAAAGAATGTCTTATGCCACTTGAAATAGACCATCTTTCCTCATTTATCTGCAAGATGTCTGCCTGCCAAGTTGTTTCTAAGAGAGACAAACTAGTAACTGCACAACGCCATCATTCCCAGCCACAACCTGCAAGCTTAATGTGGCAGATCTGACTCACCAAGTTGATACAGTATTTTTAAACCATCGGAGATATTTTAATTCAAGCAGGTTTAAGTTGTCAATTATAAGGTTTATGAAGTCCACTCTGGCAGTTTACTATCAGTGAATGACAATGGTTCTAAACAGGGCGAAGGCGCTATAGCCAATTTCAAGCTGGTAAGAACTTTTCATTTGTTTAGCCACAATGTATTCAATGTATTTCTTTATAGAGAACAACTCTCAGGTAAGAAATTTTTTGTTGCAAGCTCATACCTCTGTTATTAATCACTAAGTAACATATACTCAGAAGGGCCTGGTGGAGTTTAAGACGCGTTTTTCAAAGTATCAAAAAACATCTCCTTTAATCTCTAAATCAGTGTTCTCAAAAAAGGTTTCCAAGAGATGTTAACAGTTATTCCCTGGGGCAAGGGGGAGGGGGTGATCTCTTGTCAAACACATTCCGGAAATGGACCCTTTGAGGTGAATCTGGGAGGCTTGTGAAAATCCTGTAATAATTCAGTCAATTTAACTTCTTTTTTTATACCAAGTTTCCAGGCATAATTGGCCATGGAAGTCTTCTAAAAAAGCACAAATATAACACATTTATCAAATCTGGAACACAATTTTTAAAACATGCTAAGATACCTGAAATGAATAACCAAGCAAAATTTAAACAAGTCATTTTGAGTAAATCAAAATAAGTAAAACCAAAAAGTAGTCTTACAGGGAACAAGGGTGGGGAGCCCGGATGGCTCAGTTACGCATCTGACTCTTGATTTCTGCTCAGATCATGATCTCAGGGTGAAGGCGCACAGCCCCTCACCTGGGCTCCACGCTCTGCACGGAGTTAGCTCGAGAGTCTCGCTCTTCTTCTACCTCTCCCCCATTCATGCTTTCTCTCTCTCAAAACAAGTAAATAAATCTTTTCTTTAAAAATGGGGGGCAGAATAGGACAGGGGGTAACACCAATTGCCCACAGAACTTATGATAACAGAGCATCAGATCTGGCTCTAGGTAAAATAACTATGGGACATGTAGCATGCCGAACAAGCCTAACTATGTGCTCCCTACCAGAATATTTCAAAAGCAAATCACGGGCATTTAGAAACATGCAAGAATAAATAAAAAGATAAATAAATAAATAAATAAATACAAATCAAGAACTTCATAAGGTGCCAATGTGGTGTAAAATTCTTTTGCCTTTTAAACTGTACAGGTAAACTGAATCAATGCGATTTATTCCAAGTGAAGTCAGATTTTCATGTACAGAAATAAATGTGAGATGGCAGACGACAGGGGCAAACACAGAAATCACATCCCTGGATTCCAGGCTCACATTTGCAAAATTCAACAATGTGATACTAAGTAAAAATAATGAGTCGATAAGGACTAAGACACAGGCCTCAATGTCATAGTTCTGAACTAAAAGCACACAGCCAAGAGGAAAAAAAAATTAATACTTTTGTTTCCACAACACAAAGCATGAACTACTGTGGACTTCACAATAGAGAATACAAATTGCTCCTGATTTTACCATTTTCACACAAGTGAGAGAGAAGTCAGCCCGACTCCTAAATTAAATTTCCCTTTCTATAAAGGAAAGGCCTTTAGAAGACCTTTACAGATCTTCATACGTATCTTGTGATATTGGGGAACTCAACTATAGTAAGAAATAAAAAGCACCAGATGAGTAAAAGATAATTAACATAATACCCAGAACTTCACTATTTCTTTTTCTTTTTAATTTCACTATTTCTTAAATACTGCTTTCCCTTAATTAAATATATTGAATCACTGTGCTCATTTTCATTATCAAGAAGCTATAAAGTGTTCAAGGTCACATGAAACCCAGACTAGCTATATTTCTCATAAGAAACAAACAGAGACTGTAATTCCTAGGAAGGTTACATTCAGAATCAAAATGAGACACAGAGCATTATTCTGCTATGTTTAAAACACAGCAGAATTTTTTTAAATTGCTATATTAGGTCATCTCTATTCACCAATTAAATTTAAAGTTTAAAACATCTATGAAAGAAAACCTTCTTGCTCTGAGTTTCTGTTTGAAGATTGGCAGTGTTGTTTCTCTGAAGGTAAGCAATGTACGGACGGATGTTTCAAGGAATGACAGAATTTCCACAGGAAAGAACAAAGACTCTCTTCATAAGGAGACATGCCTGCCCGTGACAATAGTGGCTTATAGCTGAAAAGCGCATCAACTAACAATTCTCATTGAATTTTAGGTACTGGCTCTGTAATACTATACTTCTCCGTATCTTCTAACACCCAAAATGCTCAAGAAAGCTGCTTTGGGTATTCAGAACATTCCATAGCGCATCCAGCAACACTAAACTATTGGGGAATGACTCAACTGTTTGCCTAAGATTACGCTACAGGCAAATTCCTATTTCTAAATGCGTCAGGTCTGGACAGCACAAATATGTAAGCTTTAACACCCAAACAAGAAGACTTGACTTCTACTTAGCAATCCATATTTTTAGTAGTAAATGTTCCTTTCCTTCCTCCCTCACCACCACAGAAAAGCAGGGGGATAAAAAATCTACTTAAAACAGCCAAAACCATCTTTTAGATGGGAGTTCACTACGAATATAAATTCTACCCTTTTCCTTTGAGTATATCTATTCCTGGGTAATATAAATTTATGCTATCAATAAAGTGGTAAAAAAGCCCATAAAGTAAAACACTTCATTATTTACCCAAGAAACACCATGGTTTTCTAGGAAAATGTAACCATTTTGTAGTTCATTTTCATTCTATAAACTTTTTTTTGTCTTAAAGACAACTGAGTCTAGAATAGAATGTTCAACGAGTCACTCAAAATATTTGTTGACTCCTTTTACGAAGATGAAACAAATTATTAGATTATTAAACTTTTGCAGAGTCATCAACTGTGCGATGGAGGCATGCTTAAACAGTAAAGGAAATAAAATGTTTACTATACTATGTAAAATTTAAGCACTGATGGACAATATTTTATAGCCAAAACAAGCTACTCAGGAATAACGGGAAAATACCCAATTATAACAAGCTCCTCTACATTACAAAGCCTAACTTATTGACAACAGACTTGAATGCCTAATTCAAGCTACCTAAGAGATCAACCTAACTGATCCCATCAGTGAGATTATATAATATACGTGTTATATATAAAACATGATATGGTTGAAAAATAGCATAGTCTGGCATCTCAAACCTTCAAAATCATGAATCATGAAACTCAAATTTGACACTCAATTTATTACAGAGGAGGCTCTACGATTACACAGGTTAGTGCAAATTAGTTTTTTTTCACCCAGATCTTGTTTCCTAAAACAAGGAAAAATACTAAAACAAACTCCTCACCATATTATACAGCTACAAACAAACAATAGTCCATCTACTCTTTCTATGACAACTGACCAGTAGAGCTCTGCCACTAGATAAGGAATTAATATTGTAAATAGGGACAGCAAATTCAAGAAAAAAATTGCCTTGCCACAGTAAGAAAGTCATGCTTCATACATGGCATGTGAGAATCACCAGTCATGACTCCATCTAATGGGAAAAATTTTTTAAATTAATATTATATATGCCATATGCCTTAATTCTGATTTTAGTTCAGCCTCAAAATTAAATTTGCACCTTGCACCCATTACATAATTCAGCAAACTAAAACTCACTACACTGAAATTTACAAGGGTACCAGTGCACTGGATTAAGACTTTTAAAGTCCAGGATATTAAAGTCACTCCTCTTTAGGGATTAACTTTAGTACCCCCCCCCCCCCCACACACACATTAAAACAAAAATTTCTTACTCCTTTGCTACAACAGAACTTGATAATTTCCACTGTGCAGTTTAAGCGCTCTGCCTTATTACCTGGGTACTGGTTTAGCATCCACAGCAAATATTTATCTCTGTAAGTCCTGAATCCATTGGCACTGTGCTTGCCCAGAGAACACACAAATATTTGGTTATTTCGACTTAGTTCTAAAAACTCAGGAAATTATGTTACCACACATAGCATTTTTAGTTTTAAAGCCATTTTTTAAAGTTTACTTATTTTTAAGTAATCTCTATACCCAACATGGGGGCTCGAACTCAAGACCCCAAGATTAAGAGTCTCATGTTCCTCCATCTGAGCCAGCCATGTGCCCCGTAAAGCTATTTTTCTTTTTTCTTTTTTATTTATTTTAATTTATTTATTTATTTGACAGAGAGACAGAAAGAGCCAGAAAGCAACAAACAGGGGTAGTAGTGACAGAGGGAGAAGGAGGCTGGCTGCTCAGCAGGGAGCCCATTGTGGGACTTGATCCTAGGGCCCTGAGATCATGATCTGACCTGAAGGCAGATGCTTAACTAACTGAGCCACCCAGGTGCCTCTAAAGCCCTTTTTAGGAAAATAATCAGTGTTGACTCCCTAAAGAACCCTCCTTGAGTGTCTATGTTAAAAATCTAAGTGCAAAGACCCCCAAAATAAAAATGCATTAAGAATTGGCTTTAATACTAGATAGTAAAATGCGTAAGTGATTTTCAAGTTCATATATTCTACACTAGAAGAAGTTCACTATATACTTCATTATTAAAGCTCCATGTCAAAAAGGTAAATCTGATAGCTCCTGAGTAATCAGAAGGAAACTATTAATACTGCATATGAAATTTTCATTAACGCACGTGCCACATTTTGATTTTAGGACTCACCTAATATTTGTGTGATGCTAGATACAGATAAAGGTTGAATGTCTTAATTATTCATCATAATTACTAGGGAGATGAATTAGTAGACCACGAATTAGGTGTACAACCTTGTTCCATATCTTTTTGGTTATTAGAGCTGATTAACAATTAGAATAAAGGAAAATGCTCCCTTTTCAATATCAAACCAATCAGAACCAATACAAGAAAATTTTCCTGCGTTTAGACAGAGATGTTATGGCTGCCTAAGATAATAAATCTCTCTGCCGGGCTCTGATCTAGAACTTAAAATGGTTAATGACTTTGATTTCAGACATCTACAAAATGACATTTAACCTTTTACACTAACTTCTCTGATGATGGAATTCCTCTGCAGGAATTTCCAAGGTGTTAAGGAAGTATACCATTTAAATGAAAAGCAGTGTTTGCCTGTTTATGATTATTTATTTACATTTCCTCCATTTTCTAGCGGAGCAACTCATTTATTGCCTCCAGTTTCCACCCCTGTGTCCTAGAGCAGTGATAATAATAATTTCCCATAATTACACTGTCAGATCTATTGTGAATAAGTCAAAATTCAGAAGGAGATTGTATATCTTTAACATACGATTTAGAACCATTTCCAAAAAAAGCACGACTGACCACTTTCTTGAAGTAAAGCTACCTGGTATTTCTTACAACCTAAATGTTTCCAAATATCTAAAGTAAGCCTAAAAATTTCCACCACTCCACTCCCAATAAGATTTCAGTCAAAATCACCCACCATCCTAACATTTCCTCACATCTCTCTGCATATACAACAGCGCCCATCCCCTAGAATTTTTTTTTTTTACAGGTTTTTATTTATTTATTTGAGAGAGAAAGAGAAAGAGCTCACGAGTGGGAGGGCAAAGAGAGAGAATCTCAAGCAGACTCCATGGGATGCTCATAATCCCGTGACCACGACCTGAGCCTAAACGATGCTTAACCAACAGTGTCACCCAGGCACCCCTCCCCCAGTATTTTAATGAGAGCCATGCACTCCCACTATTCCTACTGAATAGGCAGTGAGAGATATCATCTCTTATAATTATGCTCTGTGCATAATAGGAGAGCAAGCCAAAGATAAAGCCAGGATTAGAATTACCTTCTTAAATTCTTAGCTTATCAAGAAGGTAAAGCTGGCGAATATTACTCCCTCTAGAGCAGCAACACCAGTCTTGCCCAGGATTCCAGACCTCCCCAATCTATCAGAGAGCTTACAGGGACTGAGAGCAGCCACCGGGGACATCAGACTTCCTGTAGCCAAAGGACATTCAAGTACCTATCAGTGGAAATCATTTAATTTTATACCACTTCCTAACTAGTGGTATAGAACCACAAAAAAGCATTCAAAATCCAGAAGTTTTTCTTCTTACTTCAATGCAAATTCACACCAATCACTATATACAGGTCTCCTGCGTTGTTACCACCCCAAATTTTCATTTCCAATTCCCAGAGTCATCCATCAAGAAAAAAGCACACGACTTAGAGAAGTCAACATAATCGCTATTGTCCAAACTCATTCTTAAGTATCTTCATTTGCCAAATGGTGCGTCCTCCATCAGATGTTGAGTGCATGACTTCCCGGGAAGACTCTGGAGGTCTAAGAGCCTTTGCTTGCCTCTCCGTCTTTCTTGTCTAGACTTCCATCTTCCCAGCTTCACGAAATCAGGAGTTTTGTCTATACCCAGGAGGAAGCAACAGAGAAAACAAGAGGCAGGAATATCTGGAATTGTCTTTTAGAAATAGTTTTGTTGGGGTAGCTCAGCCAATTAAATGCCCAACTCTTTATTTTGGCTCAGGTCCTGATCTCAGGGTTGTGAGACTGAGCCCGGTATCAGGCTCGGCACTCAACGTGGAGTCTGCTTGAGATTCTCTTTCCTTCCTGCTTGCACTCTCTCCCTCTCTCTCTCAAATAAATAATCTTTAAAAAAAATATTTTGGCGGGATGTCTGGGTGGCTCAGTGGGTTGGGTTAAGCCTCTGTCTTTGGCTCAGGTCATGATCTCGGGGTCCTGGGATTGAGCCCTGCACTGGGCTCTCTGCTCAGCTGGGAGCCTGCCTCCCCCTCTCTCTCTGCCTACTTGTGATCTCTCTCTGTCAAATAAATAAATAAAATCTTAAAAAAATAGTTTTGTCACAAGCACATCTGTGCTCCTCTCCCCCTCCACCCCACCGCCTCTGAATGAGAACACACACACATACACACATGCCCCCACATACCCCACACACATATGCACCCAACTCAGCACACCCCACACCTGCACACACCCCACATACCACCTCCCACACCCACACACAACCGCCCCACCCCACACAAATACAACACACACTCGTGATAGGCAATCACCAGAGAATCACAATCTTTAAAAAAAAAAAATAGATAATCTACTGATTCTACTCCACCCTGGTGCCATCAGGCTCTAAGGAAGGCTATTTTTTAATGTGCATAAATTGTTTAGGCTCTCAGTAAGGTTTCTGCAGTGTTTGGCCTTCTAAGAGAAACTTGAATTATTAGGCAGAAGTCTGATCTCTATAGTTCATCTTCAGCTTCCACAGCAATCTGACTCATAAATAATTTCAAATTGTGCCTTTTTAATGAGCAGTTAATTTACCTCAGTCCCCCTAATCTATTTTCAGAAATGCTGTTGGAGGGCACTTGCATGGTTCTGTCAGTCAAGTATCTGCTTTCTGCTCAGGTCATGATTCCAGGGTCCTAGGATCGAGTCCCACATCAGGCTCCCTGCTCAGTGAGGAGTCTGCTTCTCCCTCTCCCTCTGTCCACTTCCGTCCCCCACCCCTTACTCCTGCTCTCTTTTGCTTGTTCTCTGTCTCAAGCAAATAAATAAAATCTTAGAAAAAGAAAAGAAAAGAAAACAAATGCTGTTGTAAAAAATCTGTGCTGCTTATTTCCTTGTATCTAAACTTTGAGCAGCCTATAAAGTAGACATTGAACCTAGAACACAGACTGGTTAATTTCTGGAAAAAAAAGAAAAGAAATAAGGCTTGTTTCTAACCTAGAAATATGTCGTGGCCCTGACTCCCAGGCAAATCTATCTGTCAGTGCTAGATCTATGAAGAGACTAGAATGACCTTCCCCTTGAGAAATCACAAACTGGTCCCCTTAGACCACAGATTTTCAAACTTTATTTTCTGGAACCTTGGGGCTCCTTAGAGGTGCTTCAGTATTTGAGAGGAAGCTAAGTAATGATAGGGGTTTGTAAGGTTTCAACAAAAATGAATAGCTTTTTAAAACCAATTTTATAGACTGAGGTCCTGCCTAATCTATATTTTTGTTTGAAAAAAAAAAAAAAACCAAAAAAACTGGTTATGCTTCCTTTTTTTTTTTTAAACCCAAGTGAAAACCCATGTCCTATATTATACTTGGACTAGTAAGTTATAATTAGAAGTAGAATTTTGTAACTATGTATGGTGATAGAGGTTAACAAGAATTACTGTGGTGATCATTTTCCAATATACACAAAGATGGAATCATTATATTGTACATCGGAAACTGTCATATATCAATTATATTACCTAAAATTTTTAGTAGAGATCACACTTGAAGAGGTTTCAAGTTGTTGAAACTGTAAGATAATTTTCACTGCCACAAAACAAGCAGATGGGAAGTGGGCTAGGGAGAGAAGGCTTGTCACCCTAGCAAGGAGACATTCCCAGCAGGACCCGTTCTCTGCTGGGAATTACAGAACTGCAGAGGATGAAAGAAGAAAACAAGATACCAAAACCAGACAAATTTTAGGAGCTATAATGTCTTCCTTAGAAGCAACAAATAGGATTAAAAAAAAAAAAAAAAGAATATATTCATAAAATCTAAGTAAGTCAGAGCTCTTAAAAAATTACTTAGCAATAATATAAAAAAATTCTGCTCACCCATCCCAAGCATAAATAAAAAGACAAGGGAGATCCTATTTCTGTTCTTTCGTTTAGTGGATATGAGTCATGGCTATCCCTAGGATTTTACTGATGAAACAAAATACACATTTGTTCTGCAAACAAAGGGCTTACTAGGGAACTTATTTTCCTCTTGAATGAGAGTTGGTAATATTTTTGTGGCTCTAGAGAAAGTTTTAGAAAATCTATAAGAACTTCTATATATTTTATAAAGATTCTTTAAATTTAGACCTAAACGTGTACTAATATCTGGTGGCTTTTTTTTTTTTTTTAAAGTCTACATTGTTATAATTATAAAATCTTACATCAAATCCACTTAGAAACCTATGGGCAAAAGTACCTACAGGTAAATGATATGATGCTTGAAACTTACTCTAAAATACTAAGGAAGGGGCGCCTGGGTGACTCATTGGGTTAAAGCCTCTGCCTTCTGCTCAGGTCATGGTCTCAGGGTCCTGGGATCGAGCCCCAAATCAGGCTCTCTGCTCAGCAGGGAGCCTGCTTCTCCGTCTCTCTCTGCCTGCCTCTCTGCCTACTTGTGATCTCTCTCTGTCAAATAAATAAATAAAATCTTTGGAAAATAAAATAAAACACTAAGGAAAACAAAACAAAACAAATGTGTGTTTCCGTGTGTGTGCTAAAACAAGAGAAGCAAAATGGGGTCAACTGTTGAAGCTGCATGAGACCTGTCTGAAATCTTTCATAATGAAAAAAAATTTTTTTAAGTCTCTTTGGAAGGTTGTCAGATGACATAAACATTATGCATGCTATAGGATCCAAATATAGGATTAAGCCAAAGGATTAAAAGAACTTAGAAAACATCATTCTTCCAATGTCATAAATAATTCGTCAGGGGATAGTTTCCAATGGATACATTACAGCATCTCTGACGCAATACTTACCAACTGCAAACACAAAATACAAGTCTAAGTGACCCAAAAAGCAAACAGATTTGGTTGCTCACTATCTGATCTAAGAAAAGGAAGGAGGACGACTTTCTTCAACATTAGTGTTTACTTTCTTGGCAAGCCATGAGGTGTTTGCAATTTTACGTCGACTGTGGGGAAAGATCATGACATTCTCATACCACTCGCTGACCACTGAAGAACACAAGTCTGAACGGCATGGGTCAATTTAGACAAAAAGTTTTTTTTGACCAATACAATACAGTATTGTAAATGTATTTTCTCTTCCTTAGGGTTCTCTTAATAACATTTTCTTTAGCTTACCTTATTATAATGCAGTACATATGCAATGTACAAAATGTTTATGTTATTGATAAGGCTTCCAGTCAACAGGAGACTATTGGTAGTTGAGTTTTTAGGGGGTCAAAACTGTAAGTGGGTTTTTTCACTACACGGTTGGAGGGGAACGGTCAATGACCCTAACCCCCACTTTGTTCAAAAGTCAGCTGTACTTTTGGGGATGCTGGGGTGGCTCAGTTGGTTCTTGATTTCGGCTCAGGACGCGATCTCAGGGGTGTGGGATCAAGTCTCACACCAGGCTCCACACCGGGCAGGAAACCTGCCTGAGAGTCTTTCCCCTGCCTTCTGCCCCTCTCCCTCCATGCTCTCTTTTTCTCTTAAACAGAAAAAAAGTCAACTGTACTTTTATAGATGTCATATTAGTTTGAACCATGATTTTAGAACAAGTCTGTACATTTTAATATGGAGAAAAGGCTGATCAGTATCTTGAATGGCAAGTGCTACAAGAAACACCATGATGAAAAGTAAAAAACCAGAAATAAGGGAAGAAGGTATGTTAATGCACAAAACCTAATAAAAAAAAGGACAGAAGAGCTAACAGTGCATTCCCCTTGCCCTTGAGAAGAATGTATTTTATCATGCAGACACACCTTAAATTCAAATATTCAAATAACTCATCATCCAATAATTATATATAAAACCACCCTTTAGGGTACCTGGGTGGCTCAGTCAGTTAAGTGTCTGCCTTCAGCTCAGGTCATAGTCCCAAGGTATTGGGATCGAGCCTGCATCAAGCTCCTTGTTCAGCGGGGGGCATGCTTCTGCCCTTCCTCCTGTTCATGATCTCTCTCTCTCTCTCTCAAATAAATAAAACCTTAAAAAAAAAAAAAATCACCATTAACCTTATGAAGGTTGCAAAAGGTTGCTTCTTCTAAAAGCTCGGAAACTGGTCAACATTTTGTAACTCTATAAGGAAATTTACATTAGAGGTTCTCAGATTTAGCTTCCATCAGAATTCACTGGAGTGATTATTAAGTCATTGGCCCACCCCCAGACCACATTTTAAGAACTATGGGCTTATCCATGATTCATTCCTACAAATTACCCGATTTTTTAAAAGGAGTCATAATTCTTAAAAACCCAGTACCCAGTCTAAGTGAAGCATCTCACCAAACAGAATTTTCAGACAGAGCAAGAGTGTTTTACAAAGAGTTATCACGCCTGTTAGAGAATGGCATTTCAAGGACTAACAACTTAAACATGTACTGAATAATTTATCAACTTCATCACTACTATGTAGTTAAATTTTTATAATGTTGCAACTTAGAAAACGATACTAATGTCTGAGGACAGGTTTTTACCTGACCCAAACACAGACTTCAAACAATGCCTCCATCAACAGAACTCACTAACTAATACAGCCCCTAGAATTCCATGCCGGGTCCCCTAATTGGTCCATCTGAATCTGGGGGAGCACTTCTTCCAATCATCTTCAATTACATCAGCAACTATGGAATGCTCCCTAAGATCAACAAACTGTTGCTGCAGTGACCACAACAGACCCAACACACGTCAGAGCTTTCCATCCTCGGCAGTGGGAATCACCAGGTTGTCAGAACTAACCCGATTCCCACTGGGCAAAGCAACGCCATGCTCTTCCGGGGTGGATTACAGATACTGGGACCAAGTTGAGAGATGATGGGAGAGCCAACAATGGAAAACCACAGCCTGGATATAGTAAATCAATTTCCTTTTGTAAATTTCTTAACCAGAAACTTAGGGTTAGCGTGGGGTAGGAGAAACAGGATGAGAAAGAGCTGCTGGCTGAAATTCCATCTGAGGTTTACTAGTGAGTTAATTCTCACTAAGCGCTTCTTCCGAATCAGACCTCTAAAAACCAGCTGGAGTCAAAATGACAGTACGAATTTCAATAAATTCAAAGTCTTATCTATGGCATCTGGACCAGAATGAGAGTAATTTAAGTTAATCAAGGTAGGAAACCTATTGGAATGAACAACTTTAAAAAATCTAGTTTATTAAAAAACAATAATTTCACGGGGGGTGGGTGGTGGTATCAAGTCACACTTTCAACTCAATTCAAACAAATTATCTACTGAAAGAATGGCAACAAATACTACAAACATCATGGTGGGTGGTTAAGGTTAAGCTCCTTTCTAGTTTTAACACTATGGTAAAACACCTCATTTATGTAGATATTCTGGAGTGGAAAAGAGAAGAAATTTGGACTGCACACGCTTGAATTCTAACCCCTAACTGTGATCATGGACAAAAAGGATCATGATTTGGACTTCTCATCTATAAATCAGGAGATAAAATTCTACCCACCTCATAGAACACTGTGGGAATTAAATGAGCATGAAAAATTGCTTAATAAGCAAAAATAAGCTAATGATGACATGCAGATCTGAGGTTGCAAGTGCCAACACCGAGTCTAATTACAGCTTTCAGAAAATTACATGTCATTTGTCCACTTTATGAGCCTCAGAAGTTTGCAAAAACCACAAACCAACTTTTATGTTCCTCAGTGTTTTATGAATAGGCTGACAGTGTATTTTACAATTTCCTAATTTTGCCTACGTTTTGGGCACAGCCACATTACAAGAGGAAGGAAAGCAACAAAACCAAATAAAAGAGAACAGACTGTTTTTAACTTTCCACTGACAATGTGTATCTGAAAGGCAGGGTTGCAGATGACGGAGTTCTTCCACTTTGGGGACAAGGCAGAGGGCTAAGGTTACATGCTGTCACTTATAAACATGGGTGTGTCCATGAGCAGAGTCACTGAACATGTCTGGCAAATGTTATGAGCCAATCACCAATGTTGGCTCACAGCAGTAGTAATAATAATAAATATTCAGTGTGTATACACGATGTCCTCTGGGCTGTTATTCCTTCCAATCCTCACGACACACCTACAAGTTAAGGTACTTGTTTCATGAGTCCCACTTTACAGATCAAGAAACTGAAAAGAGTAAAAAAGAGAGTTTCAAATAAGAAACAATATCAAGTTATTCCATGAAGAGTTTCACAAAGAAAGCTTTCAAGGATTCTGAAAGGCCATGAGCTGTGGGCTCCAGCTGTGGGCTGGACCCGGGGAGGGTCTCTGACCTGCACTGAAGGCCTAATCCTCAGAGATGAGCACAGCAGTCTAGACCAGATCACACTACATAACCCTACAACACATAGCATGGAGAAGGTAAGAATAGTGCACACGTTAGGTCCGGATGAAAGGGTACAGAAAAGGAAATCTTGCAACCATTAAGGTGATTATACTGGCATTTCAGTGGAACATGTTTGGGGAGGTGGGGTATGAGTGGTTTGATAAATACCAACACAGGCTTCTTTAAAGATGGCAGGTCCATTCTGAACATGCGAACTATCTTGGCCACCAAATCGGGCATGTTGGGAAATTTAAGAAAGCTGCACCACCAGGGTTTTCCCCAGCCTGATGCTTCTTCCTATGGGCTTTGCTAAGAAAGTTGTGGCTGGTTTGTAGCAGTAACACGTCTCTGAATGGGTGTATCATGTGCTCATTTTCACCAAGCTTCGCCCTTAATTTTCTGCAGAACCATCTCAATCCTGTTAGATGGTCCCCTACTCTAAATCAGGGCACCTGGTGGCTCGGTTGGTTGAGCATCTACCTTTGGCTCCGGTCAGAATCTCAGGGTCCTGGGATCAAGCCCTGCATCAGGCTCCCTGTTTGGTGGGGAGTCTGCTTCTCCTTCTGACCCCACACCCTGCTCATGGGTCATGTTCGCTAATAAATAAAATCTTAAACAACAACAAAAAAATCAAGACAATCATTCCTCAGTAATAATTAAGAAAACCAATTTAATATACCCTGTCAGTAATCAACAAAACTATGGCAGAAAAGTCAATACTGTATTTATGTAAAAGGAGGTCAATTAAAAAAACAAACCCTAAAGTTAATTGGAAATTTAAAAATCTTTATTCAAGGGCACCTGGGTGGCTCACACGGTTGGGGTCTCTCTTCTGCTTTGGTCATGATCTCAGGGTCCTAGAACTGAGCCCTGTGTCAGAATCTTCACTCTGTGGGAAGTCTGCTTCTCCCTCTGCCTCTGTCTGTGATCCCTCTCCCTCTGTGAGAGCTTTCGCGCTCTCCCAAATATATAGAATCTTAAAAAAAATACAAATAAAATAAAAATAAAAATATTTAGTCAAGGCCAAAGACAGCTTTAGAAAATTCAGTATTCCTTTACTTGCCATAACCTCCAACTTTTATAACCAATGTGAAATGGCAATAGATTCTGATAAGGTTTTGGTCCATAAAGTAAATAGGGAAAATCAATTTTAAGATAGAAAAATGCTTAAATGTTAAATACTTCATATTTAAGCCAAAAAATTTTAAAACGTAAGTAATAAAGAGGTCTTTAAAAATAATGAAGTTTTGAGAATCAAAAGTTTTGGGGTTACTGTCCTTTTTATACTTTATCACAGGAGCTCCAGAGAGGCACTGTGGTCAAGTCACTCCTACACTAAATCTCTACCAGGAGCCTGAGTTCCAGTCGCAGCCAAGTTGTTTACTATGATTTGGAGGCAAATTACTGCAGCCTCATTACACTTAACTTTGTTCACATTTTATTTCCCTGCCTTTGTCATGAAGGAAAGAATGTTCTCCATATTTCATATTTAGTTTACATTATGCCCTAATACAATCTCAATTTGTTTTAACTTAGCATATTATACAAATATTTTCCATCTTAAGCAATGTACATTTTATTAAAACCTCCCATACCCAAAAAGTCATTAAAACATTTGCTCCTAATTTAAAAGGGTCTACATTCAACCTTTAATTAAAAAGTTATAAGGGTGCCTGGGTGGCTCTGTAGGTTAAGTGTCTACCTTCGGCTCAGGTCATGATCTCGGCATCCTGGGATCGAGCCCTGCATCGGGCTCTGCTCAGTGGGAAGCCTGCTTCCCCCTCTCTCTCTGCCTGCCTCTCTGCCTACTTGTGATCTCTCTCCGTCAAATAAATAAATAAAAGCTTAAAAAAAAAAAGTCAGCTATAATGTCCATGTATTATGAAAATATAAAATAAGATTAAAAACAAGTATTTTATCGGGGCACCTGGGTAGCTCAGTCCATCCAGACTCTTGGTTTCACCTCAGGTCATGATCTCAGGGTCTTGAGATCAAGCCCCAAGGTGCTGGGCTCTGCAGTGAGCACGGAGTTGCACTGAGCTCAATCTCCTTGTTCCTCTCCTTCCCCCACCGCCCCGTAGCATGCATATGCACTCTCTCTCTCAAATAAATAAAATCTTTAAAAACAACAACAATAATAATAAAACAAGTATTTTTATCACGGTCCATTCTTTTCAGTAACTTTCTGGGTTAAAATGCAGGAAATATAACAAATCCCAGTATAAAATTCAGGGGGAGACAGAACGTTTCCATTCGATTGATGATAATTCCATAGCTAGCATTAGGATCAACTTGAGAAATGATATTACCAGCACCAACACTAGAAATTTTGAGTTGAAGGAGTTGCTTTGTGATGTTCAATGTAAAGCAAATGAGCATGAAGTATTTACTTTCAAAAGCAAGTTTTGATATAAGAATCAGTTACCCATGAAAATAAATAGATGAAATTCACTGTAATGAGCCAGTTTTATGATCCAATAAAACTTGCTATTTTCAACTTTATAAAAGTAATGTTCCTTAGACAATTGTGGGAAGATTCTAGATATCACACCAAAATACATGCCTTCCTAAAATCAGACATGTTTTAAATGGAATGGGATGGTTGGTCTGTGGAAAGAAGTTCCTGAGGACCAATGAGGTGACTGACTCCCACCTACCAGGAATGGCAGAACCAGGGAGTTACACAGCGAGATGCAGTGGGACAGACATCGTAGCGGGCACCTTTCTAAAGTATCTGCTTAGTGACCAATCAAAAATACAGGTGATAACGTAAAAAGTGAGTATGTATTCCCTTCTCCTCTACTCCACTCTCTCGTTAACCAGAGGCAAAGTTTGTTAGATGTACTTGATTCTTTCAGAGATGGTCTGTGCAGCTATCATACTTACTAGGACAGACGTGAATATCCCCACCTGTCAAGCTAGGTTCTACGCACGTAAATTTTGCTCTGTATATAAAATATAAATATAAATATATTTTATATTTATATAAATATAAATATAAAATATTCCTCCATGGAATTTATTATGCTTGCTTTCTGCAAATTCCTTTTTGCACTTAATATTATTTAAAATGTATGGTGGAATTCTACTCCAGTTTGGAGCAACAGTAAAAAAATACATTTGTTTAGCTGGTAGAATTAATGCTCTAATAATGTCCTCTTCTTTTTCCTTTTAAGATTTTATTTATTAGAGAGAAATAGAGCAAGCGAGAGAGTAAGCCGGAATAGGGGAAGGGCAGAGGGAGAAGCAGACTCCCCACTGAGCAGGGAGGCCAACTCGGGGCTGGATCCCAGGACACCAAGATCATGATCTGAGCCGAAGACAGATGCTTATGCCCACTGAGCCACCCAGGTGCCCCTAATAATGTCCTTTTCTATGGGCACTCATATAATACACTATGCTACTAGTTCCTAGAATTGCTAAATTGAGGGGTATACACATGAAGTTCTGAACAATTTGCTCTTGAAAATTTCTGTACCATTGACAGTCCAAGAAAATGTGTTTCTTCCCATCCTTGCCAACTCTGGCAAGGCTCTTCAGTTTCTGCCAATCAGATGGTTACAAAATGTTATGTTTTAATTTGCATTCCCCAGATTACTAATGAGATCGAACGGAACTTCATGGGTTTACTGGCTAGTATATTTTTTTTCCTGAGTACTACTTATGAAATACTGTTTCCTTTGCTCATTTCCTTTCAATTCTTTCAGAGGCCCATAATGAAATAAATATGTACAGCTAAAATTACATGACTGAATTTATTTCAAAAGAACCCAGTGAGGAAAAGGAGAAGTGGGGGAGTTGTTTGGCTAAAACAAGACAATAACAGATAATAAGGTTAGAAATAAGCTTATGATTTCTGAGGCTGGGTGACAGGTACCCGGAGACTCAGCATACTCTTCTCTTTTGTGTATGTTTTAAGATTTTTCATGATAATAGTTCTAAGAGTGTTTCACTCATTTTTCTCTTAAGATATTCATATTTAGTATTTCTAATGGATTTGTAAGAGCACTTTATGGAATAAAGAAATCTGGGGCACCTGGCTGGCTCAGTGGGTTAAGCCTCTGCCTTCGGCTTGAGTCATAGTCTCAGGGTCCTGGGATCGAGCCCCGCATCGGGCTCTCTGCTCTGCAGGGAGCCTGCTTCCCTTCCTCTCTCTCTCTGCCTGTCTCTCTGCCTGCTTGTGATCTCTCTCTGTCAAATAAATAAATAAAATCTTAAAAAAAAAAAAAAAAGAAATCTGCCCTTTGTTACAGACTCTCTATGTATTATAATCACTTAGCTTCTTTTTATGGACAGATATCCCAATATCACTTAATGATTAATCTATACTTCCCCTCTCTGATGTGGTAAACCACCTTTATCCCGCACTAATTTCATATCCTGCACTAATCACATATGAATGTACTACTCACATAAGTTTATTTCTACACTTCTATTTTGTCCCCCTAATTTTTCTTAGCCTGTGCTATGAAGTGTTAATTTCTGTACTTTTATATTTTTCTTTAGAATTTTTTCTGGCTCCTCTTACCTCACGATTCTCCCACTGGACATTGTAAATAATTGTGTTAATTTTTCCAAGTGTCTGTTGTAAACTTCCCTCCCCATACAGCTGTCGCCCTCATACAGGACACCTTGGTCTTCTCTTTTACATCCGTATATTTTCATGGTTCCACCTAGACTCTCATCGGTTGCATTCAGGCTCTGAATTCACTTGACATACTGCTAGCACAAAAATGTTAACTAATTCTCTTCTCAGTGTAAAAAAAAAAAAACTATATATATATATTATATATATATATATATATATATATATAATATATATATAAAATATATATATATATTTGTTTGGCTGCTATGAAAGGTCAAACTGCCAAAACAGACTAGTGTAACATTTGAACACTACCATTTATATAAGCCTTATTTTTATGAATAAGCACCTGACTAGAAACTTAATAAAGGAGTATGTCATAACCAGTCTCAGGCAAAGGGTTTTAAATATAATACACTAATTTTAGTCAGAAGCATTTCAGTTTCACTTTATCAGTCTAAAGTTTCATAGAAAGATGTGACTTCTTAAAGGGGAAAAACATCTTTTATACAGCTTGATTAATTTATTAGAAACAAGCAGCCGGGAGCATCTGTTTTCACAGAGCAACTGTTAAATTAATCCATATTAAGTCGGCCTCAAAGGACTTGGATGCAGCTACAGGATGTGGGTGTAACAGGATCTCAAACACGAACACCTGATAGGGCCTTACACATGCCAGGTCAGAAGGAAGACTGGGGTTAGCAGGGAGGAGAGTATATCCTTCTAGAATCAAAACATCAAAAACCCAGCAATCTGGTGGGTTTGTCTTGAAAAATCCAATTCCCCCGCCCCGTGCAGAATAAGACCCCACCCTAAAATAAAACCTCCCCAAACCAAAAAACATACCGTCCTATTCAACGTCTATTTTGTGAAGTAATGAAATTTAGAAGTCACCTGAAACCGCTGATGGTCCACAGTGATTTTTCTCTTGAATGTAATGTCCGCGTGACAGGAGTACAGAAATGCACTGATAAAGAGTGAAGAGAAACGCACATTTCTACCATGTCAATGCCACACACAGGCAGTTCCAGGAGACAGAAGGCCTGCCTACCACCATTTCAAGGATCTTCTGCAGGTGCTAGAAGTGGAACAGGTCCCTTCAGAAACATCCCTCAATTATCTCCTTTCCTGTGCTCTGTGACATGTGGTAAACAATTCATTTGTTTTCAAAGGGGTTAGCAGAGATCTTTGAAAGATAGCGGTCAGGAATTCTGGGACTGTCTCCAGCTGGTCTAAGCAGCCAAGGCTGTTACTCCTGCAGGGTCACTGCGGAAAATGCCAAGGAGGGGCAGGACTGGGAGGGGCAGGAAAAGGGACAGGCAGAAGAGCCGCATCACGGGCGAACATTCTTCAGATTCCTTCCTGAGTGGTTCTCTTCTGGAGTCACAGACATCTCAAACTCTAGCAATGTGACCACAAAGATTAAGCAGAATTTTAAAGAAGTCATTCCTGTTTTCAGATGTCAAAACTGATACTCTGGACTCCCAGCTGTTTGACAGCCCCCAAAACGTGAGGCTAAGCGGAGCAGTGTCACCCACAACTGGGCCTCTTTCCCAGCCTTGGCATTCGTCGGGGTCAAGTGTAGCTGACCCGAACAGCAGGGACAGTTCTGAAGGGTCCAAGAAGAGATGCTACAAAGAGGCGTGCAGTAAAAGTCAGAGCCATCATTCATTTCAGAGCCTACTACTGGCCAGGCCCTGGACTTCCTACCTCCTTGTTAATTCAATTTTTCTGCTGATCAACCGATTTACAAACACTTTGTAGACGTGGAAATTTAGGTTTAGGAAAGTTAAGTCATGTTCCTGGGGTCATAACTCTAATAACTGAAGGAGTCATGGACTCCAGTGCAAGGTCTAAATGCCTCCAACATCCATAGTCTGGATTATTCTGTTTGGGGTGAGAGAAAGGGAAGGACTAATATTGAGAGGGAAGGAGTGGCTGCAGGAAGACATCATGTGGAGACATCACCACTCAGAAGCTCGCAGAGGTGAGGCCAGAGGGAGTGGAGCAACAGGACTGAAGGCGGTAACAGGTCAGACCTTATTCGTTATCAAGTCCCGGCTGTAAGAGCTTGCCTTTTCCAAGAGGAAGGACTGGTCGAACTTCACCCCCATTCCACTTCACTAGAGGCAAGTGGTTACATACCTAAGTGGTTAAGAGGACAGAAATGAAGACAAAGTTCGAACATGGTTTGTGAGCTCTCTCCAGCTCAGACTTTACTGGTTTGATACATGGAGTGGGGATCAAAGTAGATACCTCCCAGGATGCTGTGGAGGACGACAGGAAAAGTGCTTCCAATAACGCATGGGTCATAGAAAGAGCTATGTAAACTTCTTCTTCTCATTATTCTTGTTATTTTAGCAAAAGCCAAGGAACCATCTATTTTTACAAATGCTAAAAATAGAGGTGTTTATCTCAGAACTTATAAATCCCAACAATATGACATGATTGACTGCCAAGTTTCTAGTGCAAGTTCTTTTCCTTGGGACCAAGAAAACAAAAAAACAAAAACAAAAAAACTAACAAACCTAAAATAACTGTAAGACAGTATTTTCCCTTGTCCTAAAAATCTTACAATACAGAGACAAAAGTGAATTATTATATATTGTAAGAGCTCTTTAAAATGTTTAGAATACAGAATGTCTTCCATAAATTCCTTTTGATTGAAACATACACTCTTCTCTGACACCGCATAAATTCAGTATGGAAGACACTTATGTTAGTTTTTTTTGTTTTTTTTTTTTTTTTTTGGTTTTTTTTTTTTAAGATTTTATTCATTTGACAGAGAGAGAAATCACAAGCAGGCAGAGAGGCTGGCAGAGAGAGAGAGGGGAGGAACCCGATCCCAGGACCCCGGGATCATGACCTGAGCCGAAGGCAGAGGCTCTAACCCACTAAGCCACCCAGGCGCCCCTTTATGTTAGTTTTTACAAATGATTCATCAATGTGAACTGCTACTGATAGATTATGTATACATGATTGGTGGGACATTTGTAACAGTTCGCATACTTCCTCAGACAGCATGCCCCACAGTCCCACCTCATAGCCTTTCCATTTATTGTTCCTTCTAACTTGAATACTTAAAGGAGAGGAAAAACATTTTTACACACTCTTAGGTTCAGTAACTGGAGCCATGCAAATTAAACCGACAAAAGGCAAATCAATGAGAAAAGCCATACAAATTTTATTTCATGTAAATACTTTTACATGGGGATGGGATAGGGTAAGGGAAGCTTGATAAAAAAGTGAAAGCCACCAAGAAAGTTAGTTATGAGACGCTATTTTCCATTTTAACAAAGAGCAGTAGATTGTGGAGACATAATGAGACTAAGAAAAAGGTTTATTTAGGCTTCTGAGGGTGGCATTTATTCACTATATATACGCAGTATTGTATTTATAAGTAAACAATAAGTAAACAACATAGTCCCTGCTCCAAAAACCTATAAAATGAATTACAAAACTGTTTACTAACCACATAAACAACAGTTGATAATCAAAGATTATATGGTTCTCGCTAAATGGGCTCTACAACCTTACAGAAGGTTCTGTGGAGGAGGCATCTCAACACACATTACTAAATTTAAAGCTCTTTTCGTAGCTAAATATTCTTACCTTTGGGAACTTTACAGAGAAAATGTTTCTGACATTTCTTAGCCACGTAAGGTCAGGACACAGGACAGACTTTAAAAGCAGGGAAAGGAAAAGTACGGTGGGCTTTACTGACATCCCCGTAATCATGTAACAAAACTGATGCTCCTACTGGAAGGCTCCGGTAAACTGACATCACAGTTTCAGTGATGGCTACAGCAGAGCCCCAGGCTACGTCTACCTGTCAAATGTCACTTCTTCCCACGCACGTGATCATGGAATATTAAATAAGAGGATGGCTTGATGGAATCATTAGGTCAGGTTTTCTTTATTTCCTTGTTAACCTCTCACGGTTTCTGTTCCTCTCATTTTCTTTAAGTACGACATTATCGTTGAAGGACCACCACATTGAACACCACTTGAGGGTGGCAATTTTCAACATTCAATAAACACTTAAAATATCTACAGGTATTTAGCCCATAATTCTTTCCTATATCACTACTTTCAACCTAAATCTGGGCTGGAAACGCCAAAAAACACACACCCGCAGATTATAGAAGTCCTGTTGCCATAAACAGATTCATACATCCATTAGACATTATATTTACCAAAAGCTTATAATAACCTAAGATTTTTTTTTTTTAAGATTTATTTGAGAGAGAGAGAACAAGCAGGGCGGAGGTAGAGGCAGAGGGAGAAGCAGGCTCCCCACAGAGTAAGGACCCAATGTGGGACTCGATCCCAGGCCCTAGGATCATGACCTGAGCCGAAAGCAGATGCTTAATCGACTGAGCCACCCAAGCATCCTGTAATAGCCTAAGATTTTATGTTATGCAATAAAATGCAGGATCTAAGATGGACGTTAACAGTGCGATTTAAAAAATGCTTTTAAAAAATGACATAAAACACACACTTGTGGATGGTAGGATTAAGCATGCTTCTGTATTTTCTCTAAGATACCTACAATATACTTGTAATACTTTTCTATTTAAGAAACTCTAATTTAAACATCATCATAATAATAAAGACTCCCTCAAACATTAACAAGCTCTAAACTTCTGTTCCTCTTGTATATATTTACTATGCAAATGTAGGAAAAACTGTTATAAAGTATGGTGAATATTTTAAGTTTAAAACAATTTCTTTAAGTTTAATAGACAACTGCCACAGAAAATACAGTTATCTCTGTACTTTTAAGTCATTACTGCAAGACGTGAGTCTTCTCAGTATAGTCCTATATATCAGCATTTATGAAATTCAGTGTGAAGAAAATACAGCGCCTGCTTAACTTAAAGATCAATAATGCCTTTTTGGGTAAAGGCGAGCCACAGATAAGAAGTACTAAGGTTCAAATAGAAAAATGGTTAAGCCTAATACTTCACCATAAATCACTAAACCTAAGTCACATGAAAAAATTTAAACTCTATTCAAAGCACTCTTCCACAATTTACAACATCCAGGCTGATAACTATTTTAGAAAAATAACCTCTAACTCTCAAAGTTCATCCATCACACACCTTCATATTGTAAAACAAATACTTTACAGCAGGGATCCCAGGAGCGCACCGATCTCCTGCCTTCGCCAACCCACCCTGCCATGCAGAACGCTTTCCATATTTGCTTACATTCTGAAAGTAACACGCCAGGAGTGCGCCAGGCTTCAGTTGTCAAGAAATATCATACTTTAAGTATAATTGGGTAAGAACTATGGGCACACACATGGGCAACCTTCCAAAAAATAAGAAAAGAAAAGGAAGGCTTAACCCCATTGTTTCCAGGAACAGACATCATATACAGCACACAACACTTATAGTAATACCTTGTTGATCTTGCCCTTCAGCGGCTGACATTTCAATCGGTGTTCAGAATCACATGCCCGGGATCGGAAAGGATCCCCCCAATTCCTAGTTGAACAGTGCGCACTCCAAAAACGATTCTAGATGTACCTGGTAATTTTATGTACCCTGCCCGAAAACAGTTTTGTCCAGACTGGAGCATACCTTCTTGAGTGGGCAAGATTTTTAGAGCCTGGCTCAATATTTAACTGAGAGCAACCACCTAACATTTGGAGACATACTGAAGTAGTCACAGCACCATGGGACAGAAAAAGGAAGAATCAGGAGAAAGAGACCAGAAGTCAGGGGGCAAGGATTGGGCTTTGATACTAAGCAACCCAAGGTTTCTAGATTCCAGTTTCTTCATCTGAGAAATGAGGGAACTGAGAAAGGGCTTCTAGATACTACCTACTCCCAAACCTGATTCTTTTTCTGGACGACAGTGGGTTGAGTTGGCCCTTCTAACATAGCGGCACTGTCCAACATGGTAGCCACTAGCCATGTGTGGCTACTCAGTACTTCAACTGTGGCAGGTCCGAGCTCAAATATGCTCTATGGATAAAATTCTGAAGACATAAGGTGAAAAAAACCAAAAGAATCTAATATATGTCACTAATAATTTTTATACTGACCATATGTTGAAATAAAATTTTGGATTTATTGGGTTCAGTCTACAGCATATTAAAACTAGTATCACCTGTTTCTTTTACTCTCTCATGTGGCTGCTAGGAAATTCTGAATGACATCCACGATCCCATTATACTTTTATTGGACAGCTTTGCTGTGGACTTAGCCCTGAGCATTAACTGAAGGCCTGGGGAACTCTGGGATGAAATGACAGCAGGAGAGCATCACAATGGAACATTACCATCCCCTGCTTCTTCGCCATAGGACTTGGGAGCTTATTGCTTCCACAGGCCCTTATAGCCTGTTTTTGCAGTTTCCTCTGAATTAAATATATAAGTGATTATTTAATCTACTTTATAAAGATGACCACAATCTTCTCTTTTTAAACTCACACTTGCATTTACAGGAGCAACTAAAATGAACTTGCACAGAGCAACTATATTTTACTGATGTCTAACTAGAAACTTTCCCACTAGTTTTTCTGATCTGTATCAATTTATTTAATGTATTTTAAATGATCAGAGAAGCAGGATCATTTGTAGAGAGCTTGTTTACTTAGCGATACTATAGGCTATGAACAAACATAACAAAACATTAACGCGATTCAGGTAAATTAACCATCTCAATCGAGAATACTCAAGTAGGGGCTCCTGCGTAGCTCAGTTTTTAAGCATCTGCCTTCAGCTCAGGTCATGATCCCAGGGTCCTGGGATCGAGCCCCACATCGCGTTCCCTACTTGGTGGGAAGCCTGCTTCTCCCTCTCCCACCCCCTCCCCTGCTTGTGTTCCCTCTCTCACTGTGTCTCTCCCTGTCAAATAAATAAATAAAATCTTAAAATAAACGAATACTCAAGTATTCTCAGAACACATTCCTGGACTGCCAACTTCTTCAATGAGGTGATCTTAAACAAAGGCATATGTCTAATTGCCTACAAAATAAACTACCAACTATTTAAAGTCAATAAAACCAGCAATGGTCTCTATCTCTGCATTTCAGAGCCAACTAAGGGCAAACTCATGTCAAGTATTTTCAGTTATATAAAAACAGAACAGAACCCAGCATAAAATGCATGTCCTTGGGTGAAATTACTTCTTCAAATTCTACAAACTATTTATGACCATTATAAAATTATGCTGGAATTACTGATCATGATTTTCTTACATTTTCAATTTCTATCTAACCTACCATAATTTAAAAAAATTTTCAAACTAGGGGTGCCTGGGTGGCTCAGTGGGTTAAAGCCTCTGCCTTCAGCTCGGGTCATGGTCCCAGGGTCCTGGGATCGAGCCCTGCATCAGGCTCTCTGCTCGGCGGTGAGCCTGCTTCCCCCTCTCTCTCTGCCTGCCTCTCTGCCTACTTGTGATCTCTGTCTGTCAAATAAATAAAATCTTTAAAAAAAATAAAAATAAAAATAAAATTTTTTCAAACTTATATAATTACCACTTGCTCTTTTTAAGGGGAAAGAAAAAGCACCAATTTCAAAATATAGCCAAGGTACTATTAAAGGAATATATATTCAAACACACAAAGGTTACTCTTGCTGATTCTCATCACCAATCAACTACTGTTCTGGACACATGAAAGTTATCATCGTTTTTCTGAATACAGTCTATAGAACTGAGAAGATAAAATATTTCCTTGACAGATACTTCAAAATGAAAATAAAACAAAACAAAACAAAAAACCAATGCTCAGATTTAAGATGACCAGACTTGAACAGTGTCTTTGATTACTTTATAGACAATCAATCAAGGGTTCAAAAAGAATGAATGCAGAAAATAAAACCAAGAACAGTTGTAGAGGAACCTTGATGTTTTATAAGTTTCCTTAAGATAGAACCATGTACCATATATAAAACTCTTAGGACATATATTAAATACATCTTTAGGTACTGTTAAATACCTACTATAAAACCTCAAACACTCCCTAATGTAAATGATTATATCCAGTCTGCTCAGGACGCTAGGGTTTTCCCACAGCTTTATTTCATTATGTACTTCCTGATAAGTATCTTCATTTGACCACTTTTAGAGTAACTGAATAAAAAACCAGATAAGGAATTAAGACAAATTTTAAAACAGCAGTTTCATTTTTACTCATGTAAATATATTAAGGTTCACTTTTCTCTTTTCCACAGATTGTCCTATTCTGTTTTAATAACACAGGTACACACGAGCATATTTGAAATGCTGTGCATCAGTGATAAAAAGATGAACATGGTAGGGAAATCTAGTTCAAAAGAGGTTTTCTGTATCATGCTCTTTTCTAAAAACCTCAAAGCTTGTTTTATCTGCTATTCCTTTCAAAGAACAAGCATAACAAAGTTGCTTTAGGGAAGTCTCAAGATCAAATGAAAGATAGTTTACCAACAGGGAGAGTAAACTGACCCTGCCATGACTTTCCAAAGAGCACTGGACTCTGTTTTCCCATCACCCTGACTGGAAGGGTTTCCCTGGAACACAAGTCTAAGCCATCTTGGATGCAGGTAAATAGCCAGAGCCAAGTCTTGGCTCTTGGGTGTTCCCGCCATAAAAATTTTTTAAAAAAGCATTCCCCATCTCCTTCTCCATTCTTAAAGACATGTATCCTGTGAGGTTGGCCAACATGTAAGATGTGGGTAAATCCCAAAAACCTACCCCAATTGCTCACAGAGAATCCTTCTTTTGGTTTGATTCGGAATGTTTCTGAATCCACCCATTTTCCTCTACATCGCTTGTACTGTATCCCCTGCACATTCCAGAATGCCAGCTGTTTGTCACTCAATATCCTATCCTTTCCTTATTCTATAAGAGAAGAATCTAGACTGTGTTCCTAGTGGGAATATTCCAGCTAATATACTACATGTACCAGGCTCCCTGGCAGGGCGGTGCTACCATTTGGTTAATGGGCTTAAGCCGATATTGACAAGGACTTCAGCACAGGCTCCTAAATGTAACTGATCGATAGTCATCAATGGCTACCACCCCCATTTTAGGAACATCTAAACACAGCCCCACTATTAAGAAAATGAAGTCTGAACTCATCAAAGCATCTAAAACTCCATTCCCACACCATCTTTCTCACCCACATCCCGATGGCTTCCTCTCTTGAACCTCTACACCTTCACTAATCCTTCTGTCTAGAAATCCCTACCATGTCCCCAGAATTAACCCCCACTCATCCCTGAAAGCCCGTTTAAAGACGGATCACCTCTGCTATGAAGACTGTACATTCCTCCGTGGGAACCTTCAGCATACTGGGCCTAATTCTTTCTGCATCTCTTTCTTCCCCTATCAGGCTGCAAAACCGAGGCACAAGCTGAGTTACTTCTTTGTTTACTCACAGCGCCACAAAGGTTATAGTGCTCCTGTCACCCCTGAAACACAGAAGGCATCCAGTACGTGTCCATAAAATGAATGACGTTTTTCAAATTTCAAGAGGAAAGGGACAAAAATGCAGTACAACAATAAATTAATAATAATAAAAAAACACAACTCCAAATCGGTGTCAGTATCACAAGAAGTCGATCACAAACACCCTGAGAAAATTTGGAATAGAGACAAAACACACAAACACATAATTCAAATATCCAATTAAACATCCTGCATTAAACCTTCCCCTCATTTGCTAGAAGAATCGATCAACAGGCTCGGGTTTGTGTTCAGTGCTCCACTTCGGAGATGAATGAGAAAGTAAGCAATAAGGTTATGTGTCAGAATTTTTTTTAAAAAGCATCAATAATTTAACAATGGTAATAAGCCTGTAGAAGAATATTTTAACCAATGACTTTTTTTTCCCCTGGGGGGGGGTAGTTATGTTAAAATTTTTTTCTAATCTCCTAATCAAGCTATTTATGAAATCAATAAATACAACTAAAAACACATACACGTAAGAAATAGCCCCCCAAAACTGAATACTTCCCATAGGCGCCCTTACAGCATGACAAAGATTTCACAAATAATAAAATTCACCACGATAAAAATTTAATCTTGGAGGCCAGCTCACAAAGTGACATGAAATATTCAAATTGCAAATACAGACAAGGAAAGGCATTGCCTGGAAACAAAGCGCTTGGTATCTTGCTCATTGAAGTGTCCTCCCTGACCCCCAATCTTCATTATCGTTGTCCGGGCTATCTCAAATGGCCATGCCGATCAATTACTCAGTTCCTGGTTCCTCGGACCTGCACTGTCTGAAGAACATCTCTATCTGGCAGTCTTGCTCCTACGGTTTCGGCCCTGCAGTCACATGGCCTCCCTCCCAGGACTCCCTCCTCTCGTAACTTCACGGAACAAGTATGCAGTGACTTCCAAACTGCAATTTTGTCACAAATGTGGTCTTGCAAGTGGAGCCTTTCACATTCCTCAAACTAACTGCAATGTGTAAGCTGCCTTCACATTCCAATGTCCCATCAGCTCGCCAAGAACGCCCCCGCCCCAAAACAACTGGAGGATTTTAAAATATAGTTTACTGTTATTGGATTTAAATTTTCTGGACTCTGGGGTGTAAGAGGATTTAACACTTGACATATAACATTAAAAATAAGCCTGAGAAAAAACACTGGCAAGATATAAGGCTAATCATAATGACCTCAATTAGATTTTCAATGCCTGTCAAGTTAATAGCATATAGTGGGATTGGCTTCAAGCCCATGAACTTGAACAGTACAATTCTTTTAGAGAACAGAAGTCACAGAACTTAATTTTTGTCTTAAAGGGCCAATTCTGATCCTGCCTCACACTAAAGTAAGAGGTAAATACTAGCTGTAAAAAAGCAGAAAAGCAGCAAACTGAAAAAAGACAATGATAATGAAATTTTCATTTTGATGGTAACTCAATTTAATTCCAATATACAAATCTTATTCAAACAAAATCATTTCTTGCCACCCTCAATTGAAACTGTCGCAATCAATCTCAAGACTGACGAAATATTTCAAGAACAAGACACTTTTGCTAGGCCAAATGAATTTCTGAACATTAAGCTATGGATAGCATTTACGAAATTTTTTCACAATAAAATATTTCAGAAAAGGCTGAAAGAAAAAATTTTATTTCAAAGGCTTTAATTTTCCCTCAGCACTTGCAGTGAAGGGTCATTCACAATTTTTTAGACACAAGTTAATTCAAATATCAAGAACTAAACACATAAATTCTTTATCACCACAATATAAAATCTCTAAAGTTCTCATTGAAAATATTTATCAAATATTACTACTAAATGCAGTGGTAGTGATGAAACAGGTATAGCAGGGACGCCTGCATGGCTCAGTTGGTTGAGCGCCTGCCTTCGGCTCAGGTCATGATCCAGAGGTCCTGGGATCACCTGCTTCTCCCTCTGCCTGCCCCTCCCCTGCTTGTGCTCCCTCTGTCTCCCTCTCTGACAAATAAATAAAAATTTAAAAAATATATAAATATGCTTTAAAAAAAAAAGAAACAGGTATAGTAAACTGTGATCACAATCAGTATTAATTTTTCTACCCAACCATTACCATTTTTTAATTATTTCACCACTCTAGATGCCCCTGTTCCCAGTTCTTCTCCTACATCATGGTGAATATATAGTTCTCTCCCTCAAATATCTAAGTCTACATTTGCATAGGGATAAGATCAGAGAACTTTCCTGGTATCACATAAAAGATCACCCCACAACACACTTCCATACAGCATTCCCCAGATACCCCTCACTCAATTTTCTCCTAGTTCCCTACTGTATGCTATTTATTCTGTTACCCCTCACAATACTATAAGCTCCCTTAAGGGTAGGAGACTCAGAAGTATTTGTTAAATGAAAAAGTGTGTTTTCCTTTGCTGATTGTGCCCTTAAAAATCTGTCTGTGTATGTAAAAATGCTATTAACCTTTCTATAAAAATTTCAATTTTAAATTGTGAATAAATTTAATATATAAATACCTGTGAATAAATTATTCTTAGAATGATCAATCTGCATATTTGCAAGTTTCTATAGGAGTTTCTTTTTTTTTTTCTTTTTACTTTTTCTTTTTCTTTTTTTTTAAATAAACATATAATGTATTTTTATCCCCAGGGGTACAGGTCTGTGAATCACCAGGTTTACACACTTCACAGCACTCACCATAGCACATACCCTCCCCAATGTTCTATGGGAGTTTCTTAAGAATGCATCACTTATGTTTTCAAACCAATATGCAAAATTGTATTTGTTGAAACAAGCCATCATAAGCAATTAAGAGCATCAGTATGGGTAAGATTTTATCTCAAATATCAATTTTCATAAGACATGTTAATGTTAATGTCTGAAGAGTTTGCTAAGATTTCAAAAAATTTGTGTCAGTTTTGAAGGTTCAGCCTTCAGGGAGCCTGGATGGCTCAGTGGGTTGGTGTCTGACTCTTAATTTCTGCGCAGATCACAATCTCAGGATCCTGAGATCCAGCAGCCTCAGGCTCTAAGCTGCGTGTGGAAACTGCTTAGGATTCTCTTTCCCTCCTTTGTCCCTCCCTGCTTGCGTTCTCTCTCTCTCTCTCAAAGAGTAAAATAAATAAATAAAAGCAACCTTCAAAGTAAATGAGGATAATTCTTTTTTGAAAGGTAAAAAGAAAAATCAATAAATATGGTTACGATGGCACATTGTCTTTCTTTATCATGGGTACCTATAAATTCCATTAATAAAATGAGTAGGGTTGGGGATAAAAATATATGTTTATAAAAAATAAAAAATTATTTAAAAAAAATTGAAAAAAAAAATAAAAAAATAAAATGAGTAGGGTTATGTATAAAAACAGTAATTATGCTTATGAAAATTTATCCAATAGTAAGGGCAGATATAAAAAGTTCTCTTTTGGACTAATCAAGTCTTAATAAACAAACACTATTCTATTTTTGATTAAAACTAAAAATTACATTGCCTCGTTAATTTTATAGTAATTAAGTACATACAGACATGGAAACACTGAACAAAAAAGTTTGGGGGTGAGGGGTCAGATCTAAGGTACACAAATAGGCCCCAACGGTGGGATTAAATCTCTTGTGTTTCTTCCTGCAAAGAATCTCCACATGGTCAAAATATATTACAGTCATTAAAGGGTCAAAATTTAGCAAAGACACAAGAATAATAATGCATTTCTTCAGGTATCACAGATGACTTTTCTTGATATACCAGATCTCTTAATTCTCATTAAGTAGTCTTTGAGGCTACAAAGTAATGTATCAGTCTCTATCATCTTGAATGACTGCCTAACACCCTAACATTCTTCAAGGAAGACACGACATGACATGGGTTTTTATGAAGCAAACTGAGAGCATAGGACAAATTGTTAGACTCTCTTAAGAAAGAGAATTAGACCAAAACAATTTCATATTAACCAAAAAAGTAACCAGCCAAAAAAGTAACTTTTCTTGCTCAATCAAATTTCTTAGCTAAAAACCATCTGAACCCAGAAAGAAAAAGTAAAGAGAAAGACTATCTGGAAATTCAAAGATACACTGTTTGTAATAATTAATAAGGCCTTGAGATTCTAGAATTTGTTCATCTACAAAACAGGCTTATTATTGTCTTCCTTTTTCTGAAACGTTGATCTTGCTTATGCCTTGTCCCTGCTCACTGACCCTATACATGGGATTATGGTGCCATCTCACTCGCTCCTCAGGGCTTCTACTCTGATGTTTCTTCCAAACATGGCTACATAATTACATTCACCTACTTGAACCCACTTTTTTTGATTGAGTAGGACAAAGATAAATACAAAGTTGGTGTTAACAAAAACCCACATAAATTCCTTCATACTTTGCTTATGGATTCTTCCATGTGTTAGTCATTCCTCAACCTCAAATATCCTCAGCTTCATTTTGAAATGGAGATTGAAAACCTCTTATTATATAATAAACAAACTATGCTGATTTCTCAAAGTATGCTTTTAATTAGGAAGATCACTATAAAGTTTTAAAGATGGGATAGTCATCATCTGCCGGATAATATCATTCATTTTATTTTAAAAACTACTTCTTATACAAATGCTGCATTCTCACGCAGTTTGCTTTCTGGTTTTCTTGTACTCTGGTGAAGATGATTTCACGCTTCCATTTTAAGACCCAAATCTTTTGCTGGCATTTGAAATCTTCCATTTTGGCCTAGATGGGGAAAACTGGTTTAATAATTTTTTTTAGAAGACATTTTGCTAAAAACTAAACCAAGCTTGTTCATAGGTCCTTGTGCATAGCTGATAGTCAACTAATAGCACAGTTAATAATCAAGCCAGTACACAAACTTGTTCAGTATCAGACAGATGTGGCAATCCGCCCACAAGCATACATTCAAAATAGGTATTTCCATTGGTATAAAAACTGCTTATGCTTTTTACATATTTCTGCACTGTTCAAAATTTTCAATGAACACTAATTATCTTGATGTTTTACAAAAAAGCCAATTGAAACATAAAATATACAATTTAGTGAATGAAATTTTAAAACACGTAGTCTAAAAATTTTATCTGTACTGTCATTTTAATTTTTTTATTTATTTTTATTTAAAAATTTATTTTATTTTTTATAAACATATATATTTTTATCCCCAGGTGTACTGTCATTTTAAAATTTAAATAAAATTCATCTTTTTTTTTAGAGACCTGCCAATGTCCTGCAGTAATCTAAGCTGGCCCGTTAAGTAAGGTAGTCATTAAGTAAAATATCATACGAGCGTTTTTTCCTGTTTGTTTGTTTTTAACTTTCAACCAGGTATGACTCAAATATATCCATTTTACATCATCATCATCATATACAGCAGTAACTACAACACAGTGCCTCTAACGTGCCATCGTATTATATATATTAACTCATGTACTATTCCAGGCATTTTACATACATATATTTACACACACAGACACACACATAGAGATATCCCCATTTTACAAAGGAAAAAACTGAGGTATGGAGCTAGCCCACAGTCAATAGCTCAAAAGGGGCAGAGCCAAGACGTAAACCCAGTCCAGGATCTTGATCAGTGTGAAATGCTACTTTCCTTGAACGTGTGAGAATCCCAACAATCACGTGTTGCCTGCCTAACTTCACACTGGTATCGAAAAAAGTATTACAAATGTGGGAATAGTTCTACTACTTTCCATAGAGCCAGGCTTTTAAAAAACCTCTCATCTTCCCCATTCAAGTACTACCTTCTTTCATAAAATACTATAATCCTAGCAAAGTTCAAGCTAAATCTGTCCCATAGGTTTCTTCAAAAATGTAGCCCAACTAAATCTAAGCTCCTTACTGCAGCTAAAATTCCATACATGTGAACCTAAGTCCTCTGTCTCCATTCACTTTCAACAGTCAGCTAACTAATCTACCACGTGTCACATTTTTATAGAACTATTAATTGCTGAACATGTCCAAGGCCTTTTTTTTTTTTTTTTAATGAATTACACTGACCCTTGAATGAGGATTTGAACTGTGTGGGTGCACTTATCAGACTTTTTCTGTTAAATATAGCAAAGTACTGCAAATGTACTTTCTCTTCCTTATGATCCGCCTAATTAACATCTTTTCTCTAGCTTCCTTTCTTGTAAGAATACAGTATATAATGCACATAACACGAACTATGTGTCAACCAAATATACTATCGGTGAGACTCCCACAGTACTAATACAAATAAAATCAATATTGGTTATACCTTACTTCTCATTCTAACCCAATTTTTGGTTGACTTCTAAAACAGTGGCAGTAATGTCTATTAATCAGGATTACTCTGAAGAAGAAAATATATTAAAAAAAAAAAAAAAAAGAAGAAACTAGTGCCCTCACAGAAATGGTTATTTTTTAAGCTGTCCATATTACACTGAAGAAATAGTTACATAACATTTTCCCCCTTCACTATGGTTTCCATCTGCAAATTCAGTTTGAGTGTTTAGGTACTGTTGGCTTTATTTTTTTTTTTTAATTAATAACAACATATTAAGAAATAAGCATTTTGATTAAACCTGCTATTCAGTAAGGGGGCCTGCTCATTCCTTCACCTGACTACCTCTGCTTGCCACCCCTCCAGCTCCCTCCAGCCCCTCCTCCTGAGGGTGTCTGTACATTGGCTCTGAGACACAGGGAGATGGCATTTCCAAAGACCTGCCGGGGGCAGTATTTAGCATGAATCCCCACTCCACACACTTCTATCTCCCTGGGAGCCCACTCTGAGAAGGAAACCATTTCACAATAAGGAAGAACACAGAGATGCAGAAACTACCAGCAAAAACCAAAACACAAAAATAACATTTTATTTTCCCACTCTCCTCCTGGTGCGCCAGTGAGGCACTTTTTTCCTCATGTACTCACTTCCCTCAGTCAAGCTCCTACTGAGGACAGAGTAGCAAAACCCTTAGATCTTGCTTTCGGCCCCCTCCCCCTTAGCTCCTTATTCCAAAACCCCAACTCCTCTCCAGAGTGTACCCCGCGCCCTCCTTTCGTCTCAGCTTCAGTTTCTGTCCCACTTCAGGAACACAAACTTGGGATTTGTTTCTTGTCTGTCTTCCCCACTGGAAGGTTCACGAACGAATAGACCGTGTTGTTCACAGTATTTTCAGAGCTGAGGACAGGGTTTGGCCCCAAAAGAGAATTAATACAACTGTCCCAAGTGAATAGATGGAGAGTTTAAGAAAATGAAACCCCACATTTGCTCCACCCACACCCTCAGGGGTGTGTGTGTGTGTGTGTGTGTGTGTGTGAGTGTGTGTGTGTGTTTTCCTTCCCAGGAGGGGAAAGGTTGGGAGAGGCCTGTAAATTCTGTAAATGCAAAGACTTACAGTCCCTTCCCCAGACCTGGGATACAACGCTGGCTGGAAATGAACTACCAGGAAATTCTCTAAGATTATCTCATCTCATTGTTCCTTTATTCCTTAAATATAGATGTTTACACTGTACGGCTCTTACTCAGTAAACCACTTAATTTGTACTTTCCTCTTGGTATTTAACACTTTCTAGTTCCTACTTAGTCTGCAAACTTCCCGTGAGCAAGGGGAATGCAGTCAAATTAAACCTTCCAACCCAGAGCTTTACATTTCAACTACATTCATAAGGTTTATTTTTGCATTTTTAATTGACATAATAAAGCAGAGAGTAAAGGTGGACTATGTTAAAGATGCTTTCAAGTGTCTTAAGGTAATATATGTCTCCACTGAGATCAAATTTGCAGGAACAGAATGTACATTTCGACTGAATTTTATTGCATTTCTTCACTGACAATTTAGCAGCCATAGAATATGAATGGCATATAATAGCTATGCTTATTTCTGGAATGACTGACAACCTTCATCTTCATACAAATATCTACACAGACGTCTCCAGTATGCCATAAAGAGGATCATTAAAAATAAGGAGTTTCCAGCAACAAGGAGAAAGCCTTATCCACAGGATATGTTTTTCTTCAAACCATTGTTCAGTTTGGACCACATTATTTCTTTTGTATTGTTTTTCAATCAGTCATTCCCAACTTAACCTTGTAATGTATTCAGTTGCGTGTTCCTTTTGCCTTCCCCAATCAGAGTCAGGGGTCGCTATTTGATCTGGAATACTTCTCTGCAGTACTAATAGCCTCCCAAGTGCCATCAGGCGCCTCTGCTGGTTAGGGTGAGTAGAGAGAAGCTTTTGTGCCCTGATGGCTGTCCATGACTTCCCATTTAATAGCAAGAAACAGTGACTCCTTATAGATCACGATCAAATCTGGGCTCCACGGTTCTGCGTACAAATGTCTACTTTTCAGGCAGTACTAGTCAGTATGAATAGGTATCTCTAATCTGTGAATTAGCACCATGATCAAAGCAATTCAGTTTCTAGGTTAAACCCCCCTATTTAGGCTAAACCTCCCAATACAGTAAACTCAAATTTAAAGAAGCAAGTTTAAATAAGTAAATGTTAGGGCCCTTTAATTTCATACTCTCTCAGTACACCAGGCAAATTAATCAACTCCGGTAATAACCCCAAAAGTGGAGGCCCCGTTATCATTGCCCTTAGTTATTTCTTTTTTTAGAGCCACCTGCAGGAGACCTATTTTCTAAGCCCTACAAGGCATAAACTCATAATTACATCTTTCAGTGGACAGAAATATAGCTGAATTAATCCCCCTCAAACCTCATAACAGTGAATTCCCTACCCTTCCACCGATGCTTTGCAAAACGGACTAATGTGAATTTCACCTCCACTCTGTGAGGGAAGTGGCCATAACAAGCAAAAATGTCCGAAAGAATGGCAGAGAGAGCAAAGAAATGCACACAAGCCCCAAAATAATTCTGAACCGTATTTGCCTGCATGATGCCTCTTTTTATACAGAAACAAACAAACCAGTGGTCAAAAAAGTCAAATATTTACATTTTGGCAAAAACTTCAAATATAAAGGTTGTGATATGCTTTTAATTAATTTGTGAGTTTTTGGTTTTTTTGTTTTTTTTTTTTTTTAGGGTGTAGGAAGACAGTAAGGAAAGTAACAGAAATACTAGTAGGAATAAATTAACTAGAGGAAAAAACCCTTAATAAATGCATTTTTTAAAAAATATAGAAAACTAACTGCTTCTCCTCTTGAATCAATCTGTCTTAACTAGTTCTAGGGTGATTTCTGAGCCACTTACACGTAAAAGAAGGGGAAAAAGTTCAATAACCTTGTAAATTAGGGACTAAAACTGCTGTGCTGTGATAATCTGCATAGCCTCAGCGTAATTACAGAAAACTCTGGTCTAAGAATTGTGAGGTTGGTTTTTTGGTGTTTTTTTGTTTTGGGGTTTGTTTGTTTTTTGGAAAAGGAGGAAAAAAAAATTTGGAAAAATTGGGCGAGATTGCAAATAGGAAGATACCAAATGGGAATCCAAAGGATGGGAAATACCCCAAGTGTCACACAACTTCTTAGCACCTTTAGGTAAAAAGAAAAATAGTCGTTTTTGCACAGGCGTTAGCTGAACGTTCGAGAGTTGGATGAATGGAGAAGACTTGTTATACACCTAGCGGTGGGTGGATTTCACCAGGCTGCAGCCTTCACACCGCTTTTCTTTGCTGCACTGCAGAGGCGCCATCTTCTCCGTCTTAATCTTCACTCAATTCAATCCTTTTATCTGCACCCTAAAAAGAAAGGCCCCGAGGACCCTCCCCAGCAGCTCGCGCCCCCAGGGGGACTAAACCAGACGGCTCGCTGTCAGGGAAGAGGCCGCGCCGTAATCAGACAAACGCCTCCTTTGATGCACAGGAGGGGAGAGCTCGTGCCTCCCCACCGCCCGCCACTACCCTTACCAGACGCACACCCCACTGTCCGCATATTTCTCCCCAAGGACTTTCCAGCCCAGCACAGAATTTGCAAGCCCCGGAAAGGATGGGGAGTGGTTGTAGAGGGGCCCCGAGGCTCCGCCACGGCGGCCCCAAGCAGCGCCCCAGCCCCCTCCGGGACAGACGCGCAGCCCCGGGAAGGGAGTCAGGCGGGAGCCTCGCTGTGGCGCACAGACCCAGGCGGCCGCCTCAGCCACCGCGCCCCGGGCTGGCGAGGGCGGGGTGTCGCGGCTTTTGTTCGCAGGAACCTTCTCCCTCTCCGGAAGAAGCTAGAGGTGCGGAGCGAACGCCAGGGCCGTCCAGGCTTGGGGAAGGTGCGAGGTGGCCCGTGGGTCTCCGACCCCTCCCATCTCTCTCAACTTAACACAAAAGGGAGACGCAAAATGTACAAAGTTTGCCTGCGGAAGGTGGTGCGCGACCCCGATGGGGTCGCACCGAGGCGGCCGCAGCGAGCAGCCGCCAAAGGGAAGGAGCCGGGGGTCCGGAAGGGAAGGGGTGCTGGGGATGAGAAGGGAAGGTGAAGCGGGGCGGAAAAGGCAAAGGGTAGGGGGCTGCTTCCCGAGCTGTCCTGACTCCTCCTCCCCCGGGCCCCAGAGAAGGGCAGCGACCGAGAGCGGAGGACAGGATCCAGGGACGCTGCATTTTCGGTTTCCCCCCACGTGCTCCGTCCCCCTGCCCCCTATCTGGAAGTCCCTCGCCTCCCCCGGCCCCCGCCCGCGAGGCCGGGACTGAGTCAGGATCCGAGCTCGGGATCCTTCACCCCTCCTCGCCCCCAACCCGCGCGGACCGGGAAGCCCGACGCCTCGCCAGTTCCCTCTCCGCCGGCCGGAGCGCGCGTCCCCGGGGCAGGGCTGGGCCGGAGGCGCGGATGCGCAGGGCGCCCGCAAGCGGGGGCGTGGGACGTGGAGGGGAGAGGGGTCCCCTGGGCTGCCCCCGGCTTCTTCGGATTAAAGACTTGGGGGAATCGGGTTCCCACCGTATCCCTCCCTCCAATTCCGAGGCGCGGCACCCACCTCCAACGCCCGAGCCGTCCAGGAGGCCAGGAGGACCAGTGCCAAAGCGGGCAGCATCGCGACCCTGCGCGGGGCACCGAGTGCGCTGCTGTGGGAGTGGGATCCGCCGCGCCCTGGCTCTGTCGGTGCCGTCGCCGCCGCCGTCTCCCGTGGCCCCGCGCTCGCGCCGCCCCGGCTGCTCTCTCCTGCCGCTGCCGAGGAAACTGACGGAGCTGGAGCGCGGCGGCTGGGCTCGGAGCCCGGCGAGTCAGCTGATCCAGCCCACCCCGTTCGGCACCCGAGAGAGACCCCTAGCGGAGCCGCCGGGGAGCTGCGCACGCTCGGGCCGGGAGGGAGGGGCCCGCGCCCCCGGCGCCCACAGGTGCGGCGTCCTCGCCTCCTCCGCTCCCCACGCGCCGCCGCGGCCGCCGGCCCCCCGGGCTCCGCGCGCGAGAGGGAGCGTCTGGGGCCAGGAGACAGACGGTGCAGGATCAGGGAAAGGTGAGTCGTAGGACGTCTGGGCTCCAGAAAACTCGGGAGCGCTCCCCGCTCGTCCCCGTGAGCTTGACTCATCCGACCCCGCAGGCCTCTCGGGGATGTCGTATCAGGGCTGCTGCTGGGGTGCGTTTCTATCCGCATTTCTTTTTTTTTTCTTTTTTTTGCCTTGGTTTGGTGAGGGGAGGCGTTTCTGGCAGAGAATAGGAACAAGACAAGCTTAAAGGAAATAGAATTTCTTTACTTGTTGAGAGAGTAGACGCCTCTCATTTTTTGAATTTTTTTTTTTTAATTTTTTTTACCCCTTCAAAAGCAGCCAGGAGCAACCTGGAATATCTATCTTTAGAACGAACCAAAGGAGAAAGGCGCCGGACGTGGCGAACAAGGGGGCGACCTATTTACTTCTCCTTGAAGGAAGGTTTGTTTTTTTGTTGTTGTTGTTTTGGGAGGGGGTTGTTGTTGTTTTAAGTTTTGCTTATTTGTTTTGTGGTTTTGGTTTGGGGAAGGGAACGGTCAGCAGGGATTTTTGTTTGTTTGTTTGTATCAGGTAGGGATGTAACATCTATCTGAGATGAGGGTGAAGTGAAAGTTGGAAGGGAAAAGATTTGGGGAGATGATGCCTCCTCCACCCTCATGATTAAGAACGCCTGACCTCAAACTCTGACCTTGTTCTTCATTGTGTCTGTCCTAAATTACAGAAATGAACCTGCTGGGAAGCCACTTTCTCCTAGATTAAGCACAAACCATCCAATGCCGGGTTAGTGTTTAGCTAGGCTAGAATGGTCTAGAACTGCCCAGCCCTGCTCTTGACCTGAAGGAGCTCAAGTCACTAAGCCACTGTCCATTGTGGTGCTAGTGGCAAGGAATGAAGCCCCAGCTTCTGGCCATTGGGATAAAGGATCAGCCAGGAAGATGCTGACTTCCTTCCTGAGAAGTGAACATTCATCTGCCTCTCCCCTAAATGTTGTCTTCTGTCATTCCCTCCTCAAGCCATCCAGTCCTGACCCTTGGGCTACTTTTTCCCTTGTTCTTCCAATGTCTTCAACAAATAAAAACCAATACTTGTTATAGGGTAAAACTTGTTTACATGCTTTATGTCCTTTAATTCCTCCAAAAGCCAGTGAGGTCCTTCCTTTTTATTCCCAGTTATAAAGATAGGAAGCTGAAGCTAAGCAAATCCCAACAGCAGAGAACAACACACATTTACCACCACACCAGTTCCCTCTGTCCTAGGTTTGTACGAACGATTGAAGGCATCTGAATGCAAAAAGCAGTATAACTCCGAGATGGGGAGGGAACAGCGACAGCTAACAAATTGTGCAGAGTCCACTGCAAAATGAAAAAAAAGTAGCACCCTTTGTTTAAAATTAAATATTTTATTTTTTGAAGATTTGATCGATTTGACAAAGAGAAGAGAGAGAGAGAGAGAGAGAGAGCACACACACAAGCAGGGGGATTGGGAGCGGAAGAAGCAGCTCCCCACTGAACAGGGAGCCCTTTGTGGGGCTGGATTCCAGCCCCGTGACCTGAGCGGAAGGCAGGTGCTTAACTGACTCCCAGGCACCCCCAGAATTAAATATTTTAAGGTGGCGACAGCAGAATGTTAAACAAATCATGGGGCTTCTTCCGAGCTCTGGGCCGTGTGTCATGCAGAATGCATGTCCAGAAAGCCGGTCCTAGAAGCAATTTTTAATAGTATGGGATTTTTATTAAGCACAAACTCAAAAATACAGAGGTGAAGTTATGATCTGTAAAAATAACAGTTCTTAGATTTAGCATTTTCTCTTTCCCCTGTTGAAATTCCCCTGTTGAAATTCAGGGCACTCACACATTCCTTGGACAAGATGTTCCCCAAGAAAAGATGATTAGCTCCGGACTGTCAGAATGATGGACATTCTCTGCATTTTCTTCTGTTCTACCACTGCTCTGAGATCCTGATGGTTTTTACTTTTCAACCATTATCTCTGTTCTGCATTTAATGCCATTTCCTGCCCTGAGGTGTCTTCTGGATCCCCTGAGCAGGAAATGCAAGAACATCTGTAGCCAGAAGAACCCTGCAGAACAGGTGGACAGAAGTGACCACCCATTGGTAAGAAAACTCCACACCAGCATTCCGAGGGGTAGAGGCTTCAATGCCTCAGTTTGTGAGAGGTTCACTGGCTCTTTAGACGATGCATTCTGGGCTTTAGGGTTACTAGAAAGTTCTTGCCCCATTGAAAGCTCACATACCTTTCCTTTAACCTCCCATTTAGAGGTCCTTTTTGTACCCCTGTGACCAAGCAACTAGTCTAGTCCATACCATAGAAATTTATTTTCTCACAATTCTGGAATCTAAAAGGCCACAATCAAGCTTATAGAGTTGGTTTTCCCTGTGATGGCACTATGACATACTTGAGAGTTTCACATGCCTCTTAACCTGTCTTCCCTTCTAGAACTTCATGCTGATTCCTCTTTGTAGACCAGAAGTAGATCTTGAAATGTATTCTCTCTCATCTTTCTCTCTACCTTCTCACTGACGAAAGGGCATTATTATTTCTTTATCTTCATTGCAGCCTTCAATATCTACAGAATTCTAACCTGTAAATAGCATTCAAGCTTTTCATCATAAAGTATTTTCTCTCAATAATGAGTGCAGTTTTTCACATAGGAAGATTTTTTTTTTCTTTCTAATGAGTGGACGTAAAAAATTTTTAAATGAATAATTAGCACTTAACTTACCTGCAGTTGACTACACCTGTGTAACAGACCTGCCTGTAGGCAGAGAATGAGACATTTCACCTGCCCTTTTTTTCAGTCATTCATAGGCCTTCATTCATGGGCCTTTAAAATGAGTTCTCTGCAATCACACAAAACTACTTCAGAGGCAGGGGTCAGATTCAAGTAAGTCACTGGAATGTCTGGGCCGTTCAGTCAGTTAAGCTTCTGCCTTCAGCTCAGTTCATGATCCCAGGGCTGTGGGATCGAGCCCCACGTCCTACTCCCTGCTCAGCGGGGAGTCTGCTTCTCCGTCTGTCCCCCCCAAACCCCGGCTCATGTGCCTTCTCCCTCTCTCAAATAAATAAATAAAGTCTTAAAAAAATTCAAGTAAATCATGCTTTGCAAATGGACTTGGTATAATTCAGTAGTAACTCAATGGGACAACAAAAATCAAGTGTTCACTGGGGCACCATTATTGACAGCTGACTTGCATAGCTTTTTTGAATAATGGTGGTGATTCCGAGGTTTCTACAAGGACTAATTTAACAGAATATTCCCTTATTTTATTGAATAAAAAGGGGAGGGGGAAGAACAAGAAAGAATAGGCCATACATGCCTACCCGAGAGATAGGAATTGTAAAAAATCAATCCAGTAGCAGGAAGATTTAATGGAGACTGTATGAAAATTACACCAATTTGTTTCTTCAGGAAATTTGAATAGGGCAGCAATATGTGATGGTGGAAAAGAGTTCAGGGTTTGAGAAATCTTGACGGCTACACATCAGTTTTGGAAATAGTTATGGAAGCCACCAGAGCCCTGTTACTGAAAACCCCCCCTCATCAGGTGGTATAGTGCCCAACTCAGAAGGTGCCTAATACAGTGCCTGACTGATCATAGATATCATTTCCCTTTTCTTGAGAGAATAGCTATTCACATTAGCTGTCACTTAGTGACCGAGATAGTCCTCCTTTGACCTTGCATCGACCTTGCCAGGGGTTGGCAGTTAGCACAGTAGCTGTCAACCCAGTGTTACTTAGGTGGGTCCCTAAGTAATATGTTGCCAATAAAAGTCCCAAATTCGTGAATGATTTACTTAAAAAAAAAAAAAAACCATAAATGAGAACAGATTCAAGGTGACTTTTTTATCAGCCTACTCATTTGTATTCCAGTATGCTTTCTTGAGTGGGAGAAAAAGGGACGGAGCTGTAGAATTAAGTGATATGCTAAGAATTGGGCAAAACCTTGACCACTCCCAAGGGCATGTTGCAAGTCTGTGACATCCTCTTTGCAGATGGAAAGGACTGGAAGGGCTGCTTGCCAGGGGTGCTGAGAGGATTTCACAGGGCTGGTCCCTCCTGCAGAATGGAAGATTACATCACGTGGTGAAGAGGAGTCACTCCCCCAGCAGCTGCCAGAAGCCACAGCTTGCCATGGCCTGGGGCCATTGCCAGCACTCCACAGGGGGACACACTTTGAAGCTGAGGGATGTTCTGCTGCAAGGTGCTGAAGACCTCTTTATCTCCACACAAATCATACTTAGGATTGTCCTTTCAGTTCACCTCTTTAAGGAGAGAGAAGTTCTAGAATCTTTGGTAAGTAACTCAACTTTCAAAATCCTAGTGAAGACGATAGCCAGAGAAGTGTTACCTAACCCTAAAATGATTGGGAAGGTTCTAGGCAGATATGCTTTAAGTATTCACCAACACGTTTTATAAATAAACAACATCCTGAATGACAAAGCACACAAACCAACTAACTAACAAATAAAAGCTTCATAGGTTTTCAGTATATAGCTTTTGTCCCTAAGCAAACACTTGACTTTGCTGTATCGCCCAAATGTCCCATGTGATATTTATTCCCATTAAAGTAAATAGAACTCCTGGGAATGAAAGTCTTTTGCATTGGTGGATCAATCAAATATTTGTACACTTCTACTGTGGGAAGGATAAAAACCTGATACATTCACTCCCCTTAAAGAGCTTATGTTTATGTAAGAAAAATATCTGGGGAGGAAAAAGGCATAGTGAACAGTGACTGTTATTAACGATATGGTATTGTATATAAGAGGGTAGATCTTAAAAGTTCTCATCACAAAGGGGTGCCTGGGTGGTTCAGTCGGTGAAGCATTTAGCTCTTGATATCAGCTCAGGTCTTGATCTCCAGGTCATGAGCTCACGCTAGGCATGGAACCTACCTAAAAAAAGGAAAAAAAAAGTTGTAATTATGGTGGTGATAGATGTTATCTGAATTTACTGTGGTAATCAGTTTCATTTTTTATACACACACACGCATATATATTTATACGTGTGTGTATATATAGTCATATTGTATACCTAACACTAATGCATTGTTATGTGTAAATTATATCTCAATTTAAGTTTAAAAAGAACAGCATAGTGGAAGACATATCAGTAAGTACAACTTTGTGTTAAGTATTCCTGTGTATGTATATGAATGCATCAAAAGAAAATGAGAGTCATAAACCTATAGCACTTGAAAGGGTTAATCAGGGACATCAGGAAGAAGGTTTTTTTTGCAGCGGATTTGATAAAAAGAAAAGAATAGGGAGCAAGAAGGAGGCTATTCTAGGGAAGGACCATGTAAATACATCGAGAGTGTTCATGATGGGGCTGGTAATGGGGAGTTAGCTGTGGGGGGCACAGTTAATATCTGAGAACTGAAGAATTTAGGTCAGATGGAATGGGCAGCAGTGGGCTATTACCACTCATGACAGGGTCCTAATCAATCTGACAGATTCTGACATTTCTCAAAGAAGGTCTGTCAGTGGGGAAGATGTAGGGAAATTTGGAGGGTGAAAAGTTGGAATTGATTGGGAAGAATAGGGAGAATTGGCAGAAGTTTCAGGCACGACCATGGATGGGATTTATAAAAAGTTAGTGAAAAGACATGGTAGGACACCACATTCCTAATAAGACTAAAGGATTGCTGTGTGCCAAGATGAGGAATTTACATGCAGGATCTCACTGAAGGCTTGTGATTGTGTTGGGTTCACCTCCCATGCCACAAATGAGGAGGTGAGTGGGGTTAACCCCACCAGAAGGGGGTGGAGGAGAAGGGATTTCTATACAGTTCTGTCTCACCTGGACACCATTCTTTACATATTAGTGAGGGAAGTAACACATTTGATTTTTAGTTTGTTTGGAGACAGGGATAGGAAGTACATACAATAGGAAGGAACTTGAACATGGTCTATGAAGACCAAAGGGTGGTGAATGGGAGATAAATTATGGCGATGCGATGGGGCGGTGGTCTGTGGTGATTAGCAGCTGTCCCCAGCAGATGAGTCGAGAACTATTCAGATGAAGTTACCATGATATCCCAAAAGAGCAGAGCTGTCTTGTGTTTACTTATAACCACCAACTTGTCACTTAGAGATGTGGTATCTGGGAGATGAACCATAAATATTCCTGTAAATGCAGTGTGAGAAGGACATGAGTTACATTTCTATCTCAAGGTCATTTGTCAATACATGAATGAGCTAGAATAATGATCCTTGAAAAATGGGAAGAATAATGTCTTTTACCACAATTTCGAACTGTATACTGGGGAAACCTTGTAAAGCAGTATGTTACTAAGTGTTCAGTTTGTAAACAGAAATATATCTGTAATCAAAGAGGTTTGAGAAATATGTGGTTCAAAGAAATTAAATATGCATCTTTATTTTAGAATGCTCCCACCCTTAAAAATGTTGCCATGCGGTTTTAATTTTATAGCTCTTTATATAGCATCTCTCTCTCCCCTGTTTTTGTTTTTGTTTACTGCATTAACTCCTAAGACTAGTTCCCTAGTTTTAGGGAACTCTGCTTTGAAGGCATTTTAATGGACCCTTGGACTTTTTTTTTTTTTTAGACCCTTGCAATAATGAAGGTTTATAGTGTAGGTCTTTGTCAAAGCGGATGGGTTCTTGCCGCTAAAAGGTGCTTCCACACATGACCTTGAAGATAGATTAATAAAGGAAGAAAGTAGAAATAATAGGTTGACAGACATTTTAAAGTAGGGCATAACAGATGCCATAAAAAGCATCCTAAAAGTTTAAAATAGGAGTTATAATATATGTTATATGGAAGAGACCTCATTAGAGTCTTTGAATATTTGTAATACACAAATGTGAGTATAGGACCAGCGTCTTCCCAGTTTGGGGGAGAAATGGATAGAATCCAATTCACATTTGAGCCTGCTTCTCTTTCAAGTTCCTCATGTAAAAAGGAGGAAGTATTGCTAAGTTCACAAAGATACGCCTCAGGATAAAACTTGAGTTCACTGTACTGCCTTTTATCTTCCTGGGAAGGGGCCCTTAAGAGTGGCCAGGACCTCTCCATCAATGAGCAAAGCCTTCTAGGAAAAAAAAATTGAAGAGACAGCTATTGGATTAATTTTAAGAGGCTTTTGCTGAAATTTCTCATAAAGAATACATGGAAAGTAAAGACATGAGAAATTATAGCTCTCTGGGTCAAAAAACAAAAAAAAAAAAAAGAAAGAAAGAAAACCACCTCTAAATTCCCATAGTTTTTCTGTTAGTCTTTATTGAAAAATTCATTTACTGCTAATGGTGTCAAGAGGCGCTGTCAGCCCTTGTTATTGTACCAAAAAGAAAAATAAAGGAAAGGTTAGGGAGCCCTATCTAAAAAAGGAATGTTGTCATTTCTATTTTCCAACTAGCAAGTGAAAACAGGTTCTGTTATCTAAACTTCACAGAGCTTAGGGTCCAATAACCACCTTGTTCTGGTGACTTTGTGAGCCTAGTAAGAGATTTATACTAAATAAAAAAGGGAACCAGGCAGACCATTGCCTTTTGGAGAAGAAGAATAAAATAAGGTGGAAATCAACAGGGGAAATGGTGAAAACACAAGTCTTGGTTTTTGGATGATTCTAGAGCCCTAGCATCAACCATGGCTTAAATCTTTGAAAATACCAAATTCAGTACTGATTTTGGCCTATGTAAGAAAACAAGTCATAGATTTGCTGAAACTCCATTGTAGCATTTTACATTTTAGCCTCAACTCTTTGGGAGCTACTGGGAAATATTTTTCTTTTTTTCCTCAGATTGTATCATCATGGTTAGGTGCTTTTCCACCAAAATATCTAAACAACTCCAACAGGCCTGTGCAGGTGATATGTGTGTAGAGGAAGGTAGACCAAGATATTAGAAACAGTTGGAGTAACTCAAGTCTTTAATACTGTCACCTTAGTCTCAATAATTCAGCACCTAAATGATATGCATAAGAGAATTCTTTTAGCCACGACAGAGGAGCTCCAGGAAGCACAGTGATGAGCATTCTCTCATTAGGAATTAGTCTTCAGCAATAACCATCCAGTGTAACCTTTAGTCTCCATGAACCAAAACACAGCATGACCTCAGGCTTTATCCTCCCTTGGGATTGAGAAGCAGTTCTCTGTGTAAGTGGCAATTTCATCCTGATTTTTCAAGCTTGGAGCTCTCTCACCTTCTACCTACTGGAAGAGAAGATGTTGGATGGCTGGCCCTGAGGGACCTTATCTTTCATTTCTCTGGTGAGGTAGACTCTGATTTAAAATGGTTTTCCTTTACTCTGAACATGCCAGGTGCCCCCTCCCCGATCTTGTAACATCCCGTGATTGCCTCCTCCCGTCCATCTCCAGCTCTTTCCCAGTTCCTGTGAGTTGAAAAAGAACACAGAATTACAGTGTTTAGAACTGAGGTAGATGTAGTGCTCCTGTAGGCCAAGCCTTTCTACGATGAGGACACATTGGCAACCCAGAGAAGGGGGGTGACTTGCATCCAGTCCTCTGACTCTTTATGGGCAAATGTTGGCCCTACCCCCCTACATCTCATGCTCGTTTCATCTCATCTGGACTTCTCACCAGACCTGAGTCATGAAAACAGTGGGACACAGAGGCCAACCGTACTTTATGCAGTGGTCTTATTTTTCCTCATCTAAACTTGGCTTATTTTTCTAAAAACTTGGGAATTGGAACCCAGCTCAATCACCTGTTTGATCCTCGGAAGATGCGGGTCTGTCACCTGCAGTATTCTTGAGACAATGATTTGATGTCTGCTTTCTTATTTCCTGTTATTAGGAACTACCTTCCAGAAACATAGAAATTTCACTAGAATGTTTTTATTGCTTTTTTATTTTGTTTTGTTTATTTATTATTTATTTTTATATTTATTTATTTATGTTTATTTTATTTATTGAGCTGAAAGTTACCTCTTCTGCAACGAAGGGGGCAAGAGTCTACAATGAGGAAAAGATATTTTCTTCAACAAATGGTACTAGGAAAACTGGAAGCTACATGCAAGAGAATGAAACTGGACCCCCTTTCTTACACCATACACAAAAATAAACTCAGAATGGATTAAAGGCCTAAATGTGAGACTTGAAATCCTATAAATCCTAGAAGAACACATAGGCAATAATTTTTTTGACATTGGCTGTAGAAACATTTTTCTAGATCTGTCTCCTCAGGCAAGGGAAACAAAAGCAAAAATAAACTACTGGGATTACACCAAAATAAAATTTGCACAGTGAAGGAAACTATCAACAAAACCATAAAGCAACCTACAGAATGAAAGAAAATATTGCAAATGATATATCCAATAAAGGGTTAATATCTGAAAAATGTAAAGATCTTATATAGCTCAACACCAAAAAGCACAAATAATCCAATTAAAAATAGGCAGAGGACCTGAATAGACATTTTTTCATAAGACATGCAGATGGCCACTAGACACATGAAAAGGTGCTCAGTATCACCACTCATCAGGGAAATGCAGATCAAAACCACAATGAGATATCATCTTACACCTGTCAGAATAGCCAATATGAAAAAGACAAGTAAGTTTTGGCAAGGTTACAGAGAAAAAGGAACCCTCGTGCGCTGTTGGTGGGAATGCAAATCGGTGCAGCCACTTTGGAAAACAGTATGGAGGTTCCTCAAAAAACCAAAAATAGAATACTATATGATCCAGTAATTCTACTACTGGGTATTTACCCAAAGAAAATGAGAACACCAATTCGAAAAGGTATGTGCACTCTTACGTTTATGCAGTATTATTCGCAATAGCCAAGATATGAAAATAACCCAAGTGTCCATCCACAGATGAATGGATAAAGGAAAGAGAAAGCTCAAACACAGAGGACAAACTGATAGTTGCCAGCGGGAAGGTGGGGGATGGAGGGGTAAAAAAGACGAAGGGGATTTAGAGTACATGTATTGTGATGAGCACTGAGAAATGTAGAGAAATGTAGAATCATTATATTGTACACCTGAAACTAAGAAAATGCTGTATGTAGATTATACATCAATAATAAATAAATTGATTAAAAAATAAAATTTGCTTTCTCTTTACTTCTAATGTTTTAGTTCCAATTCTACCATGTAGAGTAGAGCTAAATGCAAAGAATGACTCCACGTTCATTCACAGGACACCCCGCTGAAGTTTTAAGACACCCATCCAGTGTTCTTTTAGGTCTTTCTTTCCTTCTCAGACCTAACATCTGATTTTTTGAACTGTGGCTTATAGGCTATAGTTGCCAAATCCCCTTGGTGACTAGTGATCACATTCCTGGACAGCACCAACAGAATATTTTGATCATCACAGAAAGTTCTGTTGGACAGCCTGAGCTACAGTAAAGGGGAAAGGCAGAATATATACGGACAGACATGCAGGCAGGTGGGTGGACGCAGTGGAGGGAGTTTGTGGAAGGTCGCTACTAATTTCTTCCATATTTTCACTTAACTAGACAGCAATGTCACAGGCTGAGTGTGAGGACAGAGGGGAAGACTATTTCTCTAGGGAGCTAAAGATAGTGCATGGACAAGGGGAAAATGATAGGATTCCCGGACAGCTCTAAATCCACTTCAGGTTCGTCTGCCTGGAGACCAGTCAGCACGCTGTGTGTTTTTCGCTTGCCACGTTCCCTAGCACAGATGTGGAGCTGGAGTAGGTGGAACATTGACCCAGGCTTCATGGGTGGTTCTCCATCCCAGCTGCACATCAGGGTCACATGCGTGAGCTACTGAAACATTCAGAAACTTTATCCCTTCAGCAGAGTTTCTGATTGAACATTCTGAAAACGAGGCCTGGGCATGGATTTTTTTAAAATTCCCAACATGATTCTAATGCATAGACGTGTTTAGGACCACTGAATTAGAGCAGGAAGGGGAGGAAATGTGCAGAGAAGAGCAGCGGCATCGGGGAACTTGGCTAATGATGAGCGGCAGGTTCTGGGAGGTTTGGTGAAAGAGACTCAGGATTCATGGAGGGTGTTCAGATTGGGAGATATTCAAGGCTGCGGTGATGAGGGATGAGCTAGGAATCTAGGGCTTTTTGGGGTGTCCAATACAAGCCAGGAAAAGGGCGCAATGAAATTTGCCATGCCGGTCTAAATTAGTGCAGTCAGTGAAAATACAATGCAAACTGCATAGAGAATTGTAAACTTTTCTGTAGCTATATTGAAAAAAAAAGGAAAGGTATACAAGTGAACTTAATTTTTTTTTTTTTTTAGCTTTTATTTATTTGGCAGAGAGAGAGATCACAAGTAGGCAGAGAGGCAGGCAGAGAGAGAGAGAGGAGGAAGCAGGCTCCCCGTGGAGCAGAGAGCCCGATGTGGGGCTCCATCCCAGTACCCTGGGATCATGACCTGAGCCGAAGGCAGAGGCTTTAACCCACTGAGCCACCCAGGTGCCCCCAAATGAACTTAATTTTAATAATATATTTTCTGTTACTTGATTTATGCAAAATACTTTCATTTCAACATGCGATCAGTATAAAAGATATTAATGAGATATTTGACCTCCTGTTTTACGTTTTGTCTTTGGACTTTGGTGTGGATATTATACTCAACAGCACATCTCAATTCAGAGAAGACACATTTTAAGTGCTCAGGAGCCACAGGGAGCTGGTGGGTACCATCTTGGACAGTGTGGGTCTAGGGGGTGGTGATTAGAATGAAAATGTTGCATGATTTCTATGGGACATTTTTTTGCAGAATACAAACATACTGAAATGCATTAAATCTTTTGTGTATATCTATAACCCTTTGTTAACTTGAGTTATAGAATATAACCAATTGAATTTTTTTAAAAGATTTTATTTATTTGACAGAGATCAGATTTTTTTTTAAAGATTTTATTTATTTATTTGACAGACAGAGATCACAAGTAGGCAGAGAGAGAGAGACAGAGGGAAGCAGGCTCCCTGCTGAGCAGAGAGCCCAATGTGAGGCTCGATCCCAGAACCCTGGGCTCATGACCTAAGCCAAAGGCAGAGACTTTAACCAATTGAGCCACCCAGATGCCCCAAATATAACCAATTAAAATAATTATTTTATAACATTGTGTTATTATTATCTACTCTACTTAGATAACTTTAAAGTCATACTTGATGTGCAATATTCTTTGCAATCACCCCCAAATTTGATACGCTCAACTTGGGCATCTTGATGTAGGTTGTAAAGACAAAGCTACAAAGTACCTAAAAACAGTTACAATGTTTTTATTATGATAGTCCAGCCAGGTAGGACTATATCCAGTGAGGTTCTTATCTAGCCCAATATAGCTTGTCCATAAAGCGTCATGTGGCTCTTAGTCATACACCCTGTTAGAGTCCAAAAGTGCCCTGTCAGCCACACGTATTTAATGGAGGTTCATCTGGCGTGCATTTCCTGGTGAGTCTGTGTCAGCTTCAGCGTCCAGAGGTCTCTGCTTCCTTTTCTGTGTGTCCATATGCCAGTCTTTTAATATTCCAGTCTACATGCTTACTCTGACTTATGTGGAGGGAATCTTTTCTTACTTTCTTTGAGTTGAAGCTCCTGATTTTGGAGAAGAAAGGAAGATGGGAAGCAAACACTCCCTTGCCATGTAGGTGGTAGCAAAGCTGGATTTGACTGATCAGACCTCAACTTAGTATTCTAGAAGAGCACGAGCAAAAAGGAGCTTGTGTTTCATGAAGGATCCCATGACAAGAAATTGGCCTGTGTACTTTCGAAATTGCGAGAGAGGAATGGTGGACATTGTCAGCTGAATCAAATACATTAATACGTTGTCAGCCAGTTTTTCATTGGGAAGTCAGCTCCCTGGATGTTCCAATCCTGCTTTAAGCACCTCTCCGTGTCTTACCCAAGATGCCTGTCTCCGTTCCACCTGGAAAGCCACCACAGGTATTTGCTGCTGCTGAGATCACCGTGGATACAGATGACATGCTTGGTGGCTCAGGGAGGATGTCCTGCTGTGTTTGACTTGGACTCCCCCTCCGGTCTGTTCTGTCCTGTAGCCTGTCTCAGGTGTACGTGGTCCGTAAAGACCATTAGCCATCTCCAGTGACCAGTCCTCTCTTGCAAGCTGGTATTTTAACACAAAGTTACTATGGCTTTAGAGATGCACTCAGTCTTGCTGGAATAAGACTGTCATCTAGTATTAGGAACAAGAGCATAGGTCTTCTGCAAAAGGAACTGACTTGAGAGTACTCTGTTGCTTGCTCAGCCAAAACAGGATGTAAAAGCTCCCTCTTCAAGCAGACAGCGCTTGAGGTGTCCCAGACCCAGGAGAACTCTTCGTCATTGTCCAGGCCATTCATTGGGGCAGGATTTTATTTTATTTTATTTTATTTTATTTTTTAAAGATTTTATTTATTTATTTGACAGAAAGGGATCACAAGTAGGCAGAGAGGCAAGCAGAGAGACAGAGAGAGAGAGGAAGAAGCAGGCTCCCTGCCAATCAGAGAGCCCAACTTGGGACTCAATCCCAGGACACTGAGATCATGACCTGAGCCGAAGGCAGAGGCTTAACCCACTGAGCCACCCAGGCGCCCCTGGGGCAGGATTTTAAAACAGAATCCTCACATCACCGTTTCATTCTAGAGCACCAATCAGGTTGTCTTTATCAGACATTCCATACTCTCCTTTATTACCTCTCTTGTGCTGGTTTTATTTCTGTTCCATGCAAGACTTTGAGGACGCAAATTGTGATTAGAGCACAGATACTGTGAATCACACACATTGTCTCAAACCTGGGTCTGTCAGTCCCCACATAGTGATACTGTGCAGTCAGCTAAACTCGTTCCCAGGTCTTCCTCTATGAAATGAAGTAAAGCACCCTACCTCCTGGGGTTATAGTGAGGCTTAAAAATGACATATGCTGAGTGCTTGGCACATAATGGGCATTCAATAAATGCTAGTTTGGTATTAAAGCTATGGATGTGGCTTGGACAAGGACTTTTTATGTGGTTCAGCTGGTCATTACCCACTCCTGCCCCCCCACCTCACATACATAAAAGAAGACTTCACAATGCGATAGTTGGTGAGCTGTGGTTGGGGCCTTGGAAATGCACAAGGTAGAAATGAGGGCCCAGACTGGGCTGGCTTCAGTGAATACCTGAAATGACTCTTGTTAACACACTGGAAGGATTCTGATGGGCAGCCTTTAGTCTGAGATGTTTTCAACCTCCTCTCTCTCTTTCTTTGTCATTTTTTAACAGCTTTACGGAGGTATAATTCACATATGATACAATTCACCAGTTAAAGTGTACACTTCAGTGGTTATTAGAATAGTCACAGATAGCTGCAACCATTATCACAATCTTAGTACATTTTCATCACCTTTAAAATAAAACCTCATATCCTTCAGCTGTCACCCTCCACCCCCACCAGCCATAAGCAGTAATCTACTTTCTGCCTTTATAGATTTCCTTATTTTGGAAGTTTCGTATGAATGGTATCATATAATATGTGGTCTTTTGTAACTGGCTTCTTTCACTTAGCATAGTTTTCAAGGTTCATCCATGCGGTAGCATGTGTCAGCACGTCATTCCTTTTTATGGCCAAATAATTTCCTTGTATAGATGAACTACATTTTGTTTATCATTGATGGACATTGGGTTGTCTTCTCCATTTTCATCTTTATAAATAATGCTGCTGTGATCATTTGTGGACAAGTTTTTGTGTGGACGTATGCTTTTATTTCTGTTGGATTTCTACCTTGGGGTGGAATTGCTGGAGAGTAGCCTTCTTCTGTGCTTCTATCCCTGGGATGGTAAAGAGTTAGTGATTATATTCTTATCTCCCTAAAATACTTTCTGTGACAAGCCTAAATCTTCTAGATGTTTGTTTACCCCATTGATGATCAATGGGAAATTACCGCATATCAAGTACTGTTCCAGGTACTGGACAACTTTGGTGGGCACTTTGGGTTCTGGACTCTTCAGGATCTGGACAGAAGATCCTACTGCCTACCTGGCAGTAGGTAACTACTTTTTTTTGCATCAGATGTAATTGTAGGCTACATTATGCAGGAAATCAAAAATAGCACTAGCACTTAATCTGCTTCTTTCTTAGTTATCTAAATAAGCTATTGTCATTTCTTAACTCCTCTTACAAAAGCTGTCTATAACCTTGCATAGATGCTTCTTCTGCTCACTGCTTATTTATGTGCTCATATTTGTATTCATTAATGTGCTCATCCATTCATTCAGTACAAATTTATTAAACACCTACAGTCTGTCAATCACTGTATTAGATGGATATAAAGATATTTAAGACATGCACTTCTTGTTGGAAAGAAATATGCATAAATAGGTTGTTATACAATATGGTATTGATGAAATGTTTGTAACCCATCTTGTGGTTACTGCAGAAGGCTCACTAAAAGGTAGAGATGTAGAACATGGATATAGAGATAGGTTGGAGAACTTTCCAGGAAGAGGGTATGGTGTAGACAGACACAGAAGAAAGGAATATTATGGTACGAGTAGGTTAGTATTGTTGGATTTTATAGTGCTTCTGGGATAAGGAGTCTTCAGAAGGAAAATTTAACTGCTTAGTATGTAGCCTGCCAGGAGGAATTAATCATTAAGAGAAAAAAAATTATGCAATGATTTACAACTGCCCACTAAATAGCTGTGTGACTTCAGATAAGCCATTAACCTCTCTGTGCCTCATTTTTTATCAGATATTGAGTGGGAAATAGACTTTATGGATATCTTCTTTCTAAAGTGACACATGAATTGCTAAAAAAAAAAAAAATTAAAGTCCTGAAGAACTTTCTAATATTACCCCAAATATAGCTAAGTCTTGGCCAGATAAAACTATATAAAATGGAGGAGATATGCATAAGTTCGATTCCAGTTTAAACAGTTTAAAGTGAAGGACTCTGAAATAAGGAAGCAGATGAATTTCAAACCTGGCTTGGTGCTCTCATGATGCCAACAGCCTACAGAAGAAAATTCCCAAACCCCAATTTCAAGTCTGTACTTACCCTTCCCCAGCTCCACCCTTCATGACTCATGAAGAGGGCACACCTTTTATCTGACCTCAAAGCCTCCCCTAATAGTTGTTTTGAAACACTTGGTGCATCTCTGCAGATTGTGGATTGTGGATTGTGAGCTTTTGTGATTATTCCATAGGACTGACTCAGTACTTATTTCTTCATGGATGAACTGGTGGCTGTGTTCTGTAAAATTTAGATATTTTCACATCTTTAAGATCATATTGGAGGCTCTGCAGGGGCTGCATCACATTTTATTCTTAAAGGTATGCTCGCAGTGGTCAGTAGTACCCCTCTCCCTTTTTGAAAGATATACGGCTTTCTTTTTTTATCTTCCATTTACTGCCCCTAGCTCGTGGTAGCTGTACAGAAGCAGAGAGAATAGAAAGAGCTACAACAGCCCTTTAAGTCTTTAAGCTCCTTCCAGAGCTTCTGCTCTCATCCATCACCCCATATTGACAAAGCTACAAGGAAGACCAGGGGATATCCTTGATGACCAAACCAAAGTATCCCCAAATGATGGGCTTAGTCCTAAAGGTACACAGCAAGCACAAGAGGGAAAGATTTCTGATTCATCCATCCACAGAATCCACCTGAGAGGTTGTCTTCTTTCTTTAATGGTTATCCCATGAAAGAGGAATGAGCAGTCTATGATAATGGAAATATAAACAGGGAGGAATGCACGATGTAACCTTCAAGACACTAAATATAAAGGGCACAGAAAAAACAAATGAAGGCACACTGGGACATTGGAGAACAGGTTTCAGTGAAGCAACAAAAGCCTGTGTTCTCCAGTTGCTCTAGGAACATCTAGCATTACACCCTCCATTACTGTGCTTCTTTGGAAGAGCCCCTGCTCAAGTGGGCCCATTGCCATTACGGAAGGGAGACCTTACCCTGGTGAAAGAGAAACTCTCCTCAGTGCTGATGAAGCTGCTGGTCACTTACAAGCTGCAGAAGTTTCCTAAATTACCCCCATGCATCACCTCAAAATTTGGAAGTTGTATAATCTCCTGGAATTGCATAGTGGCCATCGTTCATGGAATGCGATTTCCAGAACTGAATTCCCAGGATAAGGCTGTGCTGGGAATTTAAGGTTTTCTTATAGGCACCATTTAGCCTTTTATGTTCATCTGCTTCATAACTCTTCAGTTGTCCAGTGGTGGATTACAAAATTGCTGCAGCTTTATTGTTTCACATAAAATGTTTACATATGGGAAATGTGATTCATAGGTATATTACTAAGACAGTAAAACCAGATCATCAATCCATAAGAAGTTCTATTTTTCTTTTGTAAAATTACACATCAGAAAAGAAACTCTCTGGGCAGCGTGTGTGTCTTCCTTCCTGGTGCTGTGTTAGCTGCTGATGGCTACAGCTTCCCAGCTAGTTCTTTGTCCCAAGGTGGGGTCATATTTGTGGTGTTACTCCTTTTGGAAAGCTCCCTGTAGGACCAGGCTGAGCCTAGACTTCAGCTGTAACCACATCCTTGCTTTGCTTCATCCCCACCCTATCCTGCTTCCTTCACATTTGTACAAGTTCCTTCTGAAACATACTTCCTCAGTAAATCACTCGCATTAGGATCTTTATCTCAGGCCCACCTCAAGAAACCGTACATGATTAGTTCCAAATGAGGGTAAATATGGAAAAATGTTTAAGTAAAGCAATATTTGGGGAAAAAGGACCTTCGCAAAGTAACAAAGGATATCCATTTAAATATATAAAATATACATAGATATTTGGAAATTTTGATGTATAGTAACAGAGTAACATGAATATTGTATACAATTATTGACATTCAAGTGATAGAACCATTGAAAGCCTAAAGTTGGCCATAAATGACTCCCAACGAGAATAAACGTGTACCTCCCTGAACTTACATTTAATGATCATGACCCTGTCAGCTACATCCTGTTTGACATTTACAGAAAGATGTGTGGTAATGGATTGATGAATTCATTAGCATTATGAATCATGTAAAAACAAAATCTCTAACACATTTTATTAAGTGTTGACTAAAAACTGTTGGTTTGGAGAGGACAAAGATTACAGATGTTTTAAATTGGGTTCTCAAAGGGCAGTGAAATTGAAACAATCAAATTTTACCCTAAATGATCAAGGGATGGCATGCAGATCTCTCTGTCATATTGTCATATCTCTGGACTCCATCTGTCCAGAGGAGTTTATATAAGTCCAGAAAAGCACAAAACTCAGGAATGAGCAGAAGGGGAAATGCCAAATGCTGAGTCAGACACCGGATGAGAAGTTCTGTTCTGATTTTTCAAAAGAAAAAGACAACAGATTTGAGATTGAGGCTCATTCATTTATTGATTCAACTCATATTTAAAGAGCACCTCTTCTGTTCTGGGGTCCTGTGCTTGTTGCTATGGTTACAGACATGAAAAGGCAGAAATGAGCTCCCCAGCCAAATTTACTGTTGTAATCATTCCTGGTCTGACTTCCCTGCTTTTTGCAAATGATTTCTGGAGTTTATAAGCTCTGTCTACACTTGTGTGGTTTCTGAGGGCCTCCAAATATTTAACAATGTCTCAACTTTTCCTTATTGCCTTAAACTGTTAATTCATATTGTAGAATTGTCACGGGGGGGGGGGGGAATGGATCTATTCCCTTTATCCCTCCCCTAAAGAACTCTACAGTAATAGATAAATTAATGTGTGAATATCCATCACTAAATTATTCTGTATCTTAATTATTTTTCCCTGAAAAAATGAAAGTGCTACTTAAATCTCTTGGAGTCTGATATTAAATGTTAGCATCTATGTTGTAAAATTCTTCAAGACTTTTGGACAAAAGAAGTCCCATGTTTGAGAGAGTTCATCTAGTGTCATGCATTAGATTTTAGTGTCGATTTATTTCTTCTGTTCAGGCCTTAACCCATCTGTTTTTCAGTAATTATGGCAACTAATATTTGTGAATATCTTTCATGACATCTGATTTGTCCCAACTTTGAGAGTTTTATCATACTAAATTGCTGAGTACAGCACTTAGGATTCAGAATAAGTAGCTAGAAGTTAACCTTCTAGAAAACAGGAGTTTGTTCTGGTGTGCTAATATAGCCTGTTACATTTTGATGAATATTTTGGCTAAATTTTTGTATAAATTGATAGGAATAAATAAATTGATAAGTTCATTTTAATAAATAAATAGAATGTCTATTAAAATATCTTTTTATTAAAACATGTATTTTATCTATTTATAAAATATGTATTTATTAAAATGTATTTATTAAAATAAATACAAATAAATATAAAAATAAAATTTAAAAATAAATATTTAAATTAAATTTAAAAATAAATATTAAAATAAATATTTTAAAAATAAAAATAAATTTTAATAAATAAATAGATAAATTGATAGGAATAAATTTCTTAAGAACTTTAAGGAAATTACTTATGATGGTTCTTTCATTGGTTAATGGAAGAGTGTTATTTTTCTCTTAATGATGTAAGGTTTTCATATTTTAATTTTTAAAAAGAAGTATGTAAATTTCATTTAGACTTGGGGAACCACTTTGAATTTCCATAAGTGTCTTCCTTTTTATAAAACCACACTGTCTGAGAAGAAGTCTCACACTGTTGTGCCTTAATTTAGCATGTAAACAAATTCTTTATATAAATTATCTTCACCACTAGACTTTTTCCAGTGTGTTTGTGCCTGTGTCAACTTAATGCTCATAGACACTCTTGGGATTTATGGGTTGTCGGATTTTTAAAAATCCACTTGGATCAAATGGGTTCTGTATAGAAGAGTAAACACCCAATTGAAAAGAAAAGCAATATTTATCTTATGTTACCAATAATTCTTAGTTTTCATCATTCAGTTTCTGAGAAACTTAACTAATGAGGAATAAATTACATTATTTAGCAACCTTCTATTCATTTTACATTGTTAAAAGCTTATATTCTGAAAATAATTCACATAATGAAACAATGGACATAAATTATATACCTTAAGAAACATAAAATATTCAAATACTTATGACCCCATTTGTAGCTCATTTGTTAATTTCTTTTTTTAATTAAATTAATTAATTTATTTTCAGAAAAACAGTATTCATTATTTTTTTACCACACCCAGTGCTCCATGCAATCTGTGGCCTCTATAATACCCACCACCTGGTACCCCAACCTCCCACTCCCGCCGCCACTTCAAACCCCTCAGTTGTTTTTCAGAGTCCATAGTCTCTCATGATTCACCTCCCCTTCCAATTTACCCCAACTCCCTTCTCCTCTCTAAGACCCCTTGTCCTCCATGATATTTGTTATGCTCCACAAATAAGTGAAACCATATGATAGTTGACTCTCTCTGCTTGACTTATTTCACTTAGCATAATCTCTTCCAGTCCGGTCCATGTTGCTACAAAAGTTGTGTATTTATCCTTTCTGATGGAGGCATAATACTCCATAGTGTATATGGACCACATCTTCCTTATCCATTCATCCACCATGATCAGGTGGGATTCATTTCTGGGCTACAAGGATGGTTCAACATTCGCAAATCAATCAATGTGATACAACAAATTAATATGAGAAGAGAGAAGAACTACATGGTCCTCTTGATGCAGAAAAAGCATTTGACAAAATCCAGCATCCGTTCCTGATTAAAACACTTCAAAGTATAGGGATGGAGGAAACATTCCTGAACCTCATCAAATCTATCTATGAAAGACCCACAGCAAATATCATCCTCAATGGGAAAAAGCTTGCAGCCTTCCCGTTGAGATCAGGAACAAGACAAGGATGCCCACTTTCACCACTCTTGTTCAACATAGTATTAGAAGTCCTAGCAGCAGCAATCAGACAACAAAGAGAAATAAAAGTATCCAAATTGGCAATGAAGAAGTCAAACTCTCTCTATTCGCAGATGACATGATTCTTTATATGGAAAACCCAAAAGACTCCACCCCCAAACTACTAGAACTCATACAGCAATTCAGCAACGTGGCAGGATACAAAGTCAATGTGCAGAAATCAGTGGCTTTCTTATACACTAACAACGAAAATACAGAAAGGGAAATTAGAGAATCGATTCCATTTACTATAGCACCAAGAACCATAAGATACCTGGGAATAAACCTAACCAAAGAGGTAAAGGATCTGTACTTGAGGAACTACAGAACACTCATGGAAGAAATTGAAGAAGACACAAAAAGATGGAAGACCATTCCATGCTCTTGGATCGGAAGAATAAACATTGTTAAAATGTCTATACTGCCTAGAGCAATCTATACTTTTAATGCCATTCCGATCAAAATTCCACCGGTATTCTTCAAAGAGCTGGAGCAAATAATCCAAAAATTTGTATGGAATCAGAAGAGACCCCGAATCGCTAAGGAAATGTTGAAAAACAAAAATAAAGCTGGGGGCATCACGTTGCCTGATTTCAAGCTTTATTACAAAGCTGTGATCACCAAGACAGCATGGTACTGGCATAAAAACAGACACATAGACTAGTGGAAAAGAGTAGAGAGCCCAGATATGGACCCTCAACTCTATGGTCAATTAATCTTTGACAAAACAGGAAAAAATATGCAGTGGAAAAAAGACAGTCTCTTCAATAAATGGTGCTGGGAAAACTGGACAGCTATAAGTAGAAGAATGAAACTCGACCATTTGTTAATTTCTAAGAAAATTAATTTTGAAGTAAATTATTAATTTCTTTTTCTTTTCTTTTTTTTTTTTTAAAGATTTTATTTATTTATTCGACAGAGAGAGATCACAAGTAGGCAGAGAGGAAGGCAGAGAGAGAGGAGGAAGCAGGCTCCCTGCTGAGCAGAGAGCCCGATGCGGGACTTGATCCCAGGACCCTGAGATCATGACCTGAGCCGAAGGCAGCGGCTCAACCCACTGAGCCACCCAGGCGCCCATTAATTTCTTTTTCTTAAAGATTTCATTTATTTACTTGTCAGAGCTAGAGAGAGAGTGAGCACAAACAGAGGGAGCAGTAGGAAAGGGTGAAGCAGGCTCCCCATTGAGCAGGGAGCCCCATGCAGAACCTGACCCCAGAACTCTGGGATAATCACCCAAGCTGAAGACAGACACTTAACTAATGGAGCCACCCAAGTGCCCCAAATTATTAATTTCTCAGAGAAGCCTTATTAAACAAAATAATTTAGGAGTATCTTGAAGTAGCAAAAATGTTACATTTTATAGATTCTATTCATTGCTTCCACAGTTCATACATTATTTTTATTTTCAGTATATTTACCAATTCGCTGGTGTCCTCTAAATACCTTGAATTTTTAATATGATTTGTATTATTGGGGTTGGTCCTCAGTTGTGCATATCAGAAGACAAACAGAAATGGCCAAAAATTAGCAGGCTTTTATCACTCCCAAAAAAGAATACATTTTCTTAGCAGGTGCAAAATTAGAACTCTAAATGGAAACAACACTAACATAACACATTTGCTTAGAGCAGATAATTTCTGCACTTTTTTTTTTTTTTTTTTTTGAGAGAGCAAGATCAAGAGCTTGCAAGTTGGCAAGGGAGGGGCAGAGGGAGAAGGAGAGAATCTTAAGCAGGCTCCATGTTGAGCTTGGAGCCTGATGCAGGGCTCCATCTTAAAACCAAGAGTCAGACAGTTAACCGACTGAGCCACTCAGGAGCCCTAATTTTTGCACTATTTTGTGAAAAGTTTCTGCATGTTTAAGACAAGATACTGATAATTTTATTAATATCAGAATTTGATAGTCTGAGGCCCTCTGCTAAACAAAAAAAGAAAAACCACTAACAAAAAAACCTATATGAGGTACTGTGAGAAAATGAAAAAGAAATTAAAGTTGGCCATTTGCAATTTAATTAAGACAATATCTTGAATGCAAATGAAGAAGACATAAGACAAGTTCAGAGAAACATTAGAAATTTTCTTTCTTGGTCCTCTAATTTTATAGAAGTGGAAACTGAAACATACTGACGCTACTGACCTATCCAGTCCCATTTTCATTGCATGGCACTGCCTCCCATGATAGAAAGACATGGACGCATGCCAGTTAATTGCAATTGCTTCAGAAAAACCAAGTGGAAAAATGGTGAAGTGTAATCACATATGGGCTGAAATAACATTAGTGTATTCAAGACTATTTGGGAGAGGAAACACCATTCTGGAACATCCATCTCGGACTTGCCAAGCTGGCATAACAATCTGAAACTTTATTTTTAACAGTTATTCATCACTAGAATAATAAGGTAAATGCTGCCAGTGAAATTTAATTATTGAATCAAATTTTTAAAAATTAGATACATGTTTAAATCTTGTTACAAAGGAAAGGGGTTGTATTTTTTCCCAGCCACAAAATTCTCTCCTCCTTCCTTTTGATTTGATGTTGAGACTAGCTCATTTCTTAGTCAAATCTGTATGAAAATAACCCAGAGAGGAAAAAGCAAGGACTTTAACAGATCTCCTTTGGCAATAGCATGAAGCTAAATAGCACTGTGTTCTATTGAATAATTTCCTCAACTTCTCTTTAGGTGTGGGTTGGGGAGTAGGTAATAGCTGAGTAAAATTTAATTGGTTTAATTTGTCCACGTTCTCTCTACTATTATCATACAATAAATGAATCTATTCTTGATTTGTTTTAACCAGCTTGTTTTAATCTAAACTTAGGATAGTGTTTAGAATAAGAAAATCATTTAAGGTGTGGGGTCTTTTGCAGGTTATAAAATTTTGTTTTATTTTGTGGGAAATCAATTATTTTATGTATTTTATATCCTCATTAATATATACCAAATATTTATAACAACTCATTAGGCTTTAAATTTTTAAAAAATAATCATGAAATTACAGGAAGTTGGAAGATGAGTACAAAGAATTTTTGACTCCCCAAATCCATGTGGAAACAAATTACCAGCATGATACCCTAAGACCCCAATAGACAACAAACCAAGACGCTCTACCACGGAACCCTCAAAATCAGGAAATTAATATTGCTTATTGCTATCATCCATTCATCAATCCCACTCAAACTTTCCCAGTTCTAATAATATCCTTCATAGTAGAAAGATCCAGTTTAGAATAATGCTCTGCATTTAATTGCCGTAGTTTTTTAGCTTCAGTGGGGTTAGGAAAGTCTTCAATCTTTCCTTGAATCTTGTAAATTAGACACTTTTACTTATGGGCGAATTATTTTGTGGAATGTCCTTCAATTTGGGTATGTCTAGTTTTGCCTTGTGATAAAATTAATGCATTTTTGGGAGAACTATCACAAAAGTGATGCGCTTTCTTCTTATTGCATCTTGTCCGAAGGGCAGGATTTTGACGTGTCCGATGTGCACTTTGATAACTAGGTTAAAGTGGTATCTGCCAGGTTTCTTCATAGTGAAATTACCCTCTCTCCCTTTGTAAATGAGAGTATTTCATGGTCAGGTACTTTATTTTATTTTTTTAGATTTTTTTTTTTTTTTTTGTATTTTAGAGAGAGAAAGAGAGAGCGAGCTTGAGCAGGGGGAGGGGCAGAGAGAGAGAGAGAGCGAGAGAAGCAGACTCCCTGACAGAGAGTATGAGAAGGGGGAAGGGCAGACAGAGAGAGAGAGAGAGAAAATCAGACTCCCTGCTGAGCACAGAGCCTGCACAGGGCTCTGTCTCACAACCCTGAGATCATGTCCTGAGCCAAAAGAGACACTTAACCAAATGAGCCTCCCTCCCAGGCACCTTTCATGGTGAGGTCCTTTAAGACAATGCAAGCACCTCATTCCTCTTCACGTTTCAAGTTATTCACTTACTTGTTTATGTCTTTATAGACTCATGGTCTACTATTTTATTTAATGGACTAAAAATCCATTACTATCTTTATTTAGTTTGATGCTAAAATTGTTGTGGGAGCTACTTTGATTGTCTCTATATTCTTAGCAATGTAGCTTCATTATTCTTTGAGCATTTTTTTACTGTCCAGCACAATAAAACATTCTCATCTCAAACTTTTCCTGCCCCATCCTAGTATTGGTCATCATTCTAAGAAATCTTGTTCCTTCTAGTGAGAAGAGTATTTAGAAGCCAAGATTTGGGTGCTCATTGTTATTGGGGTGTCACTTCTTCCAGATTATTAGAAGGCAAAACTAAGGAATATATAATAATAAATACATATGCACATATATATTTATTTATTACTTGATCTAGACAGATGGTTTGAAATCCATTCACTCATACCAATATTTTCAATTTCTATCCATCACCATTGAGTTCTTTCTATTCTTTTTCCATTTCAATATTTGTATCTCTCTTCTCTAACAGTGTGGAACCCCACTGCAATTGTATGGATTATGTTTACTTATTTGATTATGCTTCTGTACATAACAAAGCTTCTGTCATCCATGCTGCTCTTCTGTCATCCAGAAGACGTCACACAGAAGATGGTCATGGTGGAACTCCAGAGGGAACAGCAGGGGGCATTTGTCTAGGACTCCAGTATTAACACTCTACCAGGTCATGTCATTGATCAGTAGTCACTTCTCTTCTGAGCTTCAGCATGCCTCTAAGATTTGCTCTAGCCAATTGGCTAAATGCAGAATGCCATTAATGAAATAAACCTGAACAGATCCCACGCAATTGTCAAATTCTACTTTAGGGAGATTTTTTACTTGATGGATCATTGACTTTATCAATCAAAATGAGTCCCTTAAAGTTCCCGTGTTTTATCAGCTTGCTGCTATTCCCTTGCATGCTCAACGAAACCATCTTTCCTGGAATCCGGACACCTGGGAGGTGATTAGTGTCTCTTCTTGATGAACTAGTATGGCTACTTGTTTCTGTTGTTCATTTCGTGAAGGAGAGACCACTTTTTGACCGTTTATTGAATACCCCTTTGAAAAACTGCTGTTTCTCTTTTATTCTGTGGAATGCTTGAGGTGATTTTTTAAGCATTTTACAAGGAAATGTTGATACTTAAAGGATGAATGGCTTATTATTATAATTGGAGCTGGGAGACCTAGATTTGTTTTTGTTCTGTTTTGTTTTTGTTTTTAGTTTCAGGTGTAGGATTTAGTGAGTCATCACTACCATATAACACCCCGCACTCATCACAAGTGTCCTTAATGCCCATCACCTATTTAACCCATCCCTCCACCAACCTCCCTTCTGGCAACCCTCATTGTGTTCTTTATAGTTAAGAGTTTGTTTTATGGTTTGCCTCTGTCTTTCCCCCCATATTCATGTTACTTTTTTTTTTATAAGATTTATTTATTTGAGAGTGAGAGAGAGAGAGAGAGAGAGAGAGATTGTATGTGAGCAGGAGGAGGGGCAGAGGGAGAGAGAGAATCTTCAAGAAGACTCCACACTCTCTAACTTGGGGCTCAATCCCAGGACTCTGAGATCATGACCTGATCTGAAATCACGAGTTGGCTACTTAACCAACTGAGCCACCCAGGAACCCCTCATGTTATGTTTTTAAAATTCTACATATGAGGGGCACCTGGGTGGCTCAGTGGGTTAAGCCACTGCCTTCAGCTCAGGTCATGATCTCAGGTTCCTGGGATCGAGCCTCACATTGGGCTCTCTGCTCAGCAGGGAGCCTGCTTCCTCCTCTCTCTCTGCCTGCCTCTCTGCCTACTTGTGATCTCTCTCTCTGTCAAATAAATAAATAAAATCTTAAAAAAAAAATCTACATATGAGTAAAATAATATGGTATGTCTTTTTCTGGCTGGCTTATTTCACTTAGTGTAGTACTCTCTAGCTCCGTCCACATTGGCAAGATTTTATTCTTTCTGATGGCTGAGTAATATTCCATTGTGTGTGTATGTGTGTATGTGTGTGTCTGTGTATGTATTTATCCATTCTTCAATTGATGGGCATCTGGGGTCTTTCCATAATTTGGCTATTGTTGTTGGTACTGCTATAAACATTGGGGTGCATGTATCCCTTAGAATCAGTACTTTTGTATCCTTTGGGCAAATCCCTAGTAGTGCCAACAGCTGGGTCATACAGTAGTTCTCTTTTTGGGGAATCTTCATGTTGTCCAGAGTGGTTGAACCAGTTTGCATTCCCACCAACAGTATAAGAGGGTTCGTCTTTCTCTGCATCCTTGCTGACACCTTTTGTTTCCTGTGTTGTTAATTTTAGCCATTCTGACCTGTGTGAGGTGATATCTCATTGTGGTTTTGATTTGCATTTCTCTGAAGAGTGATGTTAAGCATCTTTTCATGTGTATGTTGGCCATCTGTATGTCTTCTTTGGAAAAATGGGGAGGCCTAGATTTGAATATGGACACAGTTACTTACTAGTAGTGTAGCCTCAGTTTCCTCATTTGGGAAATGGGATATTATCATTATCTCACAAACTTTTCTTCTGAGCCTCAGTTAAAAGAAATAAAGTCAAAGTCATTTCAATACTTGAAAGTGCTGTGCAAATGTAGGGCACTATTAGTATTTCATAAAATAAAAGCCGTTTGTTTAAAGGTAAAGCTTCATTAAGAAAAAAATCAAATGAAAGTGAAGTAATAACATAAGTAAAATTATTTCAAGAACTGTTGACAGAATCTTGGTTTCACAAATGTAAATTTGTTTTTAGATTTAATGAATGCAAATATATTTACTCTTTTCATGTTTAGGTACTTACTGTAAATTCCAAAAAGTTTCAAAAGTATTAATTCAAAAGGTCTTTGCCTTATTTTAAAAGCAGGTTTAACTTCAAGGACAATATGCCTATTTATTCCTCAAAGCATCTTTAAGAGTCAATTTATATAGGGCACCTGGGTGGCTCACTCATTTAAGCATTGAACTCTTGATTTCTGCTCAGGTCATGATCTCAAGGTTGTGGGATTGAGCTCCACGAGGGACTCTGTGCTGGACATGGAGCCTCCTTGGGATTCTCCTCTGGAGACCCTCCCTCTCTAAGAAAAAAAAAAAAAAAAAAGAGAGGGAGAGAGAGAGAGATAGAGAGTATTAATGTAAGGAGAGGTGTTAATACTTATTCAAAATAAATTAAATAGCTGATTCCAAGTCAGTTATGGGAGGTTACAAATAAACATAATAAATAAGAGTTAAGGTTGTTATGCAAACTTGAAGTCCCTGCCTTCTTTATTGATAACAGTTTCTAAAGATTTAGAGTCATCCTCTTTTTCCTGGTACATTGAGGGAGCTACCCCTATAAGGAGATTTCCCTTATAAATATAACTGTCTCTCACAAAAAGGTAACTTCTTTTGGTTTTCAGAGCTCCTCTTCAGTTTCTTAAAAATAGCCAGCCTAACATAATCTTTATGCCAAAGAGGTATATTTTGGGGTGGCACATTCCGCCCCCTTACACTGGTCACTTGCACAAAATTGTCCTTCATATCCGTGTTGCTACCTGATGGGCCAAGGGATGTGGCCAAGGCACTATGAATGCCTGCTAGAAGGAAGACAAAAAAAATACTGTAACAGAAATCATTAGCTAATTATTTATAATAGAGGTGGTGAGGTAATGTCATAGTTGTAGGATCATGAGGCTACATGGAGTGGAAAATGAACACCAAAGGCACTTCTCTAGAATTCATCAGAAGAGAGAACACTATGAGTCTTGTGACTGATATTGAGTATCTAAATTGATATATTTCTGTAATGGCTGAAGTCTAACAACCTATTTTATTTTGAAGAAATCAGGTTTTCAGGAACACAATGTTATATGTTCTGATCCTAAATTCATCAAGTCATGTCTGATCTGGGAAGGGTTCCAGATGGACCTACCCTCAGGAAAGGAGTATGCAAATAGCCAGTTTTCAGATAAAGCTACCAATATGTGGTGTTGGTATTACAGCATATCAGAGCTGTGGTGTGAGGCAGTCATCATCCCAGAGAAAACCAAACAGTTGTAAATTGAAGGGTCACTAATCAGTATTTCACTCAATCTGACATTTGGAATGGCCACCAACACTCATCTAATCTGTCCCTTAGTTTATAGAGGCTCCTGAGACTGTGATAATTTACTCAGTATCAGTTCGTGAGTGGATAGTCTGGGACTAGAACCTGTCCCTCCTGAGAGTCAGTTCAATGTTTTGCAACAGCATAGTTGGTAATATGTATTTGTCAATTTGGATAATCAGGGTTTCACTTTCGTACTATTGCAGGGTCATTGTGTAAGTATGCAGTGATACACTTCCTGACCTTTAGAATTTTAAATCACTGGGCTTAGTGAAATTCCCCAGACACCTTTAAAAACTTGTAGAAAGGCGTATAAAGGCAGGCATTTAGAATATTTTGAATGCCAGAAGCCAAAGCTGCACAAGTAAATGACAAGAGTTTTAAAGGAATGCCTTAACAACTGGCTGAATTAATCAACTGAAGTTGAAGTGTTCATTTTACTTGTCTGTGGAATTTTTCATCCTCTAAGTAAGGGACTCCTTAAGAGGACAGAGGGTAACAAGTAAGGGCATACACCTCTTGCCACCTCTGAAGATGCTGCATATTTATTTATTTTTTTAAAGATTTATTTATACATTTGAGAGAGAGAGCATGTGCATAATGAGGAGAAAGACAGAGGAGAGAATCCCAAGCAGACTCCCTGCTGAGCACGGAGCCCTATGTGGGGCTTGAACCCACCACCCTGAGATCATGACCTGAGGCAAAACCAAGAGTCGGATGCACAACTGACTGAGCCACCCAGAATCCTACTGCATATTTATTAATATGCATTATATGTAACTCAAAACCAAATGTTTTAATCCAAGAAGGCCTGTGGTTTGGAGTCAGATAGCTCTGGTCACCCATATCTGGGCAAGCCTAGGGCATAATCCGAGAAATCTGCAACAAAATAATGTCCCCGCCTCTGAGGTTGAATTTCGTGAAGGTGCTTCATGACTTTGGCTTATATTTTTGTTGCTGGGGAAATGGAATTTTCACTGTTTTCCCTCTCATTTGGCACCAGCCCCAAGACCCTATCCCATCATCCCCTGGCTAGCCTAGGGGTGATGCTGCTGTTTGGGAAGGAGGTAGAACCTCATTTTTCTTTATACATCTCTTATAAATCACTCGGAGTTTTCGGATTCATCCTGCCTGGGTATTGCAAGTGAAGAATAAAACCAAACTCGGGGTGGGGGGAGAAACAGACTCTTCAGATGCTCTGTCTGGATCACCCAGGTCCGAGGATGGGTGTTGTGGCAGTGGGCCATGCCCAGGGGTAAGGTAGTCCCTAGTACTGAATTCAGAGCCTCTGCAAACAGCCATGAGTCCATTCTGGCCTCTGCCTGAGGGGAAAAACATCAGCAGGTAACAGCACCCCTTGGACTCATTCCTTCTGCCGGGGATGCCCTTTGCTGGCCATAAGCACTTGAAGGAAATGAGTAATGAGAGGACCAAGGGACCACAGAGGCCATGAAGACTGATGCAGGCTGTTTCCTAGAAACGGCAGGGCAGGAGTTCCTAAAACAATCAGAGCAGGAATGCTGAAATAGGGTACTCTTGTGTTTTAATTTCAATTATTATGTTTATATTGAATACTCCTATCTTTATTTATTGAATGAAGACAATATACACAGATAAGCACTAGAACTAATGATGGGTAAGAAACTTAAAAAAAAAAAAAAACCTTTCATGATGGAAAATTTCAAATATATTCAGAAGGAGAGAGGATAGTGTGATGGACCCCATGTTCCCATCACTCTGCTCCAACAATTAGACAATTATCAGTTCACAGCCAATTTTGTTTGACCTGTACCCACGCTCCATCCCTCCTCAAATTATCTGGAAGCAAATTCCAGACGTCATGTTGTTTGACCTGTATCCACTCTCATCCCTCTTCAAATGGCTTTGAAACAAATCTCTGCTGGGTTTATCTTTGTTTTGATCTTTAAAGAAAAAACCCTAATTTTAATAAAATTGCTACATCTAAAACTTAAGTCCTTAGCATTATATAATGTTCAACCTGTGTTTAGAGTTTATTAATTTCTCCATAGTTAGTGTGCTTGAATGAATATCCATATGAGACCCCCCCACTGCATTAGGCTGATAGCGCCCACAAATCTCTTAGTTGTGATGGTTCTCGGTCTCTCTCTCTTTTCTTTGGACTTTCTGTCTTTGTGTTATTATTAAAAAACAGTTTAGGAGTACCTGGGTGGCTCACTTGGTTGAACATCTGACTCTTGATTTTTGGCTCAGGTCATAATTTCATGGTTATGGGACTGAGCCCTGCATCGGGTTCTGTGCTCAGCATGGAGCCTGTTTGGGATTCCCTTTCTCCCTCTGCTTCTCCCTACCCCAGCCCTCCCTCTCTAAAAAAAAATAAATAAATAAATCTTGAGGCACCTGGGTAGCTCAGTTGGTTAAGCGTTTGCCTTTGGCTCAGGTCATGGTCCCAGGTCCTGGGATGGAGCCCTGGGTCGAGCTCCCTGCTCAGCTGGGAGCCTAGTTCTCCCTCTTCCTCTGCCTGCCACTCTTACCTACTTGTGATTCCTCTCTCTGTGTCAAATAAATAAATAAAATCTTTAAAAATAAAATAAAATAAATCTTTAAAAAATAGTTTTGTTTTAAAGCAAAATATTGTCATTTAAGTTCATGTGTCTCATGATTGGTTTATTTGACACGTGATTTTGTGCTGAAGCCATCCTGCTCCTTTCCACCAGGCCTGGCAGCCACAAGTCACTTTCTATCTCCATAGTTGTTGCCTTTTACAAAATGTCATATATTTGGAATCATAGAATATGTAGCATTTTCAGACTGGCTTCTTCCATTGAGCAATATGTTTTAAAGTTCCATTTTAAAAAAATGTATATGATGCACAGTTAATGCAAAGCATTAGGCAGTGCCTGTTCTGTGTGAAGACACGGGGCTGCTTTTTTTTTTTTTTTTTTTTTTTTTTCATTTTCTTTTTTTTATTTTATTTTATTTTTTTTTATTTTTTATTTTTTATAAACATATATTTTTTATAAACATATATTTTTATCCCCAGGTCTGTGAATCACCAGGTTTACACACTTCACAGCACTCACCAAATCACATACCCTCCCCAATGTCCATAATCCCACCCCCTTCTCCCAAACCCCCTCCCCCCGGCAACCCTCAGTTTGTTTTGTGAGATTAAGAGTCACTTATGGTTTGTCTCCCTCCCAATCCCATCTTGTTTCATTTATTCTTCTACCCATTTAAGCCTCCATGTTGCATCACCACTTCCTCATATCAGGGAGATCATATGATAGTTGTCTTTCTCTGCTTGACTTATTTCGCTAAGCATGATACGCTCTAGTTCCATCCACGTTGTTGCAAATGGCAAGATTTCATTTCTTTTGATGGCTGCATAGTATTCCATTGTGTATATATACCACATCTTCTTGATCCATTCATCTGTTGATGGACATCTAGGTTCTTTCCATAGTTTGGCTATTGTGGACATTGCTGCTATAAACATTCGGGTGCATGTGTCCCTTTGGATCACTACATTTGTATCTTTAGGGTAAATACCCAATAGTGCAATTGCTGGGTCATAGGGCAGTTCTATTTTCAACATTTTGAGGAACCTCCATGCTGTTTTCCAGAGTGGCTGCACCAGCTTGCATTCCCACCAACAGTGTAGGAGGGTTCCCCTTTCTCCGCATCCTCGCCAGCATCTGTCATTTCCTGACTTGTTGATTTTAGCCATTCTGACTGGTGTGAGGTGATATCTCATTGTGGTTTTGATTTGTATTTCCCTGATGCCGAGTGATATGGAGCACTTTTTCATGTGTCTGTTGGCCATCTGGATGTCTTCTTTGCAGAAATGTCTGTTCATGTCTTCTGCCCATTTCTTGATTGGATTATTTGTTCTTTGGGTGTTGAGTTTGCTAAGTTCTTTATAGATTCTGGACACTAGTCCTTTATCTGATATGTCGTTTGCAAATATCTTCTCCCATTCTGTCAGTTGTCTTTTGATTTTGTTAACTGTTTCCTTTGCTGTGCAAAAGCTTTTGATCTTGATGAAATCCCAGTAGTTCATTTTTTCCCTTGCTTCCCTTGCCTTTTGCGTTGTTCCTAGGAAGATGTTGCTGCGGCAGAGGTCGAAGAGGTTGCTGCCCGTGTTCTCCTCAAGGATTTTGATGGATTCCTTTCGTACATTGAGGTCCTTCATCCATTTTGAGTCTATTTTTGTGTGTGGTGTAAGGAAATGGTCCAATTTCATTTTTCTGCATGTGGCTGTCCAATTTTCCCAGCACCATTTATTGAAAAGGCTGTCTTTTTTCCATTGGACATTCTTTCCTGCTTTGTCAAAGATTAGTTGACCATAGAGTTGAGGGTCTATTTCTGGGCTCTCTATTCTGTTCCATTGATCTATGTGTCTGTTTTTGTGCCAGTACCATGCTGTCTTGATGATGACAGCTTTGTAATAGAGCTTGAAGTCCGGAATTGTGATGCCACCAACATTGGCTTTCTTTTTCAATATCCCTTTGGCTATTCGAGGTCTTTTCTGGTTCCATATAAATTTTAGAATTATTTGTTCCATTTCTTTGAAAAAGATGGATGGTACTTTGATAGGAATTGCATTAAATGTGTAGATTGCTTTAGGTAGCATAGACATTTTCACAATATTTATTCTTCCAATCCAGGAGCATGGAACATTTTTCCATTTCTTTGTGTCTTCCTCAATTTCTTTCATGAGTACTTTATAGTTTTCTGAGTATAGATTCTGTGTCTCTTTGGTTAGGTTTATTCCTAGGTATCTTATGGTTTTGGATGCAATTGTAAATGGGATTGACTCCTTAATATCTCTTTCTTCTGTCTTGCTGTTGGTGTAGAGAAATGCAACTGATTTCTGTGCATTGATTTTATATCCTGACACTTTATTGAATTCCTGTATAAGTTCTAGCAGTTTTGGAGTGGAGTCTTTTGGGTTTTCCACATATAGTATCATATCATCTGCGAAGAGTGATAATTTGACTTCTTCTTTGCCGATTTGGATGCCTTTAATTTCCTTTTGTTGTCTGATTGCTGAGGCTAGGACCTCTAGTACGATGTTGAATAGCAGTGGTGATAATGGACATCCCTGCCGTGTTCCTGACCTTAGCGGAAAAGCTTTCAGTTTTTCTCCATTGAGAATGATATTTGCGGTGGGTTTTTCATAGATGGCTTTGATGATATTGAGGTATGTGCCCTCTATCCCTACACTTTGAAGAGTTTTGATCAGGAAGGGATGTTGTACTTTGTCAAATGCTTTTTCAGCATCTATTGAGAGTATCATATGGTTCTTGTTCTTACTTTTATTGATGTGTTGTATCACATTGACTGATTTGCGGATGTTGAACCAACCTTGCAGCCCTGGAATAAATCCCACTTGGTCGTGGTGAATAATCCTTTTAATGTACTGTTGAATCCTATTGGCTAGTATTTTGTTGAGTATTTTCGCATCTGTGTTCATCAAGGATATCGGTCTATAGCTCTCTTTTTTGGTGGGATCCTTGTCTGGTTTTGGGATCAAGGTGATGCTGGCCTCATAAAATGAGTTTGGAAGTTTTCCTTCCATTTCTATTTTTTGGAACAGTTTCAGGAGAATAGGAATTAGTTCTTCTTTAAATGTTTGGTAGAATTCCCCCGGGAAGCCGTCTGGCCCTGGGCTTTTGTTTGTTTGGAGATTTTTAATGACTGTTTCAATCTCCTTACTGGTTATGGGTCTGTTCAGGCTTTCTATTTCTTCATGGTTCAGTTGTGGTAGTTTATATGTTTCTAGGAATGCATCCATTTCTTCCAGATTGTCAAATTTATTGCCGTAGAGTTGCTCATAGTATGTTCTTATAATAGTTTGTATTTCTTTGGTGTTAGTTGTGATCTCTCCTCTTTCATTCATGATTTTATTTATTTGGGTCCTTTCTCTTTTCTTTTTGATAAGTCGGGCCAGGGGTTTATCAATTTTATTAATTCTTTCAAAGAACCAGCTCCTAGTTTCGTTGATTTGTTCTATTGTTTTTTTGGTTTCTATTTCATTGATTTCTGCTCTGATCTTTATGATTTCTCTTCTCCTGCTGGGCTTAGGGTTTCTTTCTTGTTCTTTCTCCAGCTCCTTTAGGTGTAGGGTTAGGTTGTGTACCTGAGACCTTTCTTGTTTCTTGAGAAAGGCTTGTACCGCTATATATTTTCCTCTCAAGACTGCCTTTGTTGTGTCCCACAGATTTTGAACCGTTGTATTTTCATTATCATTTGTTTCCATGATTTTTTTCAATTCTTCTTTAATTTCCCGGTTGACCCATTCATTCTTTAGAAGGATACTGTTTAGTCTCCATGTATTTGGGTTCTTTCCAAACTTCCTTTTGTGGTTGAGTTCTAGCTTTAGAGCATTGTGGTCTGAAAATATGCAGGGAATGATCCCAATCTTTTGATACCGGTTGAGTCCTGATTTAGGACCGAGGATGTGATCTATTCTGGAGAATGTTCCATGTGCACTAGAGAAGAATGTGTATTCTGTTGCTTTGGGATGAAATGTTCTGAATATATCTGTGATGTCCATCTGGTCCAGTGTGTCGTTTAAGGCCTTTATTTCCTTGCTGATCTTTTGCTTGGATGACCTGTCCATTTCAGTGAGGGGAGTGTTAAAGTCCCCTACTATTATTGTATTGTTGTTGATGTGTTTCTTTGATTTTGTTATTAATTGGTTTATATAGTTGGCTGCTCCCACGTTGGGGGCATAGATATTTAAAATTGTTAGATCTTCTTGTTGGACAGACCCTTTGAGTATGATATAGTGTCCTTCCTCATCTCTTATTATAGTCTTTGGCTTAAAATCTAATTGATCTGATATAAGGATTGCCACTCCTGCTTTCTTCTGATGTCCATTAGCATGGTAAATTCTTTTCCACCCTCTCACTTTAAATCTGGAGGTGTCTTCGGGCTTAAAATGTGTTTCTTGGAGGCAACATATAGATGGGTTTTGTTTTTTTATCCATTCTGATACCCTGTGTCTTTTGACAGGGGCATTTAGCCCATTCACATTCAGGGTAACTATTGAGAGATATGAATTTAGTGCCATTGTATTGCCTGTAAGGTGACTGTTACTGTATATGGTCTCTGTTCCTTTCTGATCTACCACTTGTAGGCTCTCTCTTTGCTTAGAGGACCCCTTTCAATATTTCCTGTAGAGCTGGTTTGGTATTTGCAAATTCTTTCAGTTGTTGTTTGTCCTGGAAGCTTTTAATCTCTCCTTCTATTTTCAATGATAGCCTAGCTGGATATAGTATTCTTGGCTGCATGTTTTTCTCGTTTAGTGCTCTGAAAATATCATGCCAGCTCTTTCTGGCCTGCCAGGTCTCTGTGGATAAGTCAGCTGCCAATCTAATATTTTTACCATTGTATGTTACAGACTTCTTTTCCCGGGCTGCTTTCAGGATTTTCTCTTTGTCATTGATACTTGTAAATTTTACTATTAGGTGACGGGGTGTGGGCCTATTCTTATTGATTTTGAGGGGCATTCTCTGAACCTCCTGAATTTTGATGCTCGTTCCCTTTGCCATATTGGGGAAATTCTCCCCAATAATTCTCTCCAGTATACCTTCTGCTCCCCTCTCACTTTCTTCTTCTTCTGGAATCCCAATTATTCTAATGTTGTTTCGTCTTATGGTGTCACTTATTTCTCGAATTCTCCCCTCGTGGTCCAGTAGCTGTTTGTCCCTCTTTTGATCAGCTTCTTTATTCTCTGTCATTTGGTCTTCTATATCACTAATTCTTTCTTCTGCCTCATTTATCCTAGCAGTGAGAGCCTCCATTTTTGATTGCACCTCATTAATAGCTTTTTTGATTTCAACTTGGTTAGATTTTAGTTCTTTTATTTCTCCAGAAAGGGCTTTTATATCTCTCGAGAGGGTTTCTCTAATATCTTCCATGCCTTTTTCGAGCCCGGCTAGAACCTTGAGAATTGTCATTCTGAACTCTAGATCTGACATATTACCGATGTCTGTATTGATTAGGTCCCTAGCCTTCGGTACTGCCTCTTGTTCTTTTTTTTGTGGTGAATTTTTACGTCTTGTCATTTTGTCCAGATAAGAGTAAATGAAGGGGCAAGTAAAATACTAAAAGGGTGGCAACAACCCCAGGAAAATATGCTTTAGCCAAATTAGAAGAGATCCCAGAGCGTGAGTGGGGAGAAAGGGGATAAAAAGAGGTTCAAAAAGGAAGAAAGAAAAAAGAAAAAAAAAAAAAAAGAAAAAAAAGAAAAGAAAAGAAAAGAATTTTTTTAAAAAAAGAAAACACCTAAGAAAAATGTAAAAAAAAAAAATATATATATATATATATTAGATAAACTAGTAAAAAATCGTTAAAAAAGAAAAAGGTAACAGTTAAAAAAAAAAAAAATTTTACCCGAAGGCGAGAAAAAAAAAAAAAAATGAAAAAGGAAAAAGAAAAAATTAAATTAACTGCAAGACTAAAAAAAATCACAGGAAAAAAGCCATGAGTTCCGTGCTTGGCTTTCTCCTCCTCTGGAATTCTGCTGCTCTCCTTGGTATTGAAACCGCACTCCTTGGTAGGTGAACTTGGTCTCGGCTGGATTTCTTGTTGATCTTCTGGGGGAGGGGCCTGTTGTAGTGATTCTCAAGTGTCTTTGCCCCAGGCGGAATTACACCGCCCTTACCCGGGGCCGGGGTGAGTAATCCGCTCGGGTTTGCTTTCAGGAGCTTTTGTTCCCTGAGCGCTTTCCGTAGAGTTCCAGAGGACGGGAATACAAATGGCGGCCTCCTGGTCTCCGGCCCGGAGGAGCCGAGAGCCCAGGGCCCCACTCCTCAGTGCGCCCTCAGAGAACAGCGCCCAGTTACTCCCGTCTGCCTGACCTCCGGCCGCGCTCCGAGCTCACCGTGCCTGCGACCGGTTCAAGGTAACACGGAGCTGCGAGCTTACTGTCGGCTCTGTCTCTGTAGCCGGCTTTCCCGTTCCAATACCCGCAAGCTCTGCGACACTCAGACACCCCCGATCCTTCTGTGACCCTGCGGGACCTGAGGCCACGCTGACCCCGCGTGGGCTTCGCCCCGGTTTAGCCTCTGGAGCGATGTCCCTCAGCGGAACAGACTTTTAAAAGTCCTGATTTTGTGCGCGGTTGCTCCGCCGCTTGCCGGGAGCCGGCCCCTCCCCCCGGGGTCTATCTTCCCGTCGCTTTGGATTCACTTCTCCGCCGGTCCTACCTTTCAGAAAGTGGTTGTTTTTCTGTTTCCAGAATTGCTGTTCTTCTTCTCTTCAATCTGCCGATGGATTTTCAGGTGTTTGCAATCTTTAGATAAGCTATCTAGCTGATCTCCGGCTAGCTGAAGCAGTCTCAGCTTGCTACTTCTCCGCCATCTTGACTCCTCCCCCCACACACAACTCACGGGGCTGCTTTTGATTATTTGTCCTCTTTAAGGATAATTCATTACTTCGTTGGAGGGCTTTTCCCTTCCACATTCAGCAAAACAGTAGGAAGTGAAAATACGAGGCGTCTGGCTGCTCTATTTATAAGCACTTTGGGGTTACAGCTGTTGCATATGTATGTGTAGTGCAGCGGTTCATACAGCTGGTCCCTGAACGGGCTGCACTTCAAAAATACAGATTCTTCTGGCCCTGGGAGTATAATTCTACAGGGTCTGAATGATGCCTTGGAAATCTGTGTTTTCTCGGCTCCCCAAGTTGTACTTAAATAGAGCCATTTCTTTGGTGGTAAACTGAACCCTGGATTTGGCATCAGAGGATCTGGCTTTGAGTCTTCACTCTTCATTAAAGCACCAGATGTTTATTTAGGTCCTTCCATGTGCCAGACCCTAGGCTAGGCAATGGGTTGATATCATGGTGAGTTCAACAGTCACGCTTTCTACCCTAATGCGCTTATACTCGAGAGGAGGCAGGCATAAGTCAAAGAATCACACAAATCAGTGTTCTTCATCAATTATGATAGGTGCTAAGAAAGAAAATACCAAATGCTAGGAGAGAGTGTAACAGAGGGGTTGGCCTTAGTCTGGAATGGGGTCAGTGGTTTGCTTTTCTCTGAGAAAAGGACCTTGGACTGAGATATTACCCGTGAGGTGAGGGCAGGACATCTGCCCCCAGCACACACAAGGTCAGTATATATTGGAACACCAGGAACAGCTGGGGAATTAATCCCTCAGTATCTGTCCTTCTGCAGATAAACAGCTGGGCCACTGGTTCTCCAGCCACCCTCCTACTGAACTGCAGAAAAATTTCTTACAAGTCTCTAAAGTGTTTAGAATAATAAAAAAGTCTTTAATAATAAAAAGTCTTTAATAATTCTGACTTTTATATTTATCAGAAGCTCAATCAGGTTGTAAGTAGGCCTCCTTTAAAGAATGTTAGAATTTGACTTGTTTGTGATTCCAAAGCCTTCTCTATGGGGCACCTGGGTGGCTCCGTCAGTCAAGTGTCTGTCTTCAGCTCGGGTCATGATCCCAGGATCTTAGGATCAAGTCCTGCATCGGGCCCCCTGCTCTGCTGGGAGCCTGCTTCTCCCTCTCCCTCTGCCCCTGCTTGTGCGCGTGTGCACTCTCGCTCGCTCGCTCGCTCTCTCTGTCAAATAAATAAAATATATTATTTAAAGATTTATTTATTTAGTTATTTGGCAGACAGAGCTCACAAGTAGGCAGAGAGGCATGTGGGGGGGCGGGGGGAAGCAGGCTCCCCGCTTAGCAGAGAGCCCCATACAGGGCTCGATCCCAGGGCTCTAAGACCATAACCTGAGCCGAAGGCTGAGGCTTAACCCACTGAGCCACCCAGGCGCCCCAAATGAAATATTTTTTTAAAAGTCTTCTCTATATCAGGGTAGGGTCAGTTCATTTACTGAAAGATACACAGAGAAGAGAAAAACATCTGACTTTGGATCCCAACTACTTAAGAATTGCGGGGTGCTTGCGCATTAGTCACATGTTGTTACTGGCAGTCTCGTTTCGACTTTACCGTGGCTTTACAGATATGCATAATTATGCATATGTGTGAAAGCAAAGGCTGAGAGAAGTGCAGAGCCATACCACGTGACCCGTGCAGAAGCAAGTGTAGCAGTTTGTTATAAGGGAGGAGTCGTGGGCAGCTAGGACCATTATTACTATCATTGTGTCCATTTTGAGCCCTCACTTTGTGCTCATATCTAGAAGATATATGACCCTGACATAACAACTTCCCAGAATCTCCCTTCTTTAGGAAGGGAGGTTCTGCACGGGACTCCCTGAGTTTCTTTTCCCCCTCAAAGCCAACCAAGTTCTCTTCAGAAATTTACAGCTCAGCCCAAGGGAGAGACTTCCGAGGCAAAGCAAAATGAATTGTCCTAAAGGTATTTCTGATATTAAGAATTCTCTCCATTTGAGCTGGAATTATGTTTTATCCCTTGATGGGTATCTTTCTCAGTATGAACCATATGCTTGCTCTCCACCTTATTTTATGCTCTCCACCTCAAATTGGACCACATGGTAAGCCCTGTAATAAAGCAAAGTTTTTGTTTTTGTTTTCCCTATATATTGAGGGCAATAGGTAAAAATGTAGAATTACTTTAGAGGTTACAAGACCTCTTACTTCCCTCCCTTGAATCTTTCCTCTTATTTTGTTCTAGTGGCTGAAGTTTTTATCCTTAAGAGTCATCCTTTGGGATTTATAACATCTTGTATATTAAAAAACCCTGTTAAAAAACATGCTACCTAAAAAAAGTAACACATTAGCATTTATCAAGACCTGAGTGTTAATTATAATCATGATGTTGAAAGTTATGGCTAAATGATTTACTACTAAGAAGCTGAAAGCTTCTAGATATGTCTGGATCCAAGGACAGAGCCAAAGATTGAAAGATTCTAATGATACCAAACCAAACCAAACAAAACAAAAACCACCCCAGACCAACAAATTATGGGATCTTTCCTGCCTACCCTTTATCTCATCCGAAACTGCTATTATTTCATGATTTATTTAAGTATTAATCATGCTCGATGCTATGAGTTCATCAAAGATGGTCTAAAATATAGTAAGTTGGCTTCATTTTTAGAGCTTTATGGGAGAATTGGTTTTCTTCTTTGCTCTCTCTTGAGAATTTTGCTTGGTTGTTGTGTCTGTCCTAATGCTACAGTAATTGGATTCAGCTTGGAACTGTGGTTTTGTATATTGCCATGGAACCTCATGTTTAACCAAGCAGTTTCTGTATACACCCTTATCTTTGATTTTGATTATGTTATGTACTCTAATAAATTATCCCGACTTTCCCTTTAAGAAATTAAAGTATATTTACAGTCCAGGTTTTGTCATATTGAATTCCAAGTCCTATTAGTTGGTGGAGTCTTTCCATGACCTTGTTCAATTGTCAACAAAGGTAGTGGATTGCTGATGAATTAAATAGGTATTTATTGTCTCCAGTAGGAAAGTGAGGGAAGGAATGTCTTTGCCTTTCCACATCACCTGATACCATTATTCTAATTTTATTCATTAACTTTATTTTGCCATGTGTGCAACCCATGATGAAATCTGCCCCTCTTCATTCTAGTTTGCCTCCCAAATAAAATATTAGTCCATTAGTTCATTTTAATGTGTCATATGAAAGTCGTGTCACTCTTCTGATGCTAGGATTCTGACCAGATGGGAAATGGATGAAATACATGTTGGTAGAGGAAATAGAAATCCAGAGCTTGGAAAGGAGGACCGGACTACTTAGGTGGGATGCCTCAGTTGATGATCTTAACTAGTAAGAAGCTTTAGTTTCCAACATGTGGTTTGGATATTGAAGTTAGAAGTGGTGAAGGCATAGGAAGTAAGATATAAAGACCAAATTATTCTGGTTCACAGCTTTATTTTTAGAACAGCCTAGGGTAGGAAGGAAAGCAAATAAAAGGAACAACTTCTTATCTGAACAGAACTCCAACAGTCCTGCTTGTAAAGGCCAGTCTCCTGCCAGGTTCGTCCTTGGGATTTATCACATATTAACTTGTTCAGCTTAAGAAATACTCCAGCAGTTTGAGAAGCCAGAAACATCTCCATCAGAAAGCCTTATGGCAGCCCTACTGTAAGCCTAAGCAAGAATTGGGGAACTCATTCCAAACTAGATCACTCTAGTCTAGTGATCTTCCTTCAACCCATGGGCTGCCAGAAACTGGCATCAGTTTCTGTGTCAGAAACTGATATATGTTGACATGCAGATCCCTGGGCCCAACCTCAGGCTGACTGGAGCAAAATTTCTATGGGCTGAAGTCTAAGAATCTGCATATTCACAAACATAAGTTCTTAGAGGGTCCTTATTCACAGCTAAGACAGCTGCTTATCCTTGGAAACATGTCAAACCCATCACTTGGGAATGAAGGTAGAAAGAACTTTGAACTTGCAGCTCAGATGGGCTGAGTTATTTTCAGTAGAGTTTCCTATTATAGATAAAATAATTGTCACATCAGTAGCAAAGGGCTTCATAAAATAGTCCAACCTTCACGGGTGACAAAATTTCCCATTATTCTTAAATCCTGATATGTTCTGGAGAAGTTGCATTTTTTTCAAGTTCTCTCTGCTAAATAAATGTGTTGAGGTTCTGAATGCACTTGTAATACTTACACTGGAATGTAATCTAATAGAATAAAATGTCATGCAGCTCTTTAGAAGACATCTGTTTAGATAATATAGAGGGACAAATGGATTTGTGTCTGTGTCCTTATATACTATACTATATATTTAAGTTTCATATATTATTTCTGTGCTGCATTATTTAATAAACACAGGCTATGCACAGTCCAGTGCTTTTTAAAAAATATTTTATTTATTTATTTGATAGAGAGAGATCACAAGTAGGCAGGGAGGCAGGCAGAGAGAGAGGGAAGAAGCAGGCTCCCTGCTGAGCAGAGTGCCCTGATGTGGGGCTCAGTCCCAGGACCCTGAGATCATGACCTGAGCCAAAGGCAGAGGCTTTAACCCACTGAGCCACTCAGGTGCCCCAGTCCTAGTGCTTTTATTATAATCTAATATAATATTAATTCATACTTATTTAATTTTGATAGCAGAGTAGAATTGAAGTAGCAATGATGTATATAGTGATCTGATATCGAAGACTTTTGCCCATCTGCTTTGCCGTGGTAATTGGTACATAGAGAATAAGCTTTGGATTCAGACAGACGTTGGTCCCAGCTTTCACCCTTGCTGGTTGTATGACCTTGCACATTAATTAACTTCTCTGAATCTCTGCTTTCTCAACTATAGGAGGATGACAATAGTATATGACTTCTAAAATGTAGAAAATCACCTTAGTCCGATGTCTGGAACATACCAGATGCTCAGGAAATGTGATGCCCTTTATTGCACTAGAGGAAAGAGTCAGGTGGCATTTTGTAGCTTCTGTATGCTCAGCTATAGTCTGTTATTGAGCTGGGAATATTTCACACTCCATCGTTTCTTTCTTATCCTTATAATTGTCCTTCATTCAAAATGCAACCATCTCCTTCCACAGGAACAATGAAGCATGTTACCAACCACACTCTGTCATTAATTTTGCACAAAGCCTGCTGACAGTGACCCTTCCAAGAAGTAGCATTCAGTCCTTTGCCTTAAAAAAGTGTTTCACAAAGGTTCATAGGCGTGAGCATTATTCTTAGTCCTTCCACTGCTTCCGTGTGGCGGCGTCATCAGTACTATGTACATTTGCAGTTTGGTTCGGATCTGTTTCTCTGCTTTGTTCAAAAGGTACCACTGACCTTTCCAATTAGCTGGGTTGCAGATGACTGAGCTTGCACATAGGAGGGCCAGTCAGAAAATGAATCTTCCCTATTTCTGCTCAGGCAGTCACGAGGAGTCAGGGAAAATGCCGCTGGAAGTCCGTAAATCTTCTATCTTGCCTCCTGAAGGGATGTGAGAGAACAGCTCTCCTGTCTTTATATATGACAGCGTTCCTGAATGCGTGGGGAGGGTTTTTGATATCAAATTTTTCTGCCAAGATCGCAGGTGGCAAGAGTTAGCATCCTGCAGTTAGGAGCGAAATTAGATTGGGACTGGTTAAAGGAAACATTAATATGTCTGGCATATGTCAATCACCTGGGCTCTTTAAATGAGCTGTGGATAGGTTGCATGTCTCGGACTGAACACCTGCGATGAGCAGGAGCATCAAAGTGGACCGGGGGGCAAGCTCTGGACTGCATCTAAGCCATAAGAGGAGAGAGACAAACTAAGACCATGGAGTCCATCATCTTATTCTACTTCTAAAAGGGCCATTTCATCATTTCTAAAAGCAGAGGGAAAGCAGGTGAGCTTCTCCCAGCAATGAAACCAGCTATTAACAGAGAAAACACATGTTTTGGAAAGTCACACTAGCTGGATGGTGAGGGCCCAATGCAGGCCCCAGGACCGTAGAGATCTCCAGATGAGTGAGAGAGAGGTTGGCAGAGCTTGGGAGAGGCTGTTCTTACCTGAGAATCAGCATTCCAGGACTCCCCAGAAGGCTGAAACACAGTAAGCCAGAGCAAAGTTCCCACAGCCTGGGAAAAGACTGGCCACTGGGATCCTAAAATACTGCCAGATCTAACATGCCAGCAGGCCCATGTGAAATGGCTGCTAGTTTCACTGGTGAGGTGAAGCAGTCACCTGTGAATTACTATTGAGAGTGAACATCAGGAGAGCTTGGTAGCAACTTGACTTTGCATGACACCCAAAAGTGGATCCAGTGGGCTTATATTGTGTGTCTTGGACTTAGAACATTTTCTTTTTGTTTTTATTTTTAAATACAAATTGCAAGGAAGATGGGCCCTTCATCACAGATTGTTTCTCTGTCCACTGATATTTTCTTTTCCCTCTTGTATCCATCCTCACTATTCGCATCCTTCCACAGAGAAGCTCACAACTTTTAGGTCTCAGGTTCCTCCTCCTCAAGGCTCATCTCTGACTCTGTACCCAAATCCAAGGTGTACATATTTGGGGATTTTCCCAAACCACCAAGCAAATCTCCCACACCAGCTGGGTGCCCTGTAATTGTAATTTTTTTTTTTTTTGTTTTGTCAAATGTTTTATTGAGTGTAGACATCTGGAGTACTGTAAAACATGCATTATCTGTAGATTCAAAAAAGGAGCAAGCCACATTGTCCTCACTGTCAAATGTGTCAGGCTTGGCATACATGATGGAGATTAATGAAGTATCATGAGAGTAATATGGTTCCTGAAAAGCTTCTACAATTTGGAGTAGGGTCTTAATCACGTGAAAAGCAAAGCTGTTCACATTCAGTGAACTTGCATTTCATTGGAGGTACACAGTATTTTAATTTTAAAACAAAAATAATTCTGTTTTTATAAGATTCCCATCCCCCAACTTTATTTTCCCCTCAGTTTTCAGAAATGTTAATTTAAAAAAATCATATCCATTTTGGGAAGTTGGACATTTATCTGAACAATAACTAAAATTTATTTCTTCTTCGGTTGCTGAGGTGTATTAAATTTGAAGAAGATAATATATCCATCTTCAACAATATAATTTCTGCCTTGTTGTCTGTACTTTCCAGCAGCCTTGACCGCATTTTCAGAACCTTCCTCTTTAAAATCTTCGTATTTCATTACTTCAGCCATAATGAATCCTTTTTCAAAATCTGTGTGAATCTTTCCTGCAGCTTGAGGAGCCTTCGTCCCTTTCCTGATGGTCCATGCGCGCACTTCATCTGGGCCTGCAGTGAAAAAGTATTCTAGTTGGAGTGCTGCAAACCCAGCCTTAATGATCTTTGGCAAAGCGCTTTGTGTCATGTTCGCTTCCAGATACTTCTGTCTCTCCTCAGCACTCAATTCTTGCAACTTGAGTTCCAAGGCCCCACTAAAAGGAATGACCAAGGCACCTGGGTCATACTTGTCCACCCACTCTTTAATTTTTATCAACCATTTGTTCTTCTTTCTAATGTAGTCTTTTTCAGAAAGATTAACCAAGTATACCATTGGTTTTGAAGTCAGAAATAAGTGTTTATTCAACACTTCAATCTCTTTGTCGTTGAAGAAGATAATATCTCTGACACTGTCCACCTTGAGATCGTGTCAGATTCCACAGGTCAAGGACTCAGTCCTGCAAGACCCCTCCACACTTCAGATATCACCTGAAAGTCCAATATATCACCTGTGGTTCTGACTGAATAGCTACAGGTTGGAAGCTCCAGTGACTTCCTCCTTAGGTTTGATTCTGCTGCAGTGGCTCAAAGAGCTCAGAGAAGCATTTTACTTACTAGATTCCTAGTTTATTATAAAAGTGTATAACTCAGGAATAGCCAGGTAGAGGAGAAGCATAGTAAGGTATGGGGTAAGGGCACAGAGCATCCATGGTTTCTCCAGGTCCACCATTCTCCCTGAACCTCCATGTGTCCACCAACCTAAAAGTTCTCAGAACCCCATCCTTTTAGGGTTTTACGGGGCTCATTACATAGGTATGATTGACTAAATCATGACCATTGGCAATAAGTCAATCTTTAGGCTCCTCCCCTCCCCAGAGGTCAGAGGGGTGATTGAAAGTTCCAACCCTGTAATCACTGGGTTGGTTCCCAGTTGATATCCAGCTCTTGTTCTCAGGTGCTTTCCAAGTCACCTCATGGACTTAACAATGGGCACAATTGGGGCACGTGGCTGGCTCAGTCAGTGGAGCATGCGACTCTTGATTTCAGGGTTCTAAGTTTGAACCTCATATTTGGTGTAGAGATTACTTAATAAAATACTATTAAGCAGAGGAAACAAAAGTGAAAATGAACTTTTGGGACTTCATCAAGATCAAAAGCTTCTGCACAGCAAAGGAAACAGTCAACAAAACAAAGAGGCAACCCAAGGAATGGGAGAAGATATTCACAAATGACATTACAGACAAAGGCCTGATATCCAAGATCTATAAAGAACTCCTCAAACTCAACAAACACAAAACAGATAATCACTTCAAAAAAGACAAGAATAGACACTTCTTCAAAGAAGATATACAAATGGCTAACACACACATGAAAAAATGTTCATCATCATTAGCCATCAGGGAGATTCAAATCAAAACCACATTGAGATACCACCTTACACCAGGCAGAATGGCCAAAATCAACAATACAGTAAACAACAAGTGTTGGAGAGGATGTGAAGAAAGGGGAACCCTCTTACACTTTTGGTGGGAATGCAAGTTGGTGCAGCCAGTTTGGAAAACAGTGTGGAGATTCCTTAAGAAATTAAAAACAGGGGTGCCTGGGTGGCTCAGTGGGTTAAAGCCTCTTCCTTCAGCTCAGGTCATGATCTCAGGGTCCTGGGATCGAGCCCTGCATCAGGCTCTCTGTATCAGGAGGAGCCTGCTTCCTCCTCTTTCCCTGACTGCTTCTCTGACAACTTGTAATCTCTGGCTATCAAATAAATAAATAAAATAAAATAAAAGAAATTAAAAGCAGAGCTTACCCTATGACCCTGCAATTGCACTACTGGGTATTTACCCAAAGATAGAGATGTAGTGAAAAGAAGGGCTGCCTCTACCCCAATGTTCATAGCAGCAATGGCCACAGTTGCCAAACTGTGGTTCTGAAAGAACCAAGATGCCCTTCAATGGATGAATGGATAAAGAAGATATGGTCCATATATACAATGGAGTATTATGCCTCCATCAGAAAGAAAGGATGAATACCCAACTTTCGTATCAACATGGATGGGACTGGAAGAGATTATGCTGAGTGAAGTAAGTCAAGCAGAGAACAGAATCAATTATCATATGGTTTCATTTACTTGTGGAGCATAAGGAATATCACGGAGAATGTTGGGAGATGGAGAGATGAAGTGAGTTTGGGGAAATCAGAGGGAGAGAGTGGACTCTGAGAGACAAACTGAGGGTTTTGGAGGGTGGGGGAGGAGAGTAGGGTGAGCCTGGTGCTGGGTATGGTGGAGGGCACGTCCTGCATGGGGCACTGGGTATGGTGCATAAACAATGAATTTTGGAACACTGAAAAGAAAATTTAAAACATATAAACAAATAAATAAATAAATAAATAAATAAAAATATTATTTAAAAAAGACCCCTTTTGAAAATTCTGAGAGTTTTAGGAGGTCTGTGCCAGAAATGGGACAATCTAAATATATATTTCTTCTTATAAATCACAACATCATCTATATGATACTGAGTGCTGACTTGAGAGCAAAACATTTCTTTTGAAAGTTTCAAGAATATTACCCTTAATGAAACAATAACTAGAAACAATTTTTTTAAAAAGTCCATATGACTCTAAAAATGTGACAGAAATAGTAGCAAGCCTGGCTGAAAAACTGGGTTCTCCCAAGGTTTTCCCAAGAAGACCATTCTCCCAATGGTGTCTGACAGAGAAGATGATTTTGCAAACAGTTCCTTGATGGTTGTTTAGTCATTTAGATGGCTGTTGCGTTATTTCAAGATCTGTGAGGAAGGTGCAGGCAATAACTTCAACAGTTTATCATTGAAGCTGTATGGTTTAAAAAAAAAAAAAAAGATTGAACTAATTACAACTGGTGCATAGTATTTTAGCCACTTCCTAGAAAATGACCCAAATATATATTTTTCAGTCAGAATTTTACACCACCATGGCACCACGTGGTTTAGCTATATGCAGTGGACCAATTTTTATACAATCACTAGTTTCTCTGTGGCATTTAACCTGGCCAGAGTGGGGTTACACCACCCTCATTGACCAAGTTCCCACCCTTTGCTTAGGTCTTCAAATGTCTCAGGAAGCGGTGTTGAGAGGAATGAGGAGTTTGACCCTCCTGGACATAGGTCGCCATGTTTACCGAGCTAACAATGTCTTGACACATCCAAGCAAACTTTTCTCCATATAGGAATGATTTCCCATTGCGCCTCAAACTTCTCTCCATCTCGCTAGTGAAGATGAAAGCTCTACTCCTCCGAGGTAGTAGAAGACAGTTATGTCACTGCCAAAAGACAGCTTTTCACACTCGTGCTTTCCTCGAGAGAATGTAAAACTAATTGGTGTGCGACATGAGAGCATGACGTTTGGCGGAATTGGCAGGTGTGAACATACTTTCTTCACACTTCACAGCCATCCTGGGGGAAGTGACAGAGATGTCCTGATCTGAGCTGTTTCCCCTTGCACAGTGCTGGCCGCTGCAGAACACTCCATACCAATGGAGAAGATGTGCGCTACTGTGGGAAGAATCGACATGTGACTTGGTTCTGGCAACAGATCCTCATGACATCGTGCTAGAAAGTAATTCATTAGCTGTGATCTTGCACAAATTTGGGCATTCTGAGATAAGGTGGTTTGATCACTATTAGGTCACAAGAAGAAGGACTTTTGAAGGGTAGCTTTAAAAGGACCTGTAGATCAATATGAAAATGAAATGAAATATTTCAGTTTATTTTCTTAAGGTTTTATTTATTTATTTGGGAGAGAGAATGAGTGGCGGGGAAGGGTAGAGGGAGAGAGAGAGGGAGGGAGAAGCAGACTCCCAAGTGAGCAGGAAGCCCTCTGTGGGGCTCAATCCCAGGACCCAGAGATTATGACCTGAGCCAAAGGCAGATACTGAGCCACTCAGGTACCCTGAAATGCTTCTGTTTAATGAAAAAATTCCACTTGGAGAATATATTCAACTATTTAAACTGTGTGTATGGGCTTACATGCATCCGTGTGTGTGTGTGTATGTGTGTGTGTTGTAGGGAAAGAGAAAATCCACTTAGGAGAACATGTATAGAATCTATTAAAACCCATATAGCTGAGGCACAGCCCTGAATCTTGTAAATGTAAAACAAAACAAAACAAAACAAAAACAAGTGTGCATCAGTATGAATGAAAAAGGAGAGCCAGAAAATATCAATGTGAGTTATGACATCAATAGACCAATGAATTGCCAATGACACAGAGGTGCTTTATGAGCCTTGGCAGGCAATTAGGTAAAACTTTCTCCTGGCATAGCAATTTTGAAGTGGTTATTAACCATGTATACTGAAATTTGATGGGCTAAAAAAAAAAAAATGAAGTTCTTAAAAAATAACTTCCCATCGAATTGTTCCCTCCATGATGGTTTAAGAAAAAAACAAAAACAAAAAAAAATCCCCAGAAAACAAACTCATCATGAGCTGAAGAAAGAGATTTTTATACCAGACAAAGGTGACTAAACTGCAAGTATGAAACCTTCTATTTTTAGTGAATCCTGACATTCTTTACTGCTGGCATTCCCAGTATCCAGTTAATACATTCTCCAGTTGGCTGGTTATTGTGCTGTAAATCACATTTCACTATGTCAGCAAACAATGGTGAGAACTTAAAGAGTAAAACAAAATCAACTTGGAAAAAAACTAACATAAAACCCCTGAAGTCCAGGGGGAGGCTAATCCCTTAGAAAAAGAAGGGCAATAAAAAGAACTTAAAATGAAAAGATGACACTGCAGGTTGGTTTTTGGCTACCTAAGTGCAGAGTCTTGTTTCTATTTGTATCTATGGGATTGCGAAAACAAATGACCAATCAGTGAATTAACTGGAAACAAAGAAGGTGTTGGCCTTTTGCTTGGTATGGGTATATATAAATTTTATATTGATATATATGTATATGTAATATATATTTAATTCAGCATACATATGTCCATCTGTATATATACAAAAATACCTTTTGAACTTTCCCAAGGTTTTCAATTGCATTATATTCTCAAATACTTATTTAATATGCATTAAATGTAAATATATATTATTATTAAATAAGAGAAATATATTAGATATCATATGTTAGGTATTTATTTTTAAGTCTGACCATTACTTTCATTATTCAAAGAGTAGAGCAGAATTCCATATTGCTATGTAAATAAATGTGCCACAGACTTTGACATCTTGTGTACCTTCCTTATATTTTAAGTGTCCTTGCTTTAAATTGTCTGCTACTGTGACATTGGATTGGCTGATATCAAAATACATGAAGTTTTTTTTTTTAAGTAAAATGAACACTGTCTATCTCTTAGAGCAATCCATTCTATTGTCCTAGAAGTTACATAAGGATCAAAAAACACATCAATAGTTTTTGAACTAGATTTTATCCTTTGTAATATCTTCTCTACTTGAAACATGGATTCATATAAATTTTCTGAGCGTTTCAAGTCATAGAAGTATTTTTTAAAAATTAAGTTATGTTAAAACAATTGAATTCCAAGGGAAGGAAAATATAAATGGAAAATGACTGGGAAAAAAAAAAGTGTGCATTTCCTTCCTATTTGTGGTTCTTTTTACTCTTCCTTGCTGAATCACACTTATAAGTAACTTAAAAATAAAATTAAATATCTGATTTTGGAATGTTAGAGACTGGAGGCCAGAGGGAAGCAGTCTCCTCTCAATCAATAGGAAAGGTGGAAACTTTGTCAATGCTATGTGGTAACATTTATGTCTCATCACTAGCAATTTCTCACTGTCATCATAAGATTTTGCCAATGGATATAAATCCACTCCCTTGCTTTCGTTGTCAATCAAAAATAGCATCCTGGCATTTCATTTCATGTTTCACAGGCTAGGAATTTTTAGCAACCTGAGGACATGTGACTTGAAAACAGGAGCAGCGCTGAGAATTATATTCTCTCCCAGTCTTCATGGCTAAAGGGAGTTAGAGTCGAACAATTCCCAGTGCAGCGTAGACAGACGAAAAATATTAAATTCACAGACTGAGGTTTTGCCATTGAAAACTGACTTTGGAGGTTTTTCAGAGTGTGAAGAGGAAGGGCATGGGCAAATCTAGGAGTTTGGAGTCAGCAGCGATTGTTCTATCTTCCCTGCACTGAGGTTTGTCGAAGTCAAGTCGCTAATTAAAAATCTTGGGATCTGGGGCGCCTGGGTGGCTCAGTGGGTTAAAGCCTCTGTCTTTCGCTCAGGTTTTGGTCCCAGGATGCTGGGATCAAGCCCCACATCGGGCTCTCTGCTCCAAAGGGAGCCTGCTTCCCCCTCTCTCTCTGCCTGCCTCTCTGCCTACTTGTGATCTCTGTCTGTCAAATACATAAGTAAAATCTTAAAAAAAAAATCTTAGGATGTCAGGGTGGGGGTTGTTGGAGGTAGGGAAGGAAAAAATGAAACAAGATGGGATTGGGAGGGAGACAAACCATAAGAGACTCTTAATCTCAGGGAACAAACAGAGTTGCTGGGGGTTGGAGGGGTAGGGAGAAGGCGGTTGGCTTATGGACGTTGGGGAGAGTATGTACTATGGGGAGTGCCGTGAAATGTGTAAGCCTGATGACTCACAGACCTGTACCCCTGGGGCAAATGATAAATTATATGTTAATAAAAATAATTTAAAAAAATCTTAGGATCTCAGTTACTGTATCTGTTAATAAAAATAATTTTAAAAAATCTTAGGATCTCAGTTACTGTATCTGTAAAGTGAAAGGTTTGAGTAGATAAACTCTAAGTAAGGTCTTTTAATAATTTCATCCTTGTATGACACTCTCCATCATTATGCAGATATGTAATGTAACCCTATGGAATCTACAAATTTCCTAAATATAATATTCATGAGCTCTTTCAAAGAATGTGCCATTTTTTGTGACTTTGTCATTTCTGGGTCTATGTGACCTCTGACCTTTTACTGCTGCGTTCCAAATGAGGACTTTGAGTGGAGATGTCCAAGTGCAATTCTTACGACCGAAGGAAGCTCATAATTCCTCACAGGGACATCTGAGGGACATTGAAGAATTTATGTTTCTGTTGATAAATTTCCCCTCACGGCCTCTCTGGGAACAATGAACAAAATGTATATCCAGACAGCTCCAACTTCCTAATGCCCGTGGCTGCTCAGCACTACTCCAGTGACAGGGGTCTGGAGCTCAGAAAGTACAAAGAGCATCATCATAGCTTCCTATTATTGGTCATACATACATGATCAATACTCTTCAGAGGGCACTTAAGTTGGAGAGCACTTTGGAACAGAGAGAATGAGGCTCAAATTCTAGTTGAAACAGTTGACTCTGTAAGGTGGAGAACGTTGACCTCCCTTCTTTGTAAATGGGTGTGATGGATATGAGAAAAAATATATATAAATATATTTTAATAATATATAATATTATATAAATATATTTTAATAATATATATATGCACATACACACATATATATATACCTGACAGAGTGCCCAGGGAGAGTGGCAAGCAGAGGGAGAGGGAGAAGCAAGCTCCCTACTGAGCAGGGAGTCTGATGGAGGACTTGATTCTAGGACACGGGGATCATGACTTGAGCCAAAGGCAGATGCCCAACCAAATGAACCACCAAGGTGCCCCTGTGAGATTATATTCATAAAGTACCTGTTATGGCACTAAAAAATTAAGGGGTATTCTCTTTGTGTTACCCATCCATGCTGTGTTTGCTTTGTTACAAATAAAACTAATTCAACCTACTGGGCTGTCCGCACTTTCCGAACTGAGTGGCCTTCTCTTTTGGCTTGAGACATGCCATCTACAGTATTTTGCACCAACTTCAAGAACATAATGTACTTACAAAAATACTTGTCAATGTAGACTACAGATGAATCTTTACATTATTAAAAACGAAAACAAAAAAAACTGAGCAAAGAAGATGAGCAAGTCATTTACAACAAAATAAACACAAATGTTCAGTAAGTATGAAAAAAATTGTCCAACTCATCATCAGAAAAATACACAATTACAAAAATAACAGCTTTCTTGGTTTCTTGAGCTATAATCCACATACTATACAATTCACCTCTTTATTTTTTTTTTAAGATTTTATTTATTTGACAGACAGAGATCACAAGTAGGCAGAGAGCCAGGAAGAGAGAAAGGGGGAGGCAGGTTCCCCAGTGAGCAGAGAGCCCGATGCGGGGCTTGATCCTAGGACCCTGAGATCATGACCTGGGCCGAAAGGCTTAACCCACTGAGCCACCCAGGCGCCCCAACAATTTACCTCTTTGTAGCATATATTTTGATGTTTTTTAGTACAGTCAGTACAGAATTGTACAACCATCACCAGCATTAATTTTAGAACATTTTCACCCCCCCATAAAAACCCCATATCCTGTAGTAGTTACTCCTCTCTTCACCCCTCCTCTGTACCCGCTTATTTCCCAGCCCCTGGGCCTCTAGCTCTAGGCAACTACTTAACTATTTCCTGTCTCCATAGATTTGCCAGTTCTGGACAATTTATATAGAATACTACAATATGTTGTCTTTTGGGACTGACTATCTTACTTAGCAAAATTGTATTGTATTATATGTAACATGTATCCATACTTCATTCCTGTCTTTTTTTTTTTTAACTCAAGAACTTTCTTTTTCACTTTTTTATGTGGTAAAATATATGTAACATAAAATTTGCCATTGTAACCATTCGTAAATGCATAATTCAGTGACATTAAATACATTTACAATGTTGTGCAACCACTTCCACTATTTCCAATGTTTTCATCACCCCAAACAGAAACTGTAATCATTCAGCAGTAAGTCCCTATTCTCCCTGTCCTAAGCCCTCTTGATCCTTTCTGTTTCTATGGATTTGCCCATTCTAGGTATTCCTGATCAGTGGAACCCTCTAATATTTGCCTTTTGTGTTCACCTTGTTTCACTTACCATGTTTTCAAGGGTCATCTGGGTTGCAGCATATATCAGAACCATATCCTTTTTTATGAATGAAGAGCATTCCATTGAATGGATAGACCACATTTTATTTATCCATTCACCTGTTGATGATTCCTTGGGTTGTTTCTCCTTTTGGGCTATTGTGAAAAACGCTGCAACTAACATTGGCATGCAAGTTTTTAAGTTCCTGATTTCCATTCTTTCGGGTACATACCTAGGTGTGGAATTGCTGGGTCCTGTGATGACTCTGTTTAAGGAATTGCCTCAAACAGTGATAGATTTCCAAAGTGGCTGCACCAATTTACATTCCCACCAGTAGTGTATGAGGGGTCCAGCTTCTTCATGGCTCAGAAATGCTGGTTATTGTCTGTCATTTTGATGACAGCATACTAATGAGTGTGAGTTGATACCTCATTGAGGTTTTGATTTGCGTTTCCCTGATGGCTAATGATGTTGAGTATCTTTTTTATGTTTTCTTAGTCATTTGTATATTCTTGGGCTTTTAGTGGAACTGTAAATTGACTTACAAAAAAAAAAAAAACCCTCTGGAGGACAGTTTGGGAAGTTGTTCTTTTTAAGCCAAAAAACTCACTTGCAGGAGTTTACCTTAAGGAGATAATTATAGAAGTATGAGATGATATGTGCTCAAGTAATGGCAGCTTTTTTTTTTTTTTTACAGTAAAGAAAAATTGGAAATACACTCAGCAATCACCTAGGCTCCCCTCACCAATCGAGTTCTTTTTTTTATTAATTAATTATTATAGGGGTGCCTGTGTGACTTAGTCGGTAAAGCGTCTGCCTTCGGCTCAGGTCATGATCCAGAGTCCTAGGATTAAGCCCCTTGTCGGCCTCCTTGCTCAGCAGAGAGTTGGCTTCTCCCTCCCCCTGCTCATGTATGTACACTCTCTCTCTCTCTCTCTCTCTCTCTCTCCCCCTTTCAAATAAATAAATAAAATCTTTTAAAAATTAATAATTGTATACAGAAGATGGTATGCTATGTAGCTATTAAAAATGATGGTATGGAAAAAAGTATTTTGATGTATAAGGTACCCATGACAGGCAGTGGGCCGACTTTATCCACAGGTACATCCGAGACCCCCAGTGGGTGCCCGAAACACAGATGGCACTGAACCCTATTTATACTGTCTTCCCCATACCTTCATGCTTATGGTAAAATCTGATTTATAAATTAGGCAAAGTAAAAGATGGACAACTAATAACTAATAATAGAACAGTTAGACCAATATAATAAAAGTCATGTGAATGTGGTCTTTCAAAATATCTTATTGTACTGTACCCCCCAATCTTCTGCTTGTATTGATGTGGAATGATAAACTGCCCATGAGATGAGATGAAGCGAGGTGAGTGATGTAGTGACGTCGTGTTCATCTACTGTGAACCTTCTTGCGGTAAGTCAGGGGGATACCTGCTTCCCAATCCTGCTTGACCACAGGTCACCGAAACTGTAGAAAGCAAAACTATGCTTCAGGAGGGACTACTGTATCACTGAGTGAATGAAGCAGATCAGAGAATAAAAGGCCATTTTACCACGAGTGTGAAAATGTTCACCTTCTTCCCTTTGTATTCATCTACTGGAGGGAGATGTCCAGCAGGATGACTGGGGAAAGTGAACCGTGCTTACCTTTAAATGGTGGGATTTGGGATCACTTTTTGTTCCACCTTTGAGATTTTCTTCGCTGTTAGAACTTGCAGAAAATCAGCATGTATCATAAGAACAGTAATAAAGCTCATTGCAAAGGAAAAACAATTCTGCTCTGTAATGGTGTCTGACACTTACTCTCTCCCCTTGCTACTGGGGAGCGTACCACGTTGACCCTGAATTCCTAACTTTGAGCCCTGGGAGAGTCCCCATAAACCAGAGCAACATTGAGCACTGGTATAAAAGAAATGTCTGAGCCTGTTTTCATTGAATATTCTTGCAATAATTACACGAGTTTAATTACAGCAAATAAATTAAAGTCGATACACTGGAATCAATATACACACAACAAAATGTGCTTGTTTTACAGGTCCTAATAGGATCCCAAATAGAAACTGTTTACTAGCATATATTGCTGGCGCATCTGTCTCTGAATGGAAATTTGTGGGGGACATTGAGAGAGAAATCTAGAACATTTCCCCATTCTGGCACTCCTCATCAGCCAAGATGGAGTTTGTCTAGGCTTATTCAGAATTGTTTATGCTCTGTCATGGCTTTGGACTTGTTCCATTTTTGGCCAGAGGGTCACTCTCCATCTCGAATTCCTTGAAAAGTCCTACTGTAGTACCAAGACTGGCTTCGAGTCACGTGTGTATATCCCAAGACTGTGTAAATACTTGGAGGTCAGTTTCTTGTTTGTCTGTCTTCATTGTTTCTAGAGCAACAGTGTTTTTGTTCTTGCAGTGAGTCTGTCAGAAAATATTGACAAAACCAGTGCTCGATTTATCTGGAACTTTGCTTTTAACTGTCCCCACCACTAATTCTTTCACACCTTGTCCCCCAAACGTGGAAAGGTCCTCTCTGTCTGTTAAAATGCATTGTTCCGTGGGTGGGGTGCATAAACAATGAATCTTGGAACACTGAAAAAATTAAATTAAATTAAAAAGAAAGGCACTGGGTAATCTCTGTATTTCATTCTTTTCCTTAAAGATATCCATTTTGGGGCACTCCACTTTCTGGCTCCAGAGTGGACTGGTGATTGTCTGGACTTGCACGACTATTGTCCTGGGGTTTCTCTTCACTCTCATCCTGGGAATTCTCTCCTCCCTCTTCTGGATTGGATCCAAGGCCAGTTTTCTAAGGTCTGTGTCCTGTGCAATTGCACTTAGAAAGGCTCTGTGTTTGGTTTAGTGCTCTGCTCTCACCCTCTTGACATTCTTCTGAAGTTTTGAACAAGGGGCCCTGTGTTTTCATTTTGCACTGGGCCCTGCAAATTATGTAGCTGGTCCAACATGGACCCTGCGATTTCTGGTTTTTTTGGTCTTGGTACATTTTCTCATTTTAGGGAGAGCCCACCTTGGTGGGTACATGTGCTCTGGCTTCGTGAGGAAATCTATGTTGGAAATAAATGTTCTTTGGAATTTTCCATGTCTGGAAAAATCTTTATTTTACTTTCATATTCTATTTTTTTAAAATATTTTATTTATTTGACAGGCAGAGATCACAGATAGGCAGAGAGACAGGCATAGAGAGAGGGGGGGAGCAGGCTCCCTGCTGAGCAGAGAGCCTGAGGTGGGGCTCGATCCCAGGACCCTGAGATCATGACCTGAGTGAAGGCAGAGGCTTAACCCACTGAGCCACCCAGGGACCCCCTTCCTTTCATATTCTAATAGGAGTAGCTTACTATAGAGTTCCCAGTTGGAAGTCATTTTTCCCCAGGGTTTTGGAGGCATTACTTTATTGTCTTCTGGTGTCCAGCACTTCTGTTAGGAAAGCAGATGTCCTTCTGATTCCTGACCTGCAATGATCAACCTCTTTTTCTCTCCCTCAGTTACAGCTTTGCTGTCTGCTTTTTGGCATTTGAGCTCGATGACTGTTGTTGCCTTTCCTCCTCTTATTTTTGCAGGTGAATTTTTTTTTTAAAGTTATCATTGTAGCAGTATTTTGAGAGAGAACTGAAGATGTAAACATATATTTTCAATCTGAGCTGCTTTTAAAGGACTGTGTCCCTTTTCAAGTCTGCCCTTCCTCTTTGGATGTAGAATTAGGTGGTAGTGGTAAAGGATAATTTGCATCAGAAAAACTCCTGTGCCTTCGGAAGAGACGCTAATCTTTCTTTTCAAAATTCAAGGTTAGAAAACCTTTGCTATGATCAAGGGCTGCAGATGAGAAAGAATACTGAGAACTCCAGAAAGACGTTCACCTTGAGAAGAGAGTAGACTGTATCAATGACCCAACGTTGTACCTGTGCTGCTGGAATCAGGGTTGGCTGCATGAGGCTGAACAAAAGATCTTTCCCCTTGGTGCCCGGGGAGATGTACTGAACAAGTCCTCTATTGTTGAATATCGCTGCATGCGGTTTTTAGCCATTATAAGTAATGTCATCAATATCTTTGTACATACATTGTTGCCCGCATTACTCATTTTTTTTCCATGCACATATCCCATGTCTCATTGTGCCAGAGTACCTCCAGAAAAGCTGCTGCCTCCTTGGACTTAGTGTGATTTTATTTGAAGGATAGGATTTGCTTATAAAGACCTACCACATTTTTTCTGATTTCATAAATGGAGGAAATATTAAGGTCATTAGAGCCTCCTTTTTTGGGAGTATGAAAGTTTGTTAAGGCTTAGTTTCTTTGAGAGAATTAGAATGCATTCACATAGAATCTGATTATTAATATTCCAGAAAGAATAATGTATTTTTTTATGACCTCTAGGATTTCACCTTTGTCGAGGTCTATATTCATTTATGGGTAATGTTTCATAAACATTTTCCTAGGAAATTCAACCATGTGGAAATAGTCTGATGATAAAATTAAAGAAGCCTTTGTTTTTACTTTGTGCTTTTAAAATTAATGGAAATGTGAAGTGTGGGTGGGCAGCTGCTGTTTTGCACCCTTGGGCGTTTCCCATGTGAAACCCAAACTGGCCTCCCTTGACAGAAGCTGAGGGAAGACAGAAGAAAGAGACAGGCCACTCCAGGTTGGTGGGTGGCAGGTTAATATGCAAGCGAACTTACCAGTGAGACTTGTTCTGGGCATCATCTGCAAGATGAGTAAATCTCTGCACCCGCGTGCCAAAAGCTTAAGAAGTTTATATGGAGGCCTTAACGACGTTCAGTCACCTATTCCGTCCAGATGGTTTCAATAACACACTACTTTCTCAAGGCCGTGTCCTTGGAAAGTCTCCCACTGTGGGAGCAATGGGCAGAGTGAACTTTCCAAGGACAGGGAAGGGGGTGAGGAGCCTCTGATTGCCTGGGTCCAGTTTGTGGATCAACCAGTGGTCATGTCCTTTCAGTGACCTTCCCCAATAGCAGAAGAGCCCTAGAAAGAAAGTAACAATAATAGTCCCCCCCGCAGTTTTGTTGATATATAATTGACATATAACATCATACAAGTTTAAGGTGTAAAACAAAAAGGTTTAATGTATGTATACATTGTGAAATGATCACCATAGTAATGTGTTAATATCCACCAGCATACATAGTTACATTTTTTTTTTCCTTGTGATGAGAAATTTTAGGATCTACTATCTTACTAACTTTCAAGTATAAGATATGGTATTGTTCATTATCATCATCATGTTGGTTCCCAGACCTTATTTATGTTATAACTAGAAGTTTGTTCCTCTTGAGCCCCTTCCCTCAACACCCATCCCCTGCTTGCAAATCAAATCTCTGCTTCTATGAGGTTTTTTTTTATTTTTTAAAATTAAAAAAATTATTAATTATTTGAGAGAGAGAGAACAAGTAGGTGTAGGATCAGAGGGAGAGGGAGAAGTAAACTCTGGGCTGAGCAGGGAGCCTGACGTGGGACTCAATCCCAGGACCTTGAGATCATGACCTGAGCCGAAGGCAGATACTTAACCAACTGAGTTACCCAGGCACCTCAGTAAGTTTGATTTTTTAGATTCCGCATATGAGACCATATGATATTCGTCTTTCTCTGTCTGACTTACTTTGCTGAGGTGTAATAACACCAGGTTTATCGCCATTCAGATAGTATGCTTTTGTCCACATCCTGGTATATTTAGACTGAGGGATAATTTCAGTATCCAGACTGTCAAAAGATACTCACTTTAGTGTACTTGAAGAGACTCTGTGCTCTCCTCCATGGCTTTGCATGGCTGCAGGTCCTCCTGGAGAGCCCTAGGGTGGTCGCATGTGCAGTAGTGGGATGGCTGCTCCCGAGAGGTATATGTTCAGATTGTAGTTTGCAGGTCAAGCCCTCTTGAAGCTGACTGTTGACTTCATGACAAACGTAAGAGCCAGACGCTTAACTAAATAACAGTGTTTTTGCCAAATTATCTTTAATTAAAAATGTATCATGGGGCACCTGGGTGGCTCAGTTGGTTAAGTGTCTGAGTCTGGTCATGATCTTGGGTGGTGAGGTCAAGCCCCAGGTCTGGCCCTGCCATGGGTTTGGAGTCTGCTTAAGATTCTCCCTCTCGCTCTCTCCCTCCCCACTGTTCATGTCTGCTCTCTTGCGCAAGTGTACTTTCTCTCTCTTTCTCTTAAAAAAAAAAAAAATCACAAGTTACACCACATAGACTTAAAACATTTTTAAGGAACATTTTTTTTTTTTAAAGATTTTATTTATTTATTTGATAGAGACACACGGCGAGAGAGGGATCACAAGGAGGAGGTGTGGATGAGGGAGAAGCAGGCTTCCCGCTTAGCAGGAGCCTGATGCGGAGCTTGATTCCAGGACCTTGGGATCATGGTCTGAGCCAAAGTCAGACATTTACTGACTGAGCCACCCAGGAGCCCCAGGAACGTATATTTTTCTAAAAGTCTGAAGTTATCTTCACCTTGACTCATCCCTCACTTTCTTCACTGTCCAGATAGTTGCTTGGCTTAGCAATTCAGCCTCCAAAATTATCTTGCAAGTCAGTTATCTCCTCTCTATCCTGAGCTACCATTGTCTTCATGCATGTTCTAGCATGAATTCAGGATCCTAGCAGCTTTCTAATTAGGAACCCTGCTTCCAGGGTCTTCCTTAATAACTATGCACTCTAAACTCATGTCGTCACTCTCTTGGTGAGAAGACTTAGTGGAGACATTATTTACAAAAGGTTAAGATAACGAAGGGTGGTGAAGCTCTCTGGGGCTAGAAAGGCAGCCTACTATCCCTGGGCCTGAGGAAGAAAGTAAGGGAACAGTAGCCTGGAATGACATATGATTTTAGGATAGGACTGCTGGCCTTTGATAGAAGAATATAGCTGTTGCCAAACTGTAAGAGGGAGGTAAGGAGATGGCAGGGCATCTTGAGTATGTTCAGTGAAGACAGTGGCTAAAATGAAATCTCACTCTCCCTGCTGCACTCCGTGTGTGGTATCTTTTAGCCACTTCAAGTCAGCTTGAGTCCAGGGTTGAAGAAATGCTGAAGGCAGAGATGGGCTTGCTTAATTAGAAGAAATCACGAATGTAAAAGCACTCTGTCAGATATGATGCTATTAAAATATTACAAGCCTCACTTCCACCATTGTGGAGTACAAGTAAGGAAGAACACAAGAAAACCAGCAGACTGAAGTCCATAGGAGACAAACCGTGAGAGACTATGGACTCTGAGAAACAGACTGAGGGTTTGGGGGTGGGTGGGGTGAGCCTGGTGATGGGTATTAAGGAGGGCACGTATTGCATGGAGCACTGGGTGTGGTGCATAAACAATGAATTATGGAGCACTGAAAAGAAATAAAATTTAAAAAATGGAAAAAAAAAAGAGAAAATTATGTCTCTCCTCACATGAGAAGATTAAAACAGACAAAGATGCTTATTCAGCAAGGGCCATTGACCAGATCAGTCTCACAGAGAACTATCTTCCGTTCCAGTTCTGACTCAGTCTGTAACATTTGGTTAATCACTTAACTTTTCTGTGGTACAGTTTTTCCAATCTATTATGTGACTATTACTGTACCTTGTGCCTGCTGATGTACAAGAATGTTTGGGTGATTCATTTAATAATTGCTAGGAAGAGCTTTGAGCTCCTTAGAGGAAACCAAGAACAAAGATTTAAGTGCTATTATTAGTTACAAAGTCTTATTGCATTGTTCGAGTCTCTGATTCGCCCCTCTTTTTTTTTTTTTTTTTTTTTTTTTAAAGTTCAACTCTTTTTCTGTGGCTTTCTCAATTCTACCCTAGTTCCCTTTACACAATTGCAGGGTGCAATAATATCATGTATCCCAAATGACAGTCCTATAATCACATTAGCACCTCGGATGAATGTAAAAATATAGAAAAGTTAGAGGATTTTGACCCTTTCTTAAGGCAACTAAAGACAACACTTAAGGTAGCTTGAGTAGAAGATAATTAGTGAGAGGCCAAAATCAGTCAGGAACATACCAAAATGTTCTGTCCAGTGGCACTTGACATATGACCCATAACACATGATGTTCTTGCTAAGAAAAAAGGACAGCTGGTTCCAGGATGAAAAAAAAAAAAAAAACTTCTTAATTCATATTGTTTGATACAAAAACTTTTGGGTCTGTTTTGATGTCAACGATCCACTTTTATTTATTTATTTATTTATTTAAAAAATTTTATTTATTTGACAGAGATCACAAGTAGCAGAGAGACAGGCAGAGAGAGAGAGAGAGGAGGAAGCAGGCTCCCTGCTGAGCAGAGAGCCTGATAAGGGGCTTGATCCCAGGGCCCTAGGATCATGACCTGAGCCAAAGGCAGAGGCTTTAACCCACTGAACCACCCAGGCGCCCCAACAACTCACTTTTAAAAGAATTGCCCCCCAAATGATACAAACTTTATGGAGACTGTCAGAGCCTCTTCAAGGAGTAACTAAGAGATAGCAATGGGTCCTCTCCATAGGATTTTGGGGCAATGGGAAAAATGTGTGATTCATTGGAATTCTAAGTCTTATTATATTCTTTTAGGTTGAGAAATAATGTGGGATATTTGCTCCCTCATGGCTCTTCAGATTTTTTTTTTCAACCCAGAACATATAAATATTTATGTCATGGTTTAAGCTTTCATGGCTCTAAAGAGAAGTTGAAGATTGGCTTATACCTCTCTAGCCCTGCTCTCCCTCCCCTGAGAGCTGGCCTTATACCTTAGAGCAGTAGGTTTGCATATTGAAATGCCAGCTTGACCTCGCTGCCTGAAAGTCTTGAATGTCAAGCCCACAACAGAATTAATTAATTTCTCTTACATGTTGGTAATTTCCTGTAACTCTCCTAAGTAATGCTAACTTTAGGTACCCCCTTGCCATGAGAGGATGTTAGGTCCTCTGTATTTTAGCATATCCTGGCATCTATATTGTCATCATCATATACTGGTGTCATACGCTGTCACTGTTGTTCCATTCCAAGAACTCATAGAAATGGTGACCACCTGAAAGAGGCAGGGGTCGTACCAACGCAGTTCATGGTTACTGAAGCAACTATTGAGTCAACAGAGAAATTGCAGATACTTAATATAAACAACTATACTTTAATCACGTAATGATGATAAATTTTCTTCAAGACATTGGAGAGTAAATTAAAATGAAGGCAAAGGACAGGGCATGACAGCAATACAGGACTACTCTTTCCCTCTCTGTGGTATGTGCCTTATCTGCTTCCTATCTTATTATTTTTCTTTTTTTAATTAACATATAATTTATTATTTGGCCCAGGGATACCGCTCTATGAATCATCAGGCTTATGCATTTCACAACACTCACCATAGCACATACGCTCCCCAACGTCCATAACCCAACCACCCTAACCCTGCCCCCACACCCCCAGCAACCCTCAGTTTTTTCCATGACATTGAGTCTCTTATGGTTTGTCTCCCTCCGATCCCATCTTGTTTCATTATTTTCCCTCCCTGCTCCTCACAACCCCTCACCCTGCTTCTCACTTTCCTCATATCAGAGAGATCATATGATAATTGTCTTTCTCTGATTGACTTATTTCACTTATCATAATACTCTCTAGTTCCAGCCATGTCATTGCAAATGGCAAGATTTTGTTTCTTTTGATTGCTGCATAGTATTCCATTGCATATATATACCACATCTTCTTTATCCATTCATCTGTTGATGGATATCTAGGTTCTTTCCATAGTTTGGCTATTGTGGACATTGCTACTGTAAACACTGGGGTGCACATGCCCCTTCATGCCCCTTTGATCACTACATTTGTATTTTTATGGTAAATACCCAGTAGTGTGATTGCTGGGTTGTCGGGTAGCTTTATTTTAAACTTTTTGAGGAAAGTCGATACTGTTTTTCAGCATGGCTGCACCAGATTGCATTCCCACCAACAATGTAGGAGGGTTCCCCTTTCTCCGTGTCCTCACCAACACCTGTCATTTCCTGACTTATTAATTTTAGCCATTCTGACTGGTGTGAGGTGGTATCTTACTGTGGTTTTGATTTGTATTTCCTCCTGAGTGATGTTGAGCATTTTTCCATGTGTCTGTTGCCATTTGGATGTCTTCTTTGCAGAAATGTCTGTTCATGACTTCTTCCCATTTCTTGATTGGATTATTTGGAATTCAAACAGGACAGTTTGAATTCAAAGTAATTCAAACAGGACAGTTTTATAGTTAATATCTTTCAGTGTCCTATGTGATTTCCCCCAGCCAGGTGGTGTCATTGTTTGTGAGGCTCCGGTCCCATTTTCCCAGGCTAAGTGAATAAGGGGCCTTTCAGAAACCTTGCTCACACACACACACACACACACACACACACACACACACACGTGCAGACACTGTGCATACATATCCATCATGTCTTTCTATATATCATATTATTTGTACCATTTGTCATATCTTGTATATGATAATCTTTTTAATTTTGACCAAAAAATGGATCACACAGCGTGTACTATTTTGTAATTTATCTTTTGCATTACACTTTTCCATTTCAATATAGTGAATCTACCACATTTATCCTAATGTCTGCAAAGTCGTCCCTTGAGATGTATCCCCATTTATTTCAACAATTCCCAAATGACTGACATTTGTTTTTGGTTCCCAGCTATTAGCAATACACTATAATAAGCATCTTTCTTTGTAGGTATAATCTCTGTGCATTTTGTGGAGAGCATATATGTAGGATAAATACCTAGGAATGGAATTCCTGGACCAAAGATCTATGCATATGAATTCTGAGAAATATTGGCAAAGGGAAAGCAGCTCCATATGTTTATTCTCTCACTAGCACTGTGGGAAAGGATTTTATTATCCATGTTTTTACCAATTGTTAAGCTAAGCCAAACCACAGAGGGCTGGTCTGGCTTTGAAGATTGGCAAAGGGACTCTAATCAATTTTGCTTTTATTTCAGATTGCCACTGAGACAGCAAACAAGCAGGGCAAGGGATAGTTCCTGGACCAGGGGTTCTCAAAGTGTGGTCCCTGGCCCAGAAAGATCATCATTACCTAGGAACTCGTTCTCAGGTCCCACCCTTGACCTTGTGAATCATAAATTCTCAAGTCAGGGCCCAGCAATCTTCTGTGTTTTAACAAGCCCTCCACGTGATTCTGATATTTGCCAAAGTTTGAGAAGCACCACAGTAGAGCTTGATCAAAGTGAGGATATAGTTTCCCAGTGCATTCTTTATGCCTTTTGGAGTTGAACCTGGAATTCTCTGGTTCAAGTTGAAGGTGCCCCAGGCTACATACTCTCTGTATCTTATACCATTTGTGTGGGACAGGAGCCAAACTGGCACTCAGTGAATAATTATTCTCATAAAAGGCAACCTCTGCTGCCTGATAGTTACAAAGCTTTGTGTCCTATTTCTTATAGCATTAGGAGGCTACAGTAGACATGGTCAAATATTAACAAAATTCTGGCTTCTTGTCTGTCTGAAAAATGGCACCTCATTCCTATTTTATATTAATTTCTTTAATTATAAGTGAAGTTGAGCATCTTTTCATTTTATAGGCCATTTGCACTTCTTTTTACCCTTATTTCCTCTTTATTATCTGCTATGTTTTCTATTGGTTGGATGCCTCTTTATTACCTTATAAGCAATTATAATTTTAAGGAAATTAGCACCTTGTTGTTTGTGTTTTTATCTAGTTTGTGATATATCATGTGAATTTAGTTACACTAAATTTTTGCATTGCAGATAGTTAAGAGTTTTACGTAGTCAAACTTAGTTTTTAGCTTTCTGAATTTTGAATTTTATGTAAGCTTAGATAGGTCTTCCCAACTGTAGGATAGTTAAAGAAAAAAAAAACCTCATATTTTCTTCTAAACTTTATGGTTTTATTTTTAGTATAGCTCTTTGATGTAAATAGAATTTATTGTACTTAGGACGTGAGGTGTGCATGTAAACATATTTTCCAAAAGCTTAAAAGTTATCCCAATATCATTTATTTAAGGACTTTGTCTTTTCTTCAATGATCTGAAGTAACCTATTAATCATATCAAAGTAAGAATGTATATTTGGAACTATTTGTAGAGTATAGTCTATGAATTGATATTGTCATTAATTTGTAGTTCAATTTAGGAGGGAAAAGAAAGACTTTCAGTACAAAATTTTCCTAACCAAGAACAGATTATATCTTTATAGTTACCCATTTTCTTTTTTCTTTTTTTCCCACTTTTTTCCCTCAGGAGTGACATGAGCTTTCTCCATAGGTGTTGCATATGTATTTTATAAACTCGTGAATTAAAAATAATTTTTATTGAAGATAGCTGACACAACTGTTACACTAGTCAGGTGTAGAGTGTAGTGATTCGGCAAGTCTATCCATTACGCTCTTCTCCCCACAAGTGCATCTACCATCTGTCAGCATGCAATGTTATCACAATACCGTTGACTTTATTCCTCTTTTATCCCCGTGATTTATTCATTCCATCCCTGGAAGCCCGTCTCTCCCACTCCCCTTCCCCCATCGTGCCCATTCTTTGATCCCCCTCCCCTCTGGCAACCATCAGTTTGTATATTTGTCAGTTTTTAAAAAGGTGATGTTTTCCTCCATTATGATTTTTTTACATTATTTGCATGTGGAGTAAAGCTCGGTATCTTTATGTATTACTTTCATAACCAGTCATCTGACTGAATTGTCATATTATTTCTGCTAGTTTTTGGAGGATTCTTATGGGTTTTTCAAGTTTACAATAATCATCTACAAAGAATATAAAGCATTCTAGCTATGAGATCAGACTTTTATTATGGAATTTTTGTTGTGGAATATGACCTTCTTTCTAGTTTCCTGCTTTAAAAAAATACCACTTTTAATGAATATAACACAAATTTGACAGATTTAAGTTGGCAATTCTGAGTTTTGACAAATGCATACAGTTTTATTTTGTGTAATTACATAAAAATAGTTTTATAAGTTGTATTTTTAAAAAATGTTTTATTTATTTATTTGACAGAGAGAACACAAACAGGGGGAGGAACAGAGGGAGAGGGAGATGCAGATTCTCGGTTGAGCAGAGAGCCTAACATGGGGTTCCATCCCAGGACCCCAGGATCACGACCCCCACTGAAGTCTGACTCTTAACCAGCTGAGCCACTCGGGTGCCCCATAAGTTATATTTTTGTATAATTACACAAAAACATAGTTTATATTACTATCGTGCTATTACCACACAATCATGGCATAGAGCGTATCTATCACTCTAGAAAGGTCCCTCTGCCTCCTTTCTTGCTTCTTCTCATGTCCGGCCCCTGGCAATCCCTAAATGGCTTTTTGTCATTGTAGTTTTGCCCTTTCTAGAATTTTGTATGAATGGAACAATATAATATGCAGTCTTTTTTTGTCTGAACTTTTCCATTTGGTATTCCATCGAATGGATATACAACACATTTGTTTATATTCACCAGTTGATGGACACTTGGGTTGTTTGCAAATTTTGGGTTGTTAATGGAAACAGTGGTTGTGAACATTCAAATGCATGTCTTTGGGCGTATGTTACTATTTCTCTTGTGTAAATGCTTAGGAGTGAGTTTGCTGCGTTTTTAAGAAGAAACTGCTTAACAGTTTCTCTCTTTTTTTTTTTTTAAGATTTTATTTATTTATTTGACAGAGAGAAATCACAAGTAGATGGAGAGGCAGGCAGAGAGAGAGAGAGGGAAGCAGGCTCCCCGCTGAGCAGAGAGCCTGATGCGGGACTGGATCCCAGGACCCTGAGATCATGACCTGAGCCGAAGGCAGCGGCTTAACCCACTGAGTCACCCAGGTGCCCCTGCTTATCAGTTTCTCACATGCTTGTACCATTTTATATTTCTACCCACAGCATATGAATGAACTGGTTGCTCCACATTCTCACCAGCATTAAGTATTATACATTTAAAAAAAATTCTTATGCCTGGGCGGCTCAGTGGGTTAAGCTTCTGCCTTTGGCTCAGGTTATGATCTCAGGGTCCTGGGATCAAGCCCCACATTGGGCTCTCCACTCAGCGGGGAGCCTGCTTCCCTCTCTCTCTCTCTCTCTCTCTCTGCCTGCCTCTCTGCCTACTTGTGATTTCTGTCTGTCAAATAACTAAATAAAATTTAAAAAAAATTCTTATGCCTTTTTGTGGTTTGTGGTTTCAATATGCATTTTCCTGGTGACTCATGATATTGAGCATCTTTGTATATTCTCACTTACCTATTTTATTTGATGAAGTATTTTTTCAAAAAATTTTCCCAATTTTTTAATTAGATTGTTGACCCTACTGTGTCATAAAGCTCCTTTAGATTTTCTTCCAACATATACTTTATCAGCTGTATGTTTTGCAAATATTTTATCCCAGTCTATGACTTGTCTTTTTATTTTCCTTACAGTATCTTTTGAAGAGCAAGTTTTTTCATCTTTCAAGTCTAATTTACACTCTTTTTGGTTTTGTGGTTTATGTTTTTATAGAAATCTAGTGTAATTAGAGGTATAAAAAACATTTTCTCCTATGTTTTCTTCGACAAGTTAAAAAAAAATCAACTCTTACATTTAGGTCTATCCTTTTTGTGCTAAATTTTGGATGTGGTATGAAGAGGAGTTTGACATTCCCTCTTTTGTTTTTGTATGTGAAATCCAACTTTTTGGCACTATTTGTTGAAAAGAATATCCTTTCCACCCCGAAACACATTGGTACCTTTACACATTGGTTATCAGTGAGCTATCTATGTATGTAGGTCCATTGCTGGACTCACTGCTTTGCTCCATAGATTTTTTTCTTTTTTTTTTTTTTAAATGCTTATTTATTTTTTAAAGTTCTTTTCAGTGTTCCAGAATTCATTGTTTATGCACCACACCCAGTGCTCCATGCAATACGTGCCCTCCATAAAACCCACCACCAGGCTCACCCATCCCCCACCTCCTCCCCTCCAAAACCCTCAGTTTGTTTCTCAGAGTCCACAGTTTCTCATGGTTCATCTCCCACTTCGATTTCCCCCATAGATTTTTATGTCAATACCAGACTCACTTGGCTACTGTAGATTTATACTGAGTCTAAGTGTATACACAATACTAAGTAGGAGTTTAAAACTTCCAATTTTGGGATGCCTGGTGGTGCTGTTGGTAAGCACCCCACTCTTGGTTTTGGCTCGAATCCTGAGATTGAGCCTGATGTTGGGCTCGGTGCTTCTCTCTCCTCCCTCTGACCTTCATGCTTCTGCTTTTTCTCTCCTCCTCTCTCTCTCTCTCTCTCTCTCTAAAATAAGTAGAGTTAAATCTTAAAAAAAAAAAACACCTCCAATTTTGTTTTTCTTTTTTGAAAGGTTTCCAACTTTTTCTTTTCCTTGGCTTTTCTAGGTGTTTTACATTTCTATATGAATTTTAGAATCTGCTTGTAATTTATTTAAAAACACATTTTGGAATTGTGTCACATCTATAAATCAATTTGAGGAGAATTGGTCTCTTATTTTAACAGTGTTGCATTTTTTTATTGATGAACATGGTATATTTCTCCATTGCTCTCGTCTTTTTGAACTCCTATTTAGTAGTTTTCCTTCTCTAGGTTTTATGTAGATAGATTTATTGTATTGAGGAGGTTCTGTTTTATTTCCAGTTTGCCTTATTTCTATCGCAATTGGGTATCAAAGTTTGTAAAATACTTTTTCTCTGCATCTGTTGAGATGATCATGTCATTGTTCATTTTTGGTCTGTTAATATATGATGGCTCACATTTTTTTCCCCTAGTGTTAAACCGACCTTATGTTACTGTGAAAGAAATGCTAAAGGAACCTCTTCAGACGGAAGGGAAATATCAGAAGGAAACTTGGTATATCAGGAATAAATAATATCTTTTAACTCCTAATATAAAAGATTAGGAAATTAGTGTATTTGTACTTTTCTCCAGATCCCCTTTCCCCATCCTTGCCCATTTTCCTTAGATCTATGCTTGCTTATATGTTTCAATGTTTATGCATTTGGATAACTTTCAGCCTTCTATATTTTAATCAGTTCAGTGTAAATTATGAACACTTTTATGCCATTAATTCTTTCTTTCTCGGTTCTTTTGGTTATAATACTTGTTTGATGAGAATTTATCATGAAGTAATTTTCTCCAAGAAGGGCTATTTATAAACTTCTTGGATCACAATTTTTTTTTTTTTTTTTTTTGGGTACTGGTGTAGAAATCTGACGCCATTGTGATTTTCCTCCTTGGTAGGTAAATTGGTTTTTCTGACTGAATGTTCATATAATTCTATTTTTATTCTTAAAGGTAAGCAGCGTCACAAGGATGTATCATGTTGATGACTACCACAAATTATTTTACCCTGGAATATGGTATACCCTTTGAGCCTCCTTTATTTCCAAAACGTGTTTTATTTAATATTTGAACATTATTTTCAGATCCATTCATTTGACTTCTTTCATTGGTGAAGCTTGCATCTTGGCTCTATTTGGTCTGTCTTCCATATCTATCTTTCTAATTTTCTTTGTTTCTTTGTCCTTTGCCATTTAAGTTCTGGATTTTTATAAGCCTTTCTTTTAAAAAACAGTTTTATTATATTGTCTTCTGTTTCTATATCTTTTTTATTTCTATTTGTTTTGTTAACTTTTATTTCTTTTGTGGACTCTGCCAGCTCATATTCACCGCCTTTCTTATGTCCTCCTTTTTTTTTTTTTAAGATTTTATTTGTTTATTTGACAGACAGAGATCACAAGTAGGCAGAGAGGCAGGCAGAGAGAGAGAGAGGAAGGGAAGAAGGCTCCCTGCTGAGCAGAGAGCCGGTCCTCCTTAATTTCATATCCCTCCTCATGAAAATCTTTGGGTATAATTTCTGCCCCCTCTTTAATTTCTCCGAGAGTGTAGAGAATTATTTATCTTTTTTTTTCTTTTTCTTGTGGTAATTCTTTTGATGTATATTCCGATGTATATACATTTGAATGTTCAAAAGATCTATACAAGTAATAAACGTTATTGATTGATTGAGAGAGATAGTTCACAAGCACAAGCGAGGAGCGGCAGGAGAAAGAGAGAGAGAGAGAAAATCTTAAGCAGGTTCCAGGCTCAGCACTGAGCAGCCTGGGGTCTTGATCTCAGGACTCTTGAGATTATGACCTCTATGGAAATCAAGAGTCGGGAATTTAACAGATTGAACCACACTGTCGCCTCCAAGTGGTCAACTTTATGTGCTGTAGTATACTGTTGCCAGTTCTCTCTTTTTTTTTTTTTTTTTTTAAGATTTTATTTATTTATTTGACAGACAGAGATCACAAGTAGGCAGAAAGGAAGGCAGAGAGAGAGAGGGGGAAGCAGGCTCCCCACTGAGCAGAGAGCCCGATGTGGGGCTCGATCCCAGGACCCTGGGAACATGACCTGAGCAGAAAGCAGAGGCTTTGACTCATTGAGCCACCCAGGCGCCCCATTTCTCTTTATGTAATATTGAGAGCAATCCCTGGATGGGAGAGCTAGAAATTTGACATGGATTAGAGGAAGATTGGATCTAGATGGCGGAAGAGACATGGGCCTGTGCATGCTTGTGGAAGGCAAAGTGTTGGTGCTCGCATGTGACTTCTCCCTGGACTGGCAGGAGAAAATGCCTGAGTGTGAAGGGACAGGGCTGGTCTAAGTAGCAAGACCTCTAGTAGCTTACCTGAATGAGGTCCATCCATGCAAGCGAAGCTCTAGGAAACCATGTTCACAGTATCATCAAGTATACCTTTGCTTTAAGTGGCCATGTTATTTTACCTTGGTTAAGTAAACACTTGTCACCATGGCAAAAACTTGTCTGAGTGTATCATTTTTGTTGCTTGATGTTCATTTAAAAAAAATCAAACAATAAAAATATAGGTAGTAAAACAAAGTTCCTTTTTACTTTCTCCCAGTGCTTCACCCCGTTCCTGTCTAAGAAGTAATAACTGTTTAATGCATTGATATTCACTTGACCTTTACCTGTGTATGTTTACACTTGAGAATTTTCTTTTTTTACTAATATTTCTTGGTTATCCTTTTATGCTAGTACCTATTTTTCTACTACAAAAATGACTTTCCCTTCTATTGTTTATCTAATCATTTACTATTCTTGTCCAGACATCTACCCTAAAATGCTACAATGAACAGTCTTATATGTGGATACTGAGTGTGTCTGTTGCGTGTAATCCTAGAAGTGGATTTTGTAGGTATAAGAAAATGCACAAGTAGAGTTTTGATAAGTACTGGAAAATTATACTTCAAAAAGTCTGTTCCAATTTTTCTCACTAATGAGTCTGTTTTCCTACACACACTTTTGTCAGAATCTAATATTACCCTGCTTTTTCATTTTGCCCATTAGGTAGGTTTTTAAACTCATTATTTAAAAAATTTGCATATTCCAAATTATAGTAGAAGTTCAGCATATTTAAAAAATATTCATAGATATATATTTCCTTTCTGAATTTGTTTTTGTTAGGTTTTTTTTTTTTTAGTCTTTATTGATTTCTAGGGGCACTTTTTTCTTTTTCTTTCTTTCTTTTTTTTTTTTTCTCTAGAGAGAGAGAGAGCATGTGTTGGCAGTGTAGAGGAGAAGGGAGGGGAATGTGGAGAAGAGTAGGGAAGGGACAGAGGGAGAGTGAGAATCTTAAGCAGGCTTCATGCTCACTGTGGAGCCCAACTTGGGACTTGATCTCACAAACCTGAGATCATGAGCTGAGCTGAAATCAAGAGCCAAATGCTTAACCAACTGAACCACCCAGGTGCCCTGTCTAGGGGTACTTTATATTGGTTATTAATACCTATCTCTCATAGATGTCAGAAATTTTGTCTCCAAGTCAGTATTTCATCTTTGAATTTTATTTATAATCTTTACAGTATTTAAAATACTTAATTTTTAAAATCTTTTCATTTTATGACTTTCTTGTCTTTGCTTATGAAAGTATTCCCTACTTAAAGATTAAGACATAAAGTTCTCCTGTGTTTTTCCTAATATTTATAGAATTTTTAATACCTTTTATGTTTTATTGAGCTTAGTTTTTAATCTTTCTGTAAATAGCTAGCCTGTTATTCCAACATCATTTATTGAATTGCTGGTCTTTTCTCTCCTGATTTGAAATACCACATGATTTATCTTTTCATTTTGGTCTATTTATTGATTCTTGGAACAATGCCACACTATTCTTCAAATTTAGAGTGGTCCAGAAAGCCCCTCCTCATTTTTCTTTTTAAAACTGTACTATTTCATTTTATTTTATTTCATTTCATTTAAACATCCTTTAATGATTTTGATTGAAAATTTTATCAAATTTATTTATAAATTTAGAGAGATCTAATATCATTCAAAATTAAGAGAAACATAGTTTACTCTTCTATTACTTTAGAACCTTTTTTACTTTCTTCAATAAAATTTTACAGCATTCGTCATAAATGTGCATCTCTTGTTAAACTTAGTTATGAATATGTTATTGGCTATTATGGGATATTTAAGTACATGCTATTTAGTTATTTCCAATCTTAAAAAAACCCTATTAATTCTTATATGTTGATCTTGTATCCATCTAACTAAATTCTGTTTGTTCTAAAATTTTATTAGTAAACTGTCTTGTGTGTCCTAGATGGGCATTCACATTGTTAGATAATAATAATTTTGTCTTTTTCTTTCTAATGTTTATACTATCTTTTTCTTCTAATATTTTAAAGTTTTTTCAGTTAAAATTTTTCCCCTGTAATAGGTATTTATTGAGTTCAGAGCATCAAGTTCCTTAAATGCTTAGTGTTTCTTGTTTGCTCTTATTTGTGGTTGAGATTCTAGATTGAACAGTTCGTTGCTGTTAGAGTATATTTTCTGAAGCTAAATGAGGATGCCTGTTTGGTAGCTGATGCAAACTCATCACCGTTGGTGAGTCTACTGGAGAAGGGGACCGACACGTGGCTAAGAAGGTATAAAGGAAGTTTGACATTTGGGAATGAGGCTCCCAGTATCTGTTGGTAGACAGAGACTCACTCTTTTGCTCAGTAGCCACTCTGGTCATCTCTCCTATCTGAGTTGCAGAAAGGAGTACTCATAACTCTCCTCAGGGGGGGTCAGATGCGAAGGAATGAGGAATGGGCAGAGCAATGGCGGTGCGGATTGGCTGTCTTATCTGTGCCACTCTTCAGTTAATTACGTAGAACAGTCACATGCTTCTTCCTGCCTTCACTGCCTCTGACTGTGGTATTATTCTGGAGTTCTTCTGGGAAAAACCACCGTTTGGGATGTTTTATTTGTCTTCTGAGAGGGGTTCCTCAGCTCTTTTGGGATATGTTGATCATCTGTTTGTCATTGCTCTATCACTTCTAAAAGCCCTACAGTTTTCTGGTCAGCTGGTAAACCTTTCTTCCAGTGTTGTTATAAATTTGCTAATTTGTTTCCTTTTTGAAGGGAGTGTTGGACTGTATTTTTTTTGCAGACTTCATGTTAGATCCTTTTTGATGAATTCTTATTCCTGATTAGTTACAGTGTCATCCAGGCCCACTAATTTTCTCAAGAACTGAGTGGAGAGGGCGCCTGGGTGGCTCAGTGGGTTAAGCCTCTGCCTTCGGCTCGGGTCATGGTCTCGGGCTCCTGGGATCGAGTCCCATATCGGGCTCTCTCTCTGCTCGGCGGGGAGCCTGCTTCCCTCTCTTTCTCTGCCTGCCTCTCCATCTGCTTGTGATTTCTCTCTATCAAATAAATAAATAAAATCTTTAAAAAAAAATAAAAAAAAAAAAAAAAAAAAAAAAGAACTGAGTGGAGAGGGGGCAGGGAGTAACTGCAAGCAGCACTTTACTCACTATTTTATAAAAAGGTTTTTTTCTTGCTTTAATGAGGCTCATTATATAACATGTTGAAACACAGAAAAATAAAAGGAAGAAAAGGATCATTCATAATTCTATTATGACAATTGCTGTTAATATTTGGATATGTTAACTTTGAGTCTTATACTTAAACATATTTTACCATTCTTGTGATTATATTTTCTCTAGCATATTGTGCTTATTTTTCAATTTACATCTTACTACATGTTTCTTATACTATTTGAAGCAATCATGATTAAATCCATACTTTAATAATGTCATAAGATACAATCAAATGCATCCTCCAAGTGTTGTATTTCCCGGTGTATGGCTTTTGGGTCAGTTGGTATTTGGCTATTTTATTTTTAAAAAGGAAGGGAAGAAAATTTTATTTATATACTTTTATTATTTGTTTTTTGAGATAAAAGTTATAGCAACATGTATGGATCCTAAGTGAATAATTTAATGAGTTTAAATAAATGCATATACCCAAGTAACCGTGATCCCAACCAGATAAAGAATACTTACTTGACTCGTTTTAATAATCCAGTGATAATTACCTATAAGGAACTTCCCCCTGTTTGGATTATTTAGGATTATTTACTTAGGGTATGTTCCTGGAAGTGAAATAATGTTGCCTCCTCTTAGGAAATTTTGGTGGACTTTTTAACCAAAATGTTTTTCAAGGGGTTGGATCAATTATCTGTTCCCACCAGGCCATGGAGTGTGCCAGCATTATCCAGTTGTTTCTCTGTGGTCTCCTTGACACTCTGATCAGCCCCACCAAAGGAAAGTTCCACTGTTTCTTCCTGAAAGCAAATTGTGACTTTGTCATGTCAGTACCTACCTCCACTCAACCATGAATCTGTGTTTACGTGTGTGTGTATTTATGTATAAGAAATTGCCATTTCTGCTTTTAGTGATTCCAACTATTTTTAATTTCTTGAGGAGCCTCCGTACTGTTTTCCAGGGTAGCTGTACCAATTTACCTTCCCATCAACAATGCAAGAAGCTTTTCTTTGCTCTACATCCTCACCAACACTTGTTAACTCTTGTCTTTTTGCTAAAAGAAATCTCAATAGGTGTAGGGTGATATCTTTCTGTGGTTTTGATTTGTGTTTTCCTGACGATGCAGGCTGACTAGAAGCTGGACCCTCAAGCAAAGGCTGGAACAGTATGCAGTCAGTCTCCTTCTTGGGAGACACTGGGAATTCGGCACTTGGCTGATGTCTTTGTGCTGGGCCCAGGGGTAGGGCTGCCGGGGGATGGGGGTGCTCCTACATGGTTAAACACTGCTTCGTGGTTTGTTATGGTCCTGTGGGATTCAGTGCAAGTCCGGTTGGCTTTCCGCACTAGGTCAGGTGACTGCTGTAAAAGTCAGAGGACTAGATGTGCGGATAGACTTTTGCAGGGAGAAACTGGAGAATTAGTTTTATTGTCAGGAGTTCACCAGCATGGGGGGAAAGGCAAGAGCTCACCAGCTCACTCAGGCTCTGGGAGCATCCGCTCATCCCCTTGATGCATGCTTAGAAGCTGGGCTCTTCCACAGGCGCTTGTGAATTGTGCAGTCAAATCCTTGAAAAGAAAGTCTGGGAGATGAGCATTGCTGCCTGCTCTCTGCATTGAGCCCTGAGCAGGTAGCCATGCTGCTTTGTTAGCCAAGGTCCCTTGGAACTCCTGAGTGATAGCTCTGCTGACTCTCAGCGCCAAGTGATTTGGGGCCTTCTGTCTGGTGGAAGTCTTCTAAGTTGGGGAGCTAAATATGGGGTCCAAGCCCCTTTCTCCTCAGGGAGAAGCTGGGAGTTGGTGGTTCCCTCCAAACTGTATGTCATTATGCTGTGTGTGGGATTTACAGCAAGGATTCTCAACTTTTCCTACCTGTTTTGATATGGGTATTTTTTGAGTTGTCCCATATGTGGGGGTCATTCAGTTTCTGAATTTCTCTCAGTGGGAATTTTTCCGTGTATAGCTGTACATTTGTAGGAGGAGGGAAATTCAGGAGGCTCCTTTGTCCTGAATAGTGGACAACCTCCTTGTTCTAAAATAGTAAATAAATGTTTTTGACTAAGTGAGCTATAGGGGGACAGGAATTGAGATCTGGACTGGAATATATAACTTACTTTAATTTATTGGGAAAACACCTCAGTTTAGCATTTGTCCTTTTAAGAAAGGAGTTAACATTGGAGACAAATAGCACACTGCTGAGGAAGTTCAAAAACTGATACAGTTCTGGAGAAGATGGTTTAAAGTAGAGACACATATGGGGCACCTGGGTGGCTCAGTGGGTTAAAGCCTCTGCCTTCAGCTCAGGGTCCTGGGATGGAGCCCCACATCAGGCTGTCTGCTCAGCAGGGAGCCTGCTTCCTCCTCTCTCCCCCTGCCTGCCTCTCTGCCTATTTGTGATCTCTGTCTGTTAAATAAATAAATAAAAATCTTTAAAAAAAAAAAGAAAGTAGAAACACATAGGTCGGTGGAGAGGTATGTTTTCTGGAACTGCTGCAGATGTACAGGAAAATGGGATGGCAGCTCCCTGTAGCACCTCAGCTATGCCCAAGGCAAACTTCCTGTTGCTTTAACCTCTTGATTTTGGATATCTATATTAAGCAAATATTTATTAAAATATATTAGAGCTGCAGCTCTTCATCTGCTAAAATGGTAGATTCTTGAGGTGAGGATTCATCACCACCCCTGCTTTTTAAAATTTTTTTAGAGGGGTACCTGGGTGGCTCAGTCATTAAGTGTCTGCCTTCGGCTCAGGTTGTGTTTCCAGGGTCCTGGGATTGAGTCCGCACCAGGCTCCCTGCCCAGTGAATCTGCTTCTCTATCCCTCTGCCTGCTGCTTCCCCTGTTTGTGCTCTCCCTCTCTGTCAAATAATAAATAAATAAAATCTTTAAAAAGAAAATTTTGGGGGGGAGAGAGAGTAAGAGACAGAGAGCTTATGTATAAGTGTGGGGGGGCAGGGGAAGAGAAAATCTCTAGCAGGCTCCATGCCCAGTGTGGGTCCCACTCGGGGCTCCATCTCAGGACCCAGAGATCATGACCCTGAGCTAAAACCAAGAGTCATTGTTCAACAGACTGAGCCTCCTAGGTACCCCACAGTGTCCCCCACCTTTTTGATGGCAGTCTAATATTTGCTAATCTTAGTGGTGTGTGTGTGTGTGTGTGTGTATGTGTGCTTTGCATCTTATACAACCAGCTCAGCAACACATGTAGTTTTTGTTTATTTATTTTCCAGCTTCCTTTTTATGCCCTTCCACTATCATAATTTAAATATACAAAACTCTGTCTGTGCAAGATATGGTCATTATATTTGCTATCTCTTCTATGATGTTTATAAAATATGTCAACACCTTATAGTGAATTGGCATTCTTTTGCTATCCTACTTGCTATTAAAGAAATAAAACAAATGTCCCCAAGCAAATAATCTAACTCATTACCCTACAGTAACATTTCGGAGATGGAAAATTTATGCCTGATAAGAGCGGAGCATAAGGGGAGGATGTACTATCTTACCCCACAGCCTGGGACTCATCCTGGGGGACACTGCAGGTAGTCACAGGACCTCCCCCATCTTCTGCGTACCCTTTCCCTCTCCACCTGCACTGTTCACCTGAATACATTAGTCTCGTGGAGAGGGAGAGGAAAGCAGAGTGTGCACCTGCAATGTAGTGTGACTGCTGCAGCTTGGTGAGAGGTTGCCAGGGAAGCAATTAAAAAAAAAAAATAGGTGGGGGAGGGGGATTGTCAAGGTTTGGCTTCTTGTGAAATTTGCCTGTCAGAACAGATGATGCATTTGGGCATAACACTCTCCCAGTTTCTTCTTCTGGCAGTTTTCTCCCTCATTTTCAAGGCTTTCAGAATTTTGCTGCAACTTATCCGTTTAAGGGGCTTTCCCCTTCACATCTTTCTCTGTTAAATGTTAGTCCTGAGAGGTGAGAGATGATGTTTAAAAATCTCCTCAGGACTGCTTTGCTTAGAATCAGGTCAGCCAGACGGCAAGCCCTACCAGGATCTGCCCTCACTCCTCTCCCTCAATTTGAGGGCAATTTGTCAAAAATTGGAAGAGGGTTTGATAATATTCAACACACTTGGGTCAGACTAGCTCAGAGGGCAGTTGGCTATTTCTGGGAATGGCCCGTGGAATGACATTAATTTTGAGGGTGCAGAGCAGGCAAGAAAATGTAATATGGAAATGATTATGATATACTGTCCATGGAACTACCTGGTCTCCTAGAATTTGGGGGACGTTTCTGTTTGGCATAGGGGGTGAGTATTTAAGATTAGCAAGTGAAATATTCACCCAGGAGAGTTCATTTGCAAAGGTCATCATACTGACATACATTGTATTGTTCTTCTGCCATCTTAATCCTTACCACTTTTTGGAGGAAGTAAATACTGTTAACCTTATTTTATAGGTGATGGCACTGAAGCTTGGAAAAGTCACACATATGATAAGTGATGGCCTCTGAATGAAATCTGGAGCTCTAACTCTGGTCTATAGATTATTCTAGTATCTAATCTCCCAAGCAGGGGGGGCGGAATCCATCTCTAAAGTACATGGCCTTGCTTTCTGTGAAGAAGTGTATAACAAGGGGGCAGGGTGGGGGTGGGTGGAAGCATTATTTATATATACAGAGGGAGGGAGTGCCTTTTTAGATTTGGAGTCTCTGGTGTAAATAGAGCCACTTCCTTCATTTTATTTCATAGTTAAATGGTGCTAGTGAGTGAAATAAAGGCTCCATTCCAGGATCTCATCTCTAATTCCCTGCCATAAGCTCTAAAACAAAGGGGACTTATCATTTGCCTTAATAGACTGTGCTATGTATGTACCCAGAGACAGCAAAATTCCAATTAAAAGAGTATTGATTGCTCATAAATTAATGCCAACATTTCAAAATCAATAGTCACTGAACTCCTTTCAATGATTTTTATTCTGAGCCCTCTTGGCTCTAGTATTTTGCTTATTAAATGTTCCACGGTAATTGTATGCCCAATTAACATGGATCATTCTTTTGCTATTAACATACAGTTTTCGATTTTAGTCTAGTTAGCACAGCTAATCATTGCAGATGAAAGTCAGTGGAATCTTCCAAACTCCAGTGCCTTCTTCCCTCACTGCTCCCAGAGATAATTTATATGCCTTCATTCCTCCGAGCCCAAAGCAGGTAAACATCTTCAGTTAACCTGAACAGAAAAAGAGGAATTCTGTGGAATAGAAAAAAATAGAAAACACAGAAAAATAAAGCAGAGAACATGACCCGTGTCATAGGGAAGTTATGGCTGGATCAACAGGGGATATAATTTCATTGCCTGTGAGGCAAAATCATCATCAAAATGTGCTCGGGACACAGGCCACTGTACCTCTGTGAGGGATTCCCCTAGAGCGCCATGCTAATTAAATCTGAAAGAGAAACATATTGGGAAACTACCAGGGGTCATGATGGAGTCTGGCAGCAGAGTGAGAAGAGTTGGGTGTGTTCAAGGAACACATTTCAGAACACATTTGGAACACATTTCACTGTGTGAGGCTGAGGTGAAATTGATCTTCCAGTTCAATGGCTGGCCTGGGACTGTGAAGTAACCTGTGGCCAATAAAGATATTTTTGAGACTCATGTTAACCCTTCTGACTCCAAGGATTTCACCCCATATGGTCCCATTGGTGTCATAGCCAAGGTCTATTAAAGATAAGCAACTGTGTAGATTCTGTCTTCTTTGGCACTTCTGTTCTGAAGAGAATTGCTCATTTATTTAACTAATGTCTGCCTTCTGCATTAAGTGCTCTTTGATGACCTGGCAGGTGTGGGAGAGAGGCAGAATTCTAGCTGTAAAGTATATCAACTGGAAACATGCCTTAGGAACCAGGAGGCTCAGATTCTAATCCCGGCTCTGTCACAAATTGGTTGCAAGTCCTTTAATTTCTCTGTGTTTGTTTGCTTCTCGATGAAGAAAGTTGTACCAAGTAATGGTATCCCTTCCAGGTCTAAAATGTGTCCTACGCTAGGATCTAGAATAGTATCCTCCAACTGTTTTGTTCATGTACTCCTTAAAAGAATTTTGAAAAGGTATGTGCCCCCACATTTTAAAGTCCACATGTCATAAGTTTAATTAGTTACAAAGGATGTAATTTTCACCATATTGTATATTGCATAAGAGTTTTTAATATATTTTTATCAAAACTGAAGCTGTGGATTTAGCTCATTTAGTGTATGGTACATGTTGCTGTAACATCTCATTAACAAAGCCAGTTCTTATTGTCAAGTCATTCAGTCAGATCACTTGTTTTCCATCAGAAGAGAGTCTGGCTTCATTTTTTCATTCATATAAATTTGTTATCATGCATCCTGGTGACAAATTCATTTTTGGATACTAATTCTAGAATGATTAACTAATTAGATACTCAGAAAATGAGTGGGTTAGGTAGCTTCAGTAGGGAGCTTTGCCATGAATATTTCTTAATTTGTCCTTGAAGGACTGGCCCTCAAGAACAATGTATTCTCCAGTGCATTCTTTTGTTTGGTGCCAGGGAGGCTAGCCAGCTTATGGGGCAAGGTACCATGGTAGGTCTCAGCATTAGTGAGAAGAATACCTTTCTTTTGTAAAGTGGGAGAATAGTGATCATGAAGTGAGTGGTAGTAAAGAACAAGAAGCCTGCAGGCATGTTATTGGGCAAATTTATGTTTTAAAGGAGGCATATGGAAGTTGAAGGTCTGGAAATGGATTCACTTAAAACCTCCATGTTGCATATCTGCTGGGAAGTCTTCATGTAGCCCTACTAAGAAGTATACAACCCAGATGCTCAAAGGAGGGGCAGAGGGTATGACACTTTCCATTGTTACTTTATGTCATCATTTCAACAGGTCCAGTATCACAAGGACTATCTTTTATAAAGGTCAGCACCTCCAAATATGACACATATTCTCCTTTGAAATGAATTGTTCATTACCTGACTTTCTATGATCAGATTTCCAGGCTTTCTCATTAGGATATTGTTTACCTTATCATCTACCATGTACTTCTAGCACCTATGTGCTTCTTGGAATAGAAAATATGATTTATGCACATTCAACTTTTCCAGAAACCAGAATGTCTAGAGGCAGAGTAAGGTGTTGATTAAAAGGAATGATTTTGGAATTATTTGCCCTGGGTTTGAATTTTGCCTCTGTAATTTTACTTGTGTAAGCAGGCTCAGCTTCAGCTTTCTTATCTGTTAAATTAGGAAAAGATATTTCTAAGTGTTTATTCTGTTTTCTCCATTTGTCCTCTCGCCCTCACTCCCACATCCATTGTTTGATCTCTGCTCTGATTGATTCTTTGGAAGCACATCCCTGCAGGTTACATTACCAGGGCTCCCTTTCACATTAGTTAGCTTCCTTGTTGCCAAAGAGAGACACTGGTAGAGACCAGAGGGTGAAGGTAGAGAGAGATCAGGTGTTTCTTTGAGGCTCTCTTTCTACTCTGGGCCATAATTCATGCAATGGTTGGGTTCCTCAACTATAACTTCTGCTGAGGATCCTAGCTTAGTATTTCCCAATCTGATTCTCTAATGCCCTCTTACCCTGTTGTGCCTTTCACCCTATGAGTGGTAAAGTTTTCACACTATTTCTGGTCTCTGACCAGAGAGATGAGAATGAACTTTTACTCATTTGAATTGGATTTTGATTCCTGGGAGGACCTGGATGATAAAGCATTCTTGTTCTTTCCTTCTTCAACAAATATTTATTGAACCTACTAAAGTTCAGTAAATTCTGTTGTGTTTACTGCTATATTCCGAGTACCCACACAGGACTCGTTTTGTATTATGGGAGCAATAAATTCTCGTTTACGGGATACCTACCAGATAAACACTGTACTTGGCCCTGGTGATTAAATGGTGAACAAGACAGACCAATTTTCTGGCCTCATGAAGCTTTCAGTCTAACTATGAGGACTGAGTGAGATCATACAGAACAAGCTACATAATCACTAGGGTCCCACAGTCAGAACACTACAGGGGTCCAAAAGAATGCTGGAAACTGCTTTTTGAATGGTTTATGGTTGGTTACTACAGATTGCATGGACTTGCTTGGATTGTGATAAGGGCCTACATTGTGATTCTTCTGTTGTGGCTTGCCATAAGCTCCACATGATATCTCTTCCAACCCATATACCGGTAGGACCATAGGGTCTGCCAAGTATGGCCTAAGAGACAGGGCTGTATGAATCACAGACTGGACCTGCTCCTGGCTTCCTTCAAAGCCACCAGCCTATCTTTTCATCTGCCAAATGAGTCAAAGTAGTGTTCATAAGTGGGGAAATGTACAGCCTCCAGAACCCAAAAAGTCTTGTTAAAGCAATATGCTTCTGTCTGAGGACATTCACAGTGCAATTATTTGCCCTTAGTTTTAGGGATATTCCAGTAAACCCAGGCTATTGGACTATTAGACTTCAAACATCAATGATGTGGTGGCCTCCTGAGACTCCATAGCATCTATGTCCCATTCTGGTACAGATATGTCTTACTTAGGGCTCGATTGCATGTACCACTTTCTGTTCATCTGGTTTGATTAATATAATATCATCAATATAGTGGATCAATGTGATACTCTGTAAAAAGATGGTCCAGGTCCCTTCAAACCATATTATGACAAGGGTGAGAGAGTTAATGTAGCTCTGGGGTAAAAGCATAGATGTATACTATTTTCTGTTCTAAGTAAATGCAAAATGCTTCTGATTCTTTTTATGATAAGGATAGAAAACAATGCAGAACTGCCAGGTTAATGTTATCATAACTTATGCTAGAAGCTGTGTAAACCTGTTATAGCAAAGCTACCATATCTAGCCCAGCAACTGTAATTGGACTAATGCTTCATTAACTCTGTGGTGGTTTATTGTCCTTCACCATGGTTTGTTCAGTTTTTGAAGGACCTGAGTGGGGATTAAGTTGAGAAGTCATGGAGACTACTATGCCTGCTTTCTTTTCTGTGGGTGGAACTGCCTTCTCCCCCCTCAGAGTACATATTTTTGTTTTGGTTTACTGTTTTAGTCAAGGAGGAACTTGGCTTTCTTCATTATGTAGCTCTTATACTGCCATATTAAGGAACCATCATCAGCATTTTTGTTTCAACTGGTAAGTATAATCTATTCCAATGATGTATTTGGAGTCTGGAAGAAATGGTGGGTTCATAGGTTCAATGGATGAACTGTGACATGGACCTAAGCTAGGACTCCATTTATTACTGGTTTCTCTATGCCCCAATATAGGGGGCCATGGTAATGCTTTGGGTGCCTAGGTATCAAAGCCAATTTAGATTCTTTCAATTCTTGAAAGGTCTGGGAATTTACTTGTCCTCAGCACCTGTTTTCTTTAGTAAATGCCATTAAGCCCCTTTGAGGAAGGTCTTGGGACTTACTACTGAATATATCTACTGTGATATTTCAGAATATTTCATCAAAGGATCTGTTCTCTCTTTTAGTTAGTTGGTTCTGGGTCTGAGAACAGGTTTATTGGAAATTGGGCAAGGAATACTCAATTTTTCATGAGATGGCTGTTGTCAGCTTCCTGAATCATCTTGATTATTTAAAATAAGGATGGCTTTCATTTATTGCCCATCTGTTTTTGCTTCTAGAAACACTGTCTTCTATTGACCATCTCCAAAGCTCTGTGAAAGGTAGGCATTCCTGATTGCTATTCCAATCTTACTTCTTACTGTGATAGTTATGCTCACTTGCTTTAGGGGGAAAGTGCTCACTCATGGTGTACTTTTTCAAGATCCCCTCATCTCCATTGTCATGAGGGAGCCCAGGTTTGTAGCAAGTTTTACCATTAGACCTACTCATGACTGGGTTCATGGACATGCGTCCTGTGCATTTAACAGGGCTGTACACTTAGAAGGGCCTTATGCTGTGTTTAGTGCTCTGCTGTTTCAGTCCTGCAATTGTTTTTAACAATGGACTCCACATTTACATTTTGCACTGAGCCTTGAAAATCATGCTGCCTGTCCTGGGCTTGCTCCTCAGGGCACCCACTGCTAAACTTCTCAGTGGGACTGGCCCTCTTCTCACTGTGCATTCTTGTGGCATCGACTGAGGGAGTGTGCTGTGTACCTTTTTGCAGAAAACAGTAGACTTTATGTAGTATATCCACTTAACCATGCCTACCTTTTGGAGCCTTTTGATTCCTCATCCTATCTACTTCTACTGGTTCTGGCATTTCTAGTTCTCTTGGTTTGGGCTACAGTTTTGTATAAGCTTCCAAGAGCCATCCTAGCAGTGTATAAGCATCATTTTCCAAGGTCCTTGCCAGAGTGTTGAATTTGTGTTCTGAGAATGTGCCCATGTTAATAAACTCTTCCTATTCCAACTTCACATTCCTCTCTTTTCCCCCTGGATCTCACATTCTTTTAGAATCCATACTCACAGACATCCTTGCCAAATTCCTGGCAGTGTATGTCAGCCAGACCCTCCAGCACCATAAGCTCTTTCACTTTTGCCTTGAATTGGTGCTTACTTACTCTTTGTCAGTATTTTTTCATGAATCACTGACCCTTAACAACCACTAAATTCCATTCTTAATGTTTGTCTTTTTCTCTCATCTCTTAAGCACAAGGAATATTGCATTAGCTAATGTCCTCTTCTGCTGCTATGACATTCATTGTAAGACTAGTCAAAGTTTAAACAGGTTTGAGGAAGCCACTCCTAATGGAAGGTCGGGTATGAAGAGTACACTGCTCTAGCATGCTGGATACTCTCCATACCCCACCTTCCTTTAGGAGTGGCTTCCTCATTGCCAGCCAACTGGTAGGTGATACGGTTCCCAAATCCCAATTTAGTTTCTTCTTCCTGGAGCCGCTCCCAGCATCAACCCTCTTGATTAGGTTCCTTGGGAAGAGATTCTGAGATAATAAGGAGTTGCAAGCAGAAGAGGAAGATTTTGGGAAATCCACTGGTTAAGAGGGCAGGGTGGTAAGATTGAGAACACTGAGAAGCTGACCTCCAATGCAGTTAGAAGTGAGATTTCAGCTGATCCCGAAGGAGGTTCTAGAGTTGAGATGGTCATCCAGGTTCTCCCAAATTGAGGCAAGGGGATTGGCTTTATATCTCCATAGCAACCAGTCATTAGTCGTGAGACCACCTTCCCCAGGAATGTAACCTGGGACAAGGCAGTTCTCTGTGGCAGAGGTAATCCCCAGGGTAAGATGCAGCTGTGAGCTCTCAGAAAGTAGAGATGGGGGCATTCACCCTCAAAAAAGGATCTGGATGGAGCACCACAGCACTGTAGCCAAATCGTAGTGTAAATAATAATGCCCTGTTGAGAAGCTATATGATGAGCTGGAATAGATACTTCTGAACACTGGAATTTAGACACATTTTCTTCTCCTGAATGTCAAATTTCAGTTCACAGACTAGATATTTCCAATGTAGCAAAAAAGGCATTCCAACGTGGTCACAGCAATAGTAAAATTGGGCATTTAAGTAAATATTGAATGTTTTGACACTTTCAGCTACATTTAGTTTCACATTTTATTTATGCTTATTATTTGGCATAGCTCTTGTTCCTGATCTTACTTCAGAATATCCTTATTTAATTTTCTTTCTCTGCCATTTTTCCTTCATTTGTTCCACCACATTTACTTCTCTTCAGTTAGCTGACATTATAAATAGAAGCAGAAGAGCTCAGAAATCTACCCCAAATGCTACCCCATGCATGGGCTCATGATTTCAAATACCATGACTTTTGCATCACATTTTCTCTCACTTATATTCCTAATGAGGCTTATCTGCTTTTGTTCTCAGGGAAGAGCCTAGGTGGAAAATTCCAGCAATTCTTACCCTAGAGTCTTTTTTTTTTTTTTTTTTAAATTTCTTTTCAGCGTAACAGAATTCATTGTTTTTGCACCACACCCAGTGCTCCGTACAATACATGCCCTCCATAATACCCACCTCCTGGCTCCCCCAACCTCCCATCCCCCGCCCCTTCAAAACCCTCAGGTTGTTTTTCAGAGTCCATAGTCTCTCATGGTTCACCTCCTCTTCCAATTTCCCTTAACTCCCTTCCCCTCTCCATCTCCCCTTGTCCTCCATGCTATTTGTTATGCTCCGCAAATTAGTGAAACCACATGATAATTGACTCTCTCTGCTTGACTTATTTCACTCAGCATAATCTCTTCCAGTCCCATCCATGTTGATACAAAAGTTGGGTATTCATCCTTTCTGATGGAGGCATAATACTCCATAGTGTATATGGACCACATCTTCCTTATCTGTTCGTCTGTTGAAGGGCATCTTGGTTCTTTCCACAGTTTGGTGACTGTGGCCATTGCTACTATAAATATTGGGGTACAGATGGCCCTTCTTTTCACTACATCTGTACCTTTGGGGTAAATACCCTAGAATCTTGAAGCAAAAGCTAATATCTACTATCAAGCACGTAGAAAGTCTAATAAATAAGACAGAGAAACTATTAAGTTTTGCCCCAAATGAAAGCTTTAGTTGAGTGGGCTTGGAATCTGCTCTGCAGGTTGGTGATATGGTTTCTTATTTTATTATTTTTTCCTTCCTTCAAAACTATGCTAAGGTCATCATCTCTCATAAAGTTTCACCTTTAATTTTTTTAAAGAAATGAATCCAAGAACACTGTTCTTGAAATAGCTTTCTCATTGGATTGAGGTTTTAAGTGGCTGATGGAAATAATTGCCTAAAATGGAAGAACATTCTTTTACCACTCAAAGCTGATAGGCCTGATACTACTTATGATGCAGGCAATTGCTATTATTGGCTGGTGTCCTGGTAGGCCCTGTTTGTCTCCCTTGTCTCCTTTTGGAAGGTGCAGGGTGCTTTTGTTGCTTGGGACTTTGCTCTGCTCAGCTGCACAAACATTGGCTCCTGAATGCTTCGTTGACAGATCCCCCATGATACAGGGCAGGTATGTGAGTGTCATTAACATCTGTGTGAATGATGAGTTCTGTTTCACCATAAATCACCTGAATATTCATGTCCTAGACTACTTGAGATCCTAGGAACTTCTTGTTTACAGAGGCAATAAGAAAAAAACACATTATCTATTTTGTTGTAGTAGAATATGACCTCAAATCCCACTCTCAGTTTTCTAGTTATCAAAAAAAAAAAAAAATGATTTCCAATGTTAGATCCCTCCATTATAGGTAAAGAGTTCACTGCACTTCAAACAACATAAAATAATTTTCAAACATTCCACAAAGCAAATGAAGGTGGGTGATTCAATCAGTCTGGAAAGCTGCCCTGAAATTCATCTAGGGAGCATTGGGTATTATCAAGAAGGAAGACAAATTCTCTCCTTTCTCCTTTTTAAATTGTAGGCGAGAATATTTGCACAGAGAAGCTTTAAAATCACAGACAGTGGCTAGCCCATGTTTCCTGGGAATGTTTATACTCTCTGCACAGGAAACCGTGCCTTGTTTTTTTTTTTGTTGTTGTTGTTTTTTTTTTGTTTTTTTTTTTTATGTTTTTATTTATTTATTTATTTATTTATTTTTAAAATTTTTTATTTTTTTGTTGTTGTTGTTTTTTAAAAGATTTTATTTATTTATTTGACAGGCAGAGATTACAAGTAGGCAGAGAGGCAGGCAGAGAGAGAGAGAGAGAGGAGGAAGCAGGATCCCCACTGAGCAGAGAGCCCGACGTGGGGCTCGATCCCAGGACCCTGGGATCATGACCTGAGCCGAAGGCAGAGGCTTTAACCCACTGAGCCACCCAGGCGCCCCAGGAAACTGTGCTTTGTAAAAAGAGAGATGTGGGCGCTGGGCCACAGCTGCCTCAGTCCCATTAAGTTAGAACTCTCTCAGTCAGATAATATAGACAGCCCTGAAATGCAAGAGGGAGTGAGGACTAGCAATATTTCAGAGGCTGCTCTCAAAACACATCATTATCTGGCTTTTCTGTTTCAATAATTTGTAAGCAGGCTGCCTCCTCTGTAAACAGACCAGCAGGAACGCAGAAAGCCATGGGAGTTACTGTATCTCTACTGCTTAGGATTCAGGAGACTACATCAATTTTAATGTATTGAAATGTGGAGCTGTCTTGGAGGGACTCTTATCTGGAATATGACCATTGGAAAAGCCTGGGCTCCTTTAAAGAATGTGGAGTGAGGATCATTTCATGACACTTAACTTGCCTAGTATCCCCATAGGTGAACATCATTGTTACAAAGCAAACGTTAGCTAATAGTTCTTCGCTAATGTTTTCTGGCTAGATTTGGGGATAGAAATATGAATGGAAGCTCATTATAATTACTTATTGCTCTGTCCTGCTATGAGCATCACTTATATCATACACAATTATAGCTAAGGCACCAGGCTGAGTCTGGGCCTTGCTCACCTTTGGATTCCTATATATTTGGGTATGTCCTGAGTCATGAAGAAGCCCTTTGAGAAGGTAGTGGGGGTCCTGAGTGTAGCGTGGGTCTATCCTTTGCACTTTGGCTGGGTCATTAGGTATTATTCCAGACCTTATGAAGAGGGATTACAATAAAAGATAAAATAGGTATAAAAGAATTCTTTGTCTAAGACCTCTGAAAAATAATGATTGCATGAAAGCAGAACTCTATGGCTTTTATTGCTGAGGCTAACCTTAGAGGCCAGTGAAGAACTCTTGCCTGTTGAGGGTCAGTAGGTACATGCACTCTGTATGGGACAGAATGAGACAATGGATCATCAGGCGAGACCCACCTGGAACTGGCTCTGAAGGGAAGCTGGAGAGGCCACAGGCCACACTGTGTGGTCACTGACAGCCTTGATATAAACACAGATAGCATGGAGGCTTAATGGGTGCCTGGAAGCTTTTCTTTTTCTTTTCTCCATTCCTCCCTCCCTTCCTCTTTCTCTCTCAATCTCTTTCTGGCTCTTCCCCCCGCCTTTCTTTCTTTCTTAAATTGTTTGCAGTGTAACTGACACACAGTGCCACATTAGTCTTGGGTACAACACGGTGACTCAACTTCTGTATTTGTTATGCTACACTCTCTACAAGTATAGATACCATCTGGCAGCCTACAACACTATTATTACAATATCATTGATGGTATTCCTTCTGTTGTGCCTTTTATTCCCATGACTCATTCATTCTGACCGGAAGCCTACATCTCCTATTTCTCTTCATGCATTTTTCCCACCTCCCTCACATTCCTTCCTTCTGGCAACCATCAGTTTGTTTTCTGTATTTATAGGTCTGATTCTTTTTGTTTATTTATTTGTTTTGTTTCATTTTTTTATTCCACATATGAGTGAAATGATATGATATCTGACTTTCTCAATTTGACTTATTTTACCCTCAAGGTCCATCCATGTTTTTGCAAATTATAAGATCTCCTCCTTTTTATAGCTATGTAATATTCCATTATATATCATTTCATTTATATAAATACCACATCTTCCTTATCCGTTTCTCTATTGATGGATACTTGATGTTGTTTCCTTAACTTAGCTATTGTAAATAGTGCTGCCGTAAACATAGGGGTACATATAACCTTTTGAATTAGTACTTTCATTACTTTTGGGCAAATACCTAGTAGTGGAATCATTGGATCACGTGGTATTTTTATTTTTGATTTTTTGAGGAACCTCCACTCTGCATTCCATCGTGGCTGCATCAATTTATACTTCCACCAACAGGGCATGAGGGTTCCTTTTTTTTCACATTCTCACCTATTCTTGCTGATTTAAAAAAAAAATTTTTTTTAGCCATTCTAACAGACATAAGGTGATAACTCACTGTAGTTTTGATCTGGATTTCCCTGATGATGAGTGATGTTGAGCATCTTTTCATGTGTCTGTTGGCCATCTGTGTATCTTCTCTGGAAAAATGTCTATTTGGGTCCTCTGCCCATTTTTTAATCAGACTGTTCCTTTTTTGGTGTTGAGTTATACATGTTCTTTATATATTTTAGATATAACCCCATTTAGGATATATCACACGCAAATGCTTTCTCCCACTCAGTAGCTTGCTTTTTTGTTTTATTGAAGGTTCTCTTTGCAGTGCAAAAGCTTCTTATTTTGCTGTAGTCCAAATAGTTTATTTTTGCTTTTGTTTCCTTTGCCTTCAGAGACATATCTAGAAGTGTGTGGCTATGATGATGCCAGCTTTTCTGATGGCTGCCTGGCAGCCTGTCTATGTTTTCTCTATGGCCCATAGTTCTCAACTACTGGCACTTTTTCCTGACAGAGGGTATCTGGCACTTTCCAGAGACATTTTTAGTGATGAAAATTCAGTGGGGTGTGTGTGGTAGGGATAGGAGATGTTATTACTGCCGTATGATGAGAGGAAGCCAAGGATGTTGCTCAGAACAGTCCCATACTCCCCTACAAAAGAAGGTTTATCTGGTCCAAAATGTCAATAGAGCTAACATCTATAACTAACTTACATCTAAGACTGTGTCACTATTGTGGTTTTGGTAAAGAAAGCAGGACATAGAGGTGTCTCTGGGCAAATGAGATGATCCATTCCACCAGCACATGTGACACATCCCGATGAGGATTCCAGAGCTTTCTCAGAGGACTTCAAAGGGAAGATACTACTGCCAACAAAAAGAGGTGTGATGCAACATAACTCTAATTTGGGGTGCAAACCAATATCCCTTGGGTGTCCAGCTTTTTCAGATTTAAACTTGGTGAGCATTTAATTTTAAGTACAATAACCATAGTCTTTCTGTAGGCTTTCAAATCACCTGAAAGAGTTTTCCCTCATCCTTAAGATCAAATACCTGAAGGGAGGTACTGCCAGTTGCTTGGCAGTTGTATTCCTTTTTGAATTAAGTTGACTTTTGTCGACTGCTTTTTATATAGCAGCCATTCTAGTGTAAGGGTGACAAGAATAAGGCAGGTATTCTAGCTGTAAGGGTGACAAGAACAAGGCAGACTCCTTCTGGAATTAAATTCTTGTGAGGAAGATGTCTGTGAATGAATATGTACTCAAGCAATTAATTGGTCACTTTGATTTTAAAGTTGTGTAGAAAAGTATCCAGTATTAGGAATATGAGTAAGGGAGATCCTAATGGAATTTTGGTCTTCAAAGAAAGTTTTCTCTGATGAAGGGATGCCTTTGCTCAGGTTGCTTGGGCTTCCTTACAGCATGGCAGCTGAGTGTCAAGAACCCAAACCGCAAGACATTAAGGCTGAAGTGAATGGCATTTGTGATCTAGCCTTGAAAGTCACGTTACCTCACTTCTGCCACAGTCTTAGATAAGACAATCACAAGGGTCTGATAGTTACCAAAGAAAGGGTGACATAGGCACTACAACTTGATCAAAGGTATGTGAAGATCACATTTTAGGAAAAACAAGTAGGATGTGTGGTATTATTGCAGTCATATTTGGAAAATATAGTCAGCTATAAGTGAAACGAGTAATTGAGTACAAATTTTTGCTTGAATCACTTATCTTTTTGAACTAGAGATAAACTCTGGTTTTCTATGGAAATATAGAAATAATATAAAGATCTCTCTAAATAAAGAGATAATATAAAATCAATAAAAAATAATAACTGGGTGAAAAGTTACTATGCTAGTGAATACAATAATAACTTATGAATCTTAGTCTTACGGTTAGATTTTTGATCCTTTGAAAATTTGTTTAGGTTCACTTAAGAGCTCATAGTTACCAGTGGGTGCTGTAAATCCAGAATGGTTTTGTAAAAACAAAAGATTTTGTTGTTAATGAGATTCTATTTTGTTTTTGCCTTTTTTTTTTTTTTAAAGATTTATTTATTTTTAGAGAGGGAGTGAGCACATGAGAGTAGGGGTAGGGATGGGAAGGGAGGGGCAGAGGGAGAAGAAGAGAGAGTCCCAAGCAGATTACGTGCTGAGCACAGAGCCCTATCAAGCAAACAAATAGTACTTGATGCCATGTGCTTGATCCCATGACACTGAGATCATGCATGACCTGAGCCGAAACCAAGAGTTGGTTGCTTAACCGACTGAGCCACACAAGCCTCTCCCCTCACCTTTTTTTGGGGGGGGGGCTGTTTTTAAGCTATAGTCTAAAAGAACTTTTTTTTTCTGTTTATGAGATTCTATTTTTGTAAATAAAAGAGCTCAACAAGATTAATGTATGTAAAGAAGACACTGTCATATTTTTAATTGATTGTAAAAAGCTCCTTGTGAAGGAGCATACCTTGTTTTGAAGTTTATTTCTCCATTTGTTACAATGAAGACTTCTCCATCTGGAGCAAAGAAAATGAAAAAATCTGAAGAGGTGAATGTATACTACTGAAAAATTGGGAGAAAAGGAGGATTTTGCCGAAAAATATTCTGTCTTACCTGAAATGGATAGTTTATGACATTTTATGATCATTAAAATCATAATTTCCAACTGGATTGTTGACCACTGATAAGAGATTTGAATTTTACAGTAGAGTCAACGACCCAGTAAAGTTATTACTGCTTGTTTTGTAGACTGTTTTGTGTCCTTCGTGTACTTTTTCAACATTAAATTTTAAGGATTTTTTAGATGATATTATGGGATTAACTCGAGTCTTGAGTTTACAATGAAGTCCTTCAATGACAGCCCTTGGCTGAAGCAATTTTCGTAATTATATTGACCTGAGAAAATGTCCTTGCCAGAAGGACTGTGCCAGTATATCACAGAATACAAATAGTGTTCATCATGTAAAAAGATAGGACAAGGCCAGTGTCATCTGCAGAAGGTAGGAAATCTTTGCTGCAGATGATCTGCAGACTTCTTTTGTTGAACAGTTGGTGCAGGTTGGGTTCCCAGGGGAGACTTGAAAACAGGTACAACTGTAGCAGGAGATTTATTGGGGAGTGCTGTTAACATCAACACCTCTGGGAGAATGAAATGATCCTGTAGAGTGTTGTGGACTAAGAAGGTCCTTGAGTGTATGAAATAGACACAAAGGGACCAGGGCATTATGTCCTGATATTAACCATCAGTGGATGTGGGCTGACCCAGAGGAAGGAGTAGGACTTTGGGTGAAATGATTCTCTTTAGACACAAACAGCATAAGTGTTTCGGTTCTCTGAGGAGAGCGCATCACAGCATCCACCACAGAAGTTTTTTGAGCTGCTGAGGAACATACCATGATCACCATAGAACCTAGGTCAGAAAATGTAGATGATAGAGAAAGTTTTATTTTGAGGGAATAAATTGTGATTTAAAACCCACCAGAATCAAGCCCAAGGTCTGTCATACTCATTCTAATCGCCAGGTAATTCGTGGCTGTGAAATGTGAGTTTGTACCATTTCCAGAAGTTGCTGTGTTAGATACTTCAAGTTTCCACAGATTTGCAATTCTCATACTTACCTGTGAATGGAAGAGTAGAAATGAACACATTGTGAATGATACTTGTTAATAATCGTAAAAATAGTTTAAATCATCAAAGATGTTTATTTTAAGGCCCTTTGTCCTGCTGCTCAATGCCAAACTGTTAGCGAGTAGAGTTGCACAGATGTGTTGTAATTGTACTGTTTTAACTCTGGATAAATTTTCATCTTGGCATGCCTGGATGGCTCAGTTGTTTAAACATCTGCCTTCAGTTCAGGTCATGATCCTGAGGTCCTGGATCAAGCCCTGTTTCTGGTTCCCTTCTCCATGGGGAACCTGCTTCTCCCTCTCCCACTGCCCCTCCCCTCCTTGTGCTCTCATGCACTCTCTTTGTCTCAAATAAATAAATACAATCTTAAAAGAAAAGAAAAGAAAAGAAAATTGCATCTTGTCATCTCAAGAGGGTCATCACAGATATCTCCTAGGAAAGAAATGGTTCACATCTTGTAGGACCCATGCTTGTAGGACCCATTAATGCTAGGCTTTAATGACATCAGAAATGGTCCAATCATAAAATCTCATCCGTGGGGAGACAGTGTATAGTAGTATAAAAGTGTAGATTCTACATGGTTTAGAGCACAGTTGTACTATTTGTTTGCTTGGTGTCCCTCAGAAAATTAAATCTTCAGTTATTTCATTTTCTCAGCTCTATACTGGGTGTAATAATAATAATACTACTAGGTTTTTGAAGATTAAAGGACTAAATCGTGTGCATGGCAGAGAGTAAGTGCTTTGTAGGTGTATATAATGTTCAGATGTGGGTTTTTTTTTAAAGAAAAATATAAGAGAGAACCACCTATCTCTGTATTAAATTATTGTACTATTATTGGCAGCTGCATTCAAATAATGTTTGATTGTTAACCAGTCAGTATATATATATATAATTTTTTTTATTTCTTTTCGGTGTAACAGTATTCATTGTTTTTGCACCACACCCAGTGCTCCATGCAATCCATGCCCTCTCTAATACCCACCACCTGGTTCCCCCAACCTCCCACCCCCTGCCCCTTCAAAACCCTCAGATTGTTTTTCAGAGTCCATAGTCTTTCATGGTTCACCTCCCCTTCCAATTTTCTTCAACTCTTCTCCTCTCCATCTCCCCTTGTCCTCCATGCTATTTGTTATGCTCCACAAATAAGTGAAACCATATGATAATTGACTCTCTCTGCTTGACTTATTTCACTCAGCATAATCTCTTCCAGTCCCATCCATGTTGCTACAAAAGTTGGGTATTCGTCCTTTCTGATGGAGGCATAATACTCCATAGTGTATATGGACCACATCTTCCTTATCCATTGGTCCGTTGAAGAGCATCTTGGTTCTTTCCACAGTTTGGCGACTGTAGCCATTGCTGCTATAAACATTGGGGTACAGATGGCCCTTCTTTTCACTGCATCTGCAATCATATAAAAAAAATGGGCAGAAGATATGAACAGACACTTCTCAATGAAGACATACAAATGGCTATCAGACACATGAAAAAATGTTCATCATCACTAGCCATCAGGGATATTCAAATTAAAACCACATTGAGATACCACCTTACACCAGTTAGAATGGCCAAAATTAGCAAGACAGGAAACAACATGTGTTGGAGAGGATGTGGAGAAAGGGGAACCCTCTTCCACTGTTGGTGGGAATGCAAGTTGGTGCAGCCACTTTGGAAAACAGTGTGGAGATTCCTCAAGAAATGAAAAGTAGAGCTTCCCTATGACCCTGCAATTGCATTTAGTATAGTTGAATGTTGGTAGAGTTGACACTTGAAGGTTTTCCTCAACTGTCTCCATATGGGTCAGGAAAAGACTTCAAAGAAGAACAACCGTATTCTAACCCTTTGATGAAAAAGGGTGAGACTGGGAATTTATTTTCAAGAAAAACCTATGTGTCATACATGTTTGATGTATTATTTCATTTAACCTTTACAGCAACCCTTGAGATTTGTGCTGTAATTTCCTCCTTCTTACTGTTGGAGGGGAACAAGACAAGAGGTTATGAAGAGAAGCTGGAGCAGGGTTTAGGATCTGAAAACAAGTCTGTGTGACATCATTATAGTGCTTGGGTGGTGGTGGAACAGGGTGCTGGCCACTCCATTGTAATTCAGGTTGGATGATGTATGTGTAGAATATGGATGGCCAGAGAGTCCTTTCCACACTGTGACCTGCTGCAAAAGTATTTCTCCTGGGGGGAATTCATGAGAACAGAGCCACTAACTGCCTTCTCTGGGACCACTGGTCTTTGGGTTAATTAGTTAGTTATTCCAGTAACAAAAAGCATGAACAAAAAGCATGGAAACTCCTTTGGTCAGGTAAATACTAAATTGCTTGGTGTATGTCCCCCCAAGAATATAAGACAAACCTATCATTGCAAAACAGTGTTTTTCTTTTCTTTACTTGTCTTCTCCTTCTCTTCTCTTCTTTCTCTTTTTCTTTTCTCCTCTCTTTTCCTCTCCCCTCTTCTCCCCTCCCTCTCTCTTCTTCTCACCTCCCTTCTTTTCTGTTTGCTTTTCTTTTCTGGTTATATAAGTAAGAAAGGTGTTAATGCCAGAGGCCACTGGAAATCAGTATATTTTTGTTTTAAGACACCTTGTTTTGTAGCTCTTTCAAGGATATTTGGAGACAGAAGAGGAAACAGCTAAAGGAAGTCACAGTGGTGGTGAAAATTCTCCTCTTGAAGGCCTGTTCCTAATGTTTTCTACTGCAGAATATTATGTTGATTCAGGAAATTAGCTTTGCATTTTTTAAAACTATAATTTAGATGAGGACTATATTTAGGTCAGAGAGAAAAAGATAAAGATGTGGTTTTCAAGTTCTAAAATCTTACATTTGGACAGTTCTTCTTATAGTTGCTCAGTTGACATACTTTCCTTTTCTATAAGTAAAATGGCTTGTACTCTCTTCTGTTCCAGGAAATCTCAGAGCTCTCTATGATATCCAAATCTTAAGAGATACAGAGGAGCAAAATGTCTTTCTGCAGGGATGCCTGGGTGGCTCAGTGGGTTAAGCCTCTGCCTTTGGCTCAGGTCATGATCTCAGGATCCTGGGACCAAGCCTCTTTGCTAAGCAGGGAGCCTGCTTCCCCGGCCCCCCGCCTGCCTCTTTGCTTCCTTATGATCTCTCTCTGTCAAATAAATAAAAATCTTAAAAAAAAAGTCTCTCCAAATTTGTGAAGAAGAGTATCCAATTATTCAAAAATTTACTGGTCTAGAAATAATGAAACAAACACAGTCTATTTTGGATTTAAAAAAAAAAAAAAAAAGACCAGTGGATATGCACAGAGCTTTGCCCTTGACAGGCTAAAAGAAATCAGGTTGAAGAAGACCAGGTGTAATTAAAACAGGGGGATGACCATTAATTCATCAGGATAAGAAGGTAAAAGAATAAAGGAATGAAAAGATCTCTTTCTATGTATAAACCATTTTTTGAAAAGAAGAGCTGAGTGGCTAGAGAAGAATAACAGTGAAACATTAAGTGGGAGTATGTGGAAAGGAACAATTCTGGAAGATCAAAAATAGTATACATACACAATAGGTATCTGAACTTTTCACAAACTTATGGCAATATCAGTGCCTCTCTACTGGTTTTTTTGAATGCAAGATTCATAGAATATATTAAAAACAAAAATTTACCCTCTCTCAAGCCAGTAAAAATGTGAGACAAATTTTCTACCAAGTCATTTAGCATCATGACCAGATGGTTAAAGAAGATAAATTTTAAGGGTTGATTTTCAAGTTTTAGAGGAAACTGCTGTTGGTTTTCAGTTTGGTGCATTTCATAGTGCACATTTGCATATGAAAAATGCTCCTATAATATTGCAGTTAATTTACTGGGCAAACAGCTTGAATATATATTGAGGCTTTATGGTGCCAAGACACCCAGTTGATCTGATAAAATTACAAGTGAATTTGGGAGTGGAGGAGAAAGGAGTAATAAATCAGTTATATGTTAACTTACTGAAGAAAGAAAATGCTTGCCTATTCTCCAACTCTCCCCACCTTTTCAACTGGTTGAATTTACATTGTGCAGACAAAATGTGATTGTGTTAGCACTTGGTTATTGATTAAGCCTCTTAAAAAGAGTAAGTTACTTGGTTGCTTTAATTGATTCATTTTTTAAATTGGCAGTAAAATCCTTGAAAAACATTAGACCTATGTAAACACAGTCTGAGTACACACTCAAAATTTAACCAATATTTGGATACCCACTCTATCAAGGCATCTTGTTAAAGTAATGAAATACTAATGTAATTCTCGAATTATTAAAAAAAATGGGGCACTTTGGTGTCTCAGTCAGTTAAGTTTCTGACACTTGATTTCAGCTCAGATCACGATTTCAGTGCTGTGAGATGGTGGAGCCCTGTGTTGGGTTCTGTGCTGAGCAAGGAGCCTGCTCAAGATTCTCTCTCTCCTTCTTCCTCTGCTCCTCCTTCTCTCTCCCTCTCTCTCTTTCAAAAGGAAAAAAACAAAAACAAAAACAGGCTAGCAATTAAGCACAATGTATCTTTCACCCTGCTTACATCATGAAATGGGTCTGTTATATGAATGAAAGAAGAAATATTTCTGGTTAATCCAACCAAAATGTTAGGCAGGCACAGTTCTGTAGTTTAAATGTGAGTTTGTCTGCAGTGGACATTGTTGTTGCTTCTCCAGCATTAGTACCATCTGTCCTTTATCTGGTGGATGGAGGCCAGGTATTCCCCTTTTTCTCCCACAGTATGAGGAATTAGTTGGTCCAAATTGTCAGTAAAGCTAACATGTATGACTAACTCACATCTATGACTGCATCACTGTTGTGGTTTTGATAAAGAAAGCAGATTTTTCACTCATCCTTAAGATTAAGTACCTGAAGGGAGGTACTGCCAGTTGCTTGACAGTTGTATTTCTTTTTGAATTCAGTTGACTTTTGTCGACTGCTTGTTATATAGCAGCCATTCTAGTGTAAGGGTGACAAGAACAAGGCAGACTGCTTCTGGAATTAAATTCTTGTGAGGAAGATGTCTGTGAATGAATATGTACTCAAGCAATTAATTGGTCACTTTGATTTTAAAATTGTGTAGAAAAGTACCCAGTATTAGGAATATGGGTAAGGGAGATCCTAATGGAATTTTGGTCTTCAAAGAAAGTTTTCTCTGATGAAGGGATGCCTTTGCTCAGGTTGCTTGGGCTTCCTTACAGCATGGCAGCTGAGTGTCAAGAACCCAAACCGCAAGACATTAAGGCTGAAGTGAATGGCATTTGTGATCTAGTCTTGAAAGTCACATTACCCCACTTGTGCCACAGTCTTGGATAAGATAATCACAAGGGTCTGATAGTTATCAAAGAAAGGGTGACATAGGCACTACAACTTGACGGAAGGTAAATGAAGATCACATTTTAGGAAAAACAAGTAGGATGACTGCTATTGTTGCAGCCATATTTGGAAAATGCTGTCAGTGACAAGCAAAAAAGAGTAAATCAGTAGAAATTTCTGTTTGAGTGATTTCTCTTTTTGAACTCTCTGGGTAGTTGACATGATCTCTAGGTTCACAAGTGGACTCTAATCGGCAGAGCGTATAGTGAAATTCCATCTCCCTGGTCATGGTCATCGCTTCAGGAGTTTCATAGGAGTTCTTTCCAGTTCGAGTGAAGGCCATGGTGGTTATTCAGAGTTTGGGAGAGGAAGCACCATCTTTTCCTCTGGATGGTGTGGTGTCTTGATATGAGGTCTAGAACTGCTACAAATACTTTGTTTTTGGAAGGAAAGACTGTCTCAGGACCAAGCTGGTATATCAGGGTGGGCAGAGCTCAGTGAATGACATAGAAATAGATTGGAGTCCTTATCAAACCATATCAGAAACTTTAACATCCTCTAGACTGCATGGGCCAGTGCATTACCTTTTAAGTGAGTTTGTGTTGGATTCCCCATTACAAGAAAATAAATCATCCGAAGTGATCCCATGACCCAATAGCACCAAGGCCAAGGACTCTTATTGGTCTTCAGTCTACTATCACCTATCCTTCCCTTCCCTGCCCCCAACATTCATAGGAGACTTCTTTTCTAAAGCTGTTTCTAAATTTTAGTTTGATATATAAAGAGGGTTAAGGGTAAGGGTAAGTCTCCATACTTTCCTATTTTAGCTTCAGAAACCCTTCAAATACTTGGATGCACCGAAGTTTATTTTAAGTCTTTATTTTGAAATGGTTATAGACTTATCAGAAGTTGCAAAAGTAGACATAGAATCCCTTGAACCTATCATCCAGCTTCCTGTAGTTAATGGCATCTTATATAACTGTAGTACAATATCAAAAAAAGAAAATCGACATAATTTAAGAGGATAATAAGCATTGTTTAATTAGCCCTTGATTTTATTATCTGTAAAGTGATAATAAAGTGTCATCTGAAAAGTGAAAAGAATAGGTCCCTTTCAAGTTGAAACAAGGAAATGCATATAAACAGTGATGCCTAATACTTAATACCTGGAATTATTATCAAGAACATTTACATATACACTAATGTGTATGAATATACATGTGTATACATATATATAGTATGTGTATATATATATCTTTATCTATGTGAATACACACATGCAGATACAAATATATCCATTTAAAGGGCTCAGTATTATTTAAATATTTAAATAAATACATCGTTAATAGTTGAAGCTTTGTTTTTTGACATTTTGCTAAGCACATCTATAACTTGTGGTTCTGTCCTTAGGGGAAGTACAATTTTTGATTATGTTTTTCTTGCGAAAAATACTTGATCCATTTTTTGTGAAAGTTGTGGGAGAGGACTATATCAGAGTAACCCTCTTAATATATTGCATTCAAAAACCAAATCTCTAGCAATCAGCCAGTGCAATACTCAAATACTGGTCATGATGACTATACCCTCATAGGTCAATCTGTGAATACTTTCTAGATTACAGTAACTGAAGTTCTTCATTGAGTCATTTTTTTGGAGAGACTCTCAACTAACTAAAGGAGTTCTCATTTTAAAAATTTTATGTGCCTCTAGGGCAGTGCTTTCCAAAGAGCGGTCAGTGGAACAGCCACACTGATATCATGTGGTGAATTTTCAAAGACCTAATTTAGATCTCCTAAATGACTTCTGATGGGGAGGAGTAAAAAATCTTTTTTGATGTACATCAGATCCCCATGGGCATAAAAGTTGAAGAATGTAGCCTGGGTACCATATATTTGCTTTCCTCAAAATATAAGGATAGAGGTTTTTTGTTTTTGTTTTTGTTTTTAAAGATTTTATTTATTTGACCGAGAGAGAGAGATCACACGTAGGCAGAGTGGCGCTCCCTGCTGAGCAGAGAGCCCCATGCGGGCCTTGATCCCAGGACCCTGAGACCATGACCCGAGCCGAAGACAGGCTTAACCCACTGTGCCCAAAGTGCCCTAAGGATAGAGTTGTAAAGTAATTCAATAATGAATCATGCTAAAAGTACTAACAGCAAGAAAAAGCAAAAAGGCAAAAGAGATGGTTTATGATAGAATTGGAAATGTATAGGAAGATAAAAGATATAAAAATAATGATTCAGGGGCACCTGGGTGGCTTAGTGGGTTAAGCTTCTGTCTTCGGCTCAGGTCATGATCTCAGGGTCCTGGGATCGAGCCCCGCATGGGGCTCCCTGCTTAGCAGGCTCAAGTTTACATAGTGTATGATTCTATTTATATGACATTCTTTAAGAGACAAAACTATAGTGACAGAAAACAGATCAGTATTTGCTAAGGACTGGGTGAAGGAAAGGGAGGGAAGAGTATAACTTTGTACGAAGGGAAACCAAGAAGGATTTCTTTAGGGGGTTAAATTTTTCTTATCCTGATCAAATTATCCGCTAGGCAGGGAGCCTGCTTCCTCCTCTCCCTGCCTGTCTCTCTGCCTACTTGTGATCTCTCTCTCTCTCTCTGGCAAATAGGTAAATAAAATCTTTAAAAAAATAATGATTCAAAGAAGCATCTCAAGATAAAATTATCTTAAAATGAGTTCACCCAGATGTACTACTTTTTCTAAGAATTAACTTTAAAAAATTAAATTTTTAAAAAAATGCACACACAGTAAAATTGACTATTTTTGGTGTACAGTACTATACACTTTAACACATGAATGAATTTGATCATATAAATAGAATCATACACTATGTAAATTTGAGACTGACGTCTTTGACTACTCATAATGCCATTGAGATTTATCCAAGTTGTTTGATGTATGAATAGTTCATTACTTTTTATTATTGAGTAGTCCTGCATTCCATGACTATAAACACAGAGTGTTTTTCATTTATCTATTGAAGAACATTTGGATCATTTCCAGTTTGGGGTGATTACCAATTGAACTGTTGTAAATATTCATGTATGGATTATTTTGTGAATATATGTTTTTATTTCTCTAGGTGTAAATTCTCAGGAATGTGGTTGTTTGGTCATATGAGGATATAATGAGTACAGGTAACTTTGTTAGAAACTATCAAGCTATTTTTCAGAGTAGCTTTACCGTTCTGCATTCTTACCAACAATATACAAGAATTACAGATGTTCTGTATCTTTTTTAGCACTTGGTATTGTCAGTATTGTTTATTTTAGCAATTCTAATAGGTATGTGATGATATCTTTTAGTGGTTTAAATTTACCTTTCCCTAATGGCTAATCAGTATTGTTGAATATCTTTTGATGTGCTTACTAGCTGTCTGTATATCCTCTTTAGTAAATGTCCACTCACATTTTGGACTATTTTTATTTTTTGTAAGATTTATTTATTTGTTTAAGAGAGAGAATTAGAAAGGGGCAGAGAGAATGTCTAAGCAGACTCCCACAGAGATGGAGCCCTGTATGGGCTGAATTTTGTGACCCATGAAATCAGAACCTGAGCCAAAAATGAGAGCTGATGCTTAACCTACTGAACCACCCAGGTGCCCCTCTTTTGACTTTATAAATTGGATTGTTTGTTTTCTTCCTGGTGAGTTTAGAGGGTTCCTTATATATTCTAATTACAAATCCTTGTCAGATATGTGTTTTGTAGATAACTTCTTCTGGTCTATAGGTTATGTTTTTGTTCTCTTAACAGTATCATTCACAGAAGCAAATTTTGTATTTTTTTACTATTTATTTACTTATTTGAGAGAGAGAGAGAAACTCTTTTTTTTTTTTTTTTTAAAGATTTTATTTATTTATTTGTTTGACAGAGAGAAATCACAAGTAGATGGAGAGGCAGGCAGAGAGAGAGAGAGGGCGAAGCAGGCTCCCTGCTGAGCAGAGAGCCCGATGCGGGACTTGATTCCAGGACCCTGAGATCATGACCTGAGCCGAAGGCAGCAGCTTAACCCACTGAACCACCCAGGCGCCCGAGAGAGAGACTCTTAAGCAGGCTCAAAGCATTGTGCCAAGCCCAGTGCGGGACTTGATCTTATGACACTGAGGTCCTGACCTGAGCCAAAATCAAGATTCAGGCACTTTACTAACTGAGCCACCCAGGTGTCCCCAAAATTTTTAATTTTGATGAATTCTGGTTTGCGATTTCTTTTGTAGGGATCATGCTTTTGATATAACATCTAAGAACTCTTTGCCTAACTGAAGTAATGAAGATTTTCTTCTATCTTTTTTAAAAGTTTTGTAGTTTTACATTTATGTACAGATCTGTGATTAATTTTGAATCAAATTTTGTAAGAGGTTATATATATTGTTTTGGGTTTTGTTTTTTTGTTTGTTTTTTGGAGTATTTTTTGTATGTCCTACTTGCTTTGTCCTAACCATTTGTAGAAAATACTATGTTTTATCTATGTAATTATCTTTGCAGTTTTGTGAAAACCATCTGGCTCAAGGGAATGTTAAAGCAAGCCATAGTCTGGGATAAAATGTTTGCAAAAAACATATCTGATAAAGGACTGTTGCGAAAATATACAAAGAAGTCTTAAAACTAGCAGTTAAACGGTGAATAATCTAGTTAAAAAAAATGGTTAAAAGACTTGAACAGACACTGAAGAAGATATATAGATGGCAAATAAGCATATGAAAAGACATTTAACACCATATGTCAATTCACAACAATGTGATGCCAGTACACACCAAAATCCAAAACACTGTAAACAACCTTGGTATGGATGTTGAGCAACAAAACCTTCATTTGTGGCTGGTGAGAATGCAGAACGATACAGACATTTTGGAAGACAGTTTGGCAGTTTTTTTTTTTTTTTTTTACAAAACTATATATATTCTTACCATACAATCTAACAGCTGCGTTCCTTGGTATTTACCTAAGTGCATTGAAAACTTATGTCCATGTAAATACATGTATACAGATTTTTTTATATTTTTATTTTTTTAAAAGATTTTATTTATATATTTGAGAGAGAGGAAGAGAGCACAAGTATGTGGGGGGCAGAGAGAGAGGGAGAAACAGATTACCTGCTGATCAGGAAGCCTTACATGGGGCTGGATCCTAGGACCCTGGGATCCTGACCTGAGCCGAAGGCAGATAGATGCTTAACTGACTGAGCCACCCAGGTGCCCCTATACAGATATTTATAGCAGCTTTATTTATAATTGCTGAAACATGGAAACAACCAGGATGTCCTTCCGTAGGTGAGTGGATACATAAACTATTACACATCTGAAAAACTGAAAATTACTCAGTGCTAATGAGAAATGAGCTATCAAGACATGAAAATATATGGACGAACTTTAAATGAGTATTACCAAATGAAAGTAACCAATCTGAAAAGGGTGTGCACTGCACGAATTCAATATATGATATTCTTCAAAAAAAGCAAAACTGTAGAGACAATAAAACTATCAGTGGAGGAAGGGGTGAATAGGTCAGTCCAGAAGATTAAAAAAAAAAAAAAAAAAAGATCGTCAATTGGCCATATATGTGGAGGTCTATTTCTAAACTCCATTCTCTTTCATTGATCTGTATGTATATTTATCTGTCTACCAACATCTCACTATAATTTTATAGTTGGCCTAAAAATTGTGATTCTCCCATTTATTATTCCTTTTGAAAATGGCTTTGCTTGTCGATGTGAATTTGGAATTCACATTTGGAATCTAGTCTATATCTACAAAAAAAAAAAAAAGATTCCTGCTGGGGATTTGACTGTGACTGTGTTTTATCTGTAGATTCTTTGGAGCAGAGTTGACATCTTTCCTATGTTGGGTCTTGCAGTCCATGAACATAGATTTTAACTATTTTTCAGTTATTATAAATGTGTATGTTTAAAATAGTTTTTTGTTGCTTATCATTTATTGTTAGTAAATGGGGATATATGATTGAGTTTTATATGTTAACTTTTTTTTGTAGATTCCTTGAGATTGTCTGCACAGAAAATCACATTGCCCGTAAGTAGAGATAGTTTTATTTTTTCCTTATAATCTATTTGACCACCCCCCCTCCATTCCTTATTGCACCGATTAGGACTTCCTGAGGTTTTTAATCATGAATTAATATTGAATTTTGTCAAAAATTTTCTTCGCATCAGTTGATATGATCATGTGCTTTTTCACTTTAGGCTGTTAATAATAGACTGCACTGATTGATTTTTGAATATTGAACCAACCTTGATTTCCTGGGATAAACTCCATTTGTTTTTTTACATATTAATTGATTCTATTTGTTAATAATTTGGGGAGGATTTTTTTTGTCTACTTCATGAGGGATATTGGTCTGTAGTTTTCTTTTCCTACTGTCTTTTGTTTTCATATCAGGGTAATATTGGCTTCACAAAATGAGTCCCCTCATTTTGTCCCCTCCTCTCCTTTTTTTCTGAAGGAGATTGTATTAAATCGGTGTTATTTCTTCTTGAAATGTTTGATAGAAATAAGTAGTGAAGTTATTTATGCTTGTATATTACATTTTCAAAAGGTTTTATCTAGAAATTAAATTTAACACGCCCCAGGGTGGCTCAGTCAGTTAAGTGTCCAACTCTTGATTTTGGCTCAAGACATGATCTCAGGGTCCTAGGATCAAGACTTACACAGGGCTCTGCACTTAGTAGGGAGACTGATTGAGATTTTCTCCCTCTCTCTGCCCCTCCCACTGTATCTATCTATCTATCTATCTATCTATCTATCATCTATATATATCTATAAAACAAATTTAAAAAAAGAGAAATTTAAGAGGTGTAGGATTATTCAGATGTCTTTCATCTTGCACAAATTTTTGAAGAATTGCTTTCTTTTTAAAAAGATTTTATTTATTTATTTGATAGAAAGAAAAAGAGAGGGAGAGAGAGAGAGAGAGAGAGAGAGAGCAAGCAGAGTGAGTGGCAGAGGAAGAGGGAGAAGCAGGCTCCCCAATGAGCAGAGAGCCTGATGTGGGCCTCAGCCCCAGGACTTTGGGATCATGACCTGAGCCGAAGGCAGTTGCTTAACTGACTGAGCCACCCAGGCACCCTAGGAATTGCTCTATTTTATTTAAGTTGTCTTAAATTTATGTGTACAGAGTTCTTTTCAGTGTAATCTTAGGATTCTTTTAATGTCTTCGGTGTCTACAGTGGTATATTCTCCTTCATTCCTTATACTCACAATTTTTATTTTCTTTCTTTTTCACTTTTTCAAATTGAATAGAGGTTTATCAATTTTACTGAGTTTTAAAAAAGAAATCAGCTTTGTCTTCATTTTTTTCTATTTCTTTTTTTGTTTCATTTATTTTTGCCCTCATTTTTATTATTTCCCATGTTTAACTTTCATTTTGTTTTGTTTTGTTTTGTTTTCTAATTTAAGGTAAGAGCTTGTATTATTGAATTATGACGTTCCTTTATTCTTTTCTTTGCCTGGTTATTCTGGACTATAAAAATTGGCCATGTAAGGCCAAACTATGCAAAGTAATTTTAATAATCAGTGGGCTTTATATTTTTTATGAATGGCTTTATATTTTTTATAAATACATCAAACCCTTTCTTACTGTGGATTATAAGTGGTTGACAAAAAGGTAAAATTAATGCTTATTTAGTAAATTATAATTTAAGACATTAAGAATTTTGAGAACTGAAGTGTTTTGTTTATAAAAATGCAAAAAAAAGTACTTTGAACTTCTCATTATATAAATTACAATGAGAGCAAGCATCTTGTCCATGCCTTGGCAGTTTGTCTTGTTGCCTTCCAAGTTTGAATTAGGTTCCAACAATTTACCCTTTGTACCTCAACTATTGTGAAATATTTCCAAATGTTCCTTTCATGTGAAATTTTGTCATTGTCACTTTTGGGATATCTACAGTCCTTTTCACTACCACTTCCCTCATTCTGTTAATATGTTCACCTTTACTGAGTTCTGCTGGCTGCATATTTAGGACTTCTTGAATGGCAGCACTGTCAACATTCGTGTTCAGCTATTTTTTCTATTACTCTGTTTATGTTGGATTCAAATTTTACTTTGCTTTTTTGTGACACATTCATCTTTGTTGGCCAGTTTTCTCTTTTGATTGTACATTTTTAAAAATATTAGATGGGTTTATCATTGGAACACAAGGAGACAACGCACTTACACTCTCTGCTATATGTGCATGAACTGAATAACAGATGTACAGTGACCAATCACTGACAGCTTTGAATGTAGCAAATATATTGCAGTAATTAAAAATTGAACTGTGTTAGTGGGGACTGATTATTTAATTAAGCTATGGTAATTGAAATTCATGTATATTGGGACTGTTTAAAGCTAAGGCTATCTGCATAAGCATTTATTTTTATACATTTCCTTCTGAGCACAGCTTTAGATGCACTTCACAAATGCTGATATATGAGCTTTCATTTTTGTTCACCTTAAATTATTTATAATTTTCCTTTAGATTTCTTCTTTGACCAATGGTTTATTTAGAGGCTTGTTGTTTACTTTATAAATATGTGGAGTTTCTCCTGTTGTATTTCTGTTATTTATTTCTAGTTTAGTTCCATTACTTTCAGAGAACATACCTTGGGTGATGTAAATTCTTTAAATTCATTAGGGTTTATTTGATAAGCCAGAATATAATCTATTTTTATCTGTTCAAATTGCACATGACTCTATTCTGCTGTTATTCAGTGGAATGTTTTATAAATATCACTTAATTATAGTTGTTTGATGTCATCAGGCAATTCTTTTATAACCTTGCTAACTTTCTGTCAACTATTTCTTTTGCTTACTAAGAAGAGAGTTATTTCCCCGCAGCTTTATTAAGATATAATTTATATATATATGTATATATGATATAATTGATATATAATTTTGTGTGAAATTAAAGTGTACAATGTGATGATTTGACACACTTATATTTTGGGAAATGATTGCCACAAACAGAGTGAGTTAATACCACCATCACTTACCTAATTAACATTTTTTTGTGTGTGTGAGAACATTTATTTACTGTCTTAGCTACAAGTATGTAATACAGTGTTGTTAATTATAGCTATTATGCTATCTATTAAAGCCCCAGAACTACTCTTCTTAATATTATAAGTTTTTATCTTTTGACCAACACCTCCCCAATCTCTCCTACACCCCACTACCAGCCCCTGGTAACCAACATTCTACTTAAGAGGGAAGTTTTTAAAGTCTCCATTACAGCTGTGGATTTGTCTTTTTTTTTTTTTTTCTTTCAGTTCTGTCATTTTTGCTTTATGTACTTAGAAGCTCTGTACTTAGGTGCATACACATTTGTAATTGTTTAGTCTTCTTGGTAAATTAGCCCTTTTATCATTATGCAATCTGCTTCTTTATCTGATTACTGTTATTTTGCTCTCTTGTCTACTTTGTCTGGTATGAAGTTCACCATTCCAGGTTAATTTTGATTAGTGTTTACTTGTTATAGCTTTACCCTTTCTACTTTTAAACTGCATAGTTTATTTTATATGGACCAGTTTCCTGTAGATAGCATATAGTTGAGTCATTAAAAAAGCCATTCTGATAATTTCTGTCTTTTAATTAGTGCATTCAGACCATCTATATCAAATGCAAGTACTGCTATATTTGGGGTTAGCTCTCCTATTTATTATTTTTTAAAAAAATTTTGTTTCTTCTCTTTTTTATTCCTTTGTTTCCCTTTCTTGCCTTCTTTTTATTTGAATATTTTAAATATTTCATTTTAGTTCATTTATTTTTTACTATATTTATTTTTTGAGACATATTTTATATATAATTGTGTGAGCTGAAGTTGTACAATGTGTTGATTTGATCCATTTATATATTGCAATGATTACTATCACAGTTTTAACTAACTCTCTAGTACACCAGATATTTATGATTTCTTTTTTGTGGAAAGAATATTTAATATCTCGTCTTTTAACAGTTTTAAAGCATAGAATTCTGTGTTGTTGACTATAAAAATCATGCTATACATTAGATCTCCCAAGCTTATTTATCCTCTACATTCAAATTTGCACAATATCACCCCAATCCCCCCATCCACCTGCCCCTGATAACCACCATTCTACTCTGTTTCTATGAGTGTGGCTTTTTTAGATTCCACAAATAAGTGATATCATATAATATTTTACTTTGTCTGGCTTATCTCAGTAAGCATATTGCCTCAGATTCCA